>NW_017728931.1:102092876-102094115 GCF_001723895.1 Crocodylus porosus
GGTCAGGGCAGCTAGGATCTGGAACCAACTTGCAAGAGAAGTGGTGCTGGCTCCTACCCTGGGGGTCTTTAAGAGGAGGCTGGATGAATACCTTGCTGGGGTCGTTTGACCACAGTACTCTTTCCTGCCATGACAGGGGGTTGGACTCAATGATCTTCTCAGGTCCCTTCCAACCCTAGAAACTATGAAACTATGAAAAAGATCTTGAACTAATGAGAGAGGCTTTGATTTATGATGGGGTGCTAAATGCTGATAACAGAGCTGATAAATGCTCTGTTATCAACAGATGGGGGGCGGCTCCCTAATCTGAGCGATGCTATTTGTGCCTGGCCACTCCTCCCTCAGCTCAGGACTGTGGAAGGGTAGGGAGGGCTGCTGTAGTACATCCTGGCTTCTAGCATGAGTCACTGCAGGCATGTCCCTGAATTTATTTAGTCCAGAGGTTATATTTGTGTGGTTACAAACCAGTTCAGCCTAGCCAGGTTAGACTAACCTGAAAAGATTGAATCAATTCAGGCTAAGGCTGTTTGAATATCTGTCCCTAGCCCAAAAGTTCAGTGCACATAAACTAATTTTAAACTGAATGTAACTGGTTTAAGATAAACCTGGATGGATGTAGGCTCAAACATACCTGATTTAGTTTAATTCTGTTTTTTGAACTACTGTCCCATGTCCCCTCCAGATTCAAGTTAATTCACAGTCTCCAAGCATCCTAGGGTGCTTACCCCTCACCTCTAAACCTCTCCCACACAGAAGGGCTAGCCTTGGCACAAACTGTCCGTTCTAGCATTGCGGAGGGTGTGCTCTAGTACCCCCTGGCTTTTGGCCTCGGCCCCTGCAGTCATGTGGCTGCATTTCCAGAATCAGAAGTGAATGTCTGTTTACTTGCTCATCAGTTCAATCTATGCAGCTTAGACTAACCTGAGAACAATGAATCAATTCAGCCTCAGGCTTTTTGACGCGTTGGGAAATTTGGTCATCACACCGGATGGCAAAGCTAACATGTTAAATGATTTCTTCGCCACCATCTTCCTAAGAAGGGACCAGAACAGCCACCTCCCTAATGGGCCCCCCTCGGGGCCTGGGGGAGGCACATCTGGGCCACAGGTTAGCAAGGATTTAGTTAGGGAGCTTCTGGAGGGGTTGGACGTATTTAAGTCAGCCGGTTCAGATGATCTCCACCCTAGAGTTCTAAAGCAACTGGCCGAGGTCATTGCAAGTCCCCTGGAATGGCTTTAC
>NW_017728931.1:102095223-102102117 GCF_001723895.1 Crocodylus porosus
GTTTAAGAGGAGGTTAGATGAACATCTTGCTGGGGTCGTTTGACCCCAGTATTCTTTCCTGCCATGGCAGGGTGTCAGACTAGATGATCTGCTCAGGTCCCTTCCAACCCTAGAAACTATGAAAATATGAAACTATGACTGTCTGTATTCAGCCCTCAAGTTTATTTCTGTTATATGTGTAAATAAATTAAGTGAAATCTTGGTCCCACCAAAGTAAATTAGCAAAACTCCTATTGATCTTAGTAGAATCAAGACTGACCTAAAAAAATTACAAGGAAACTATGATCAACATTGTCTACTTTGAATATTCTAGAAAAAAATAAGAATTAGAATTTTATATTTAACAAGCTTTCCATCTACACATATTTTGTCCAATCATTAACTTTGTGCCATAACAGCCAGCAAATACCACTCCATGTTCTTCTTTATAGTACTAAAGCTATTATTTAGGTAACCCAGAGAAATAAATCTTCAATCACTATCATTTTACAGTGACTGACATGCATGACTGTCCTGTGTTTCTCATTCATTTTATAAATTGTAAAATTATCTTCTTTCATCTTTTTGACCAGCTGTTTCAATCATGAAAGCTCACCTAATTCTATAGAGCAATCAGCTCTTATCACCTTTTTGTTGATTCCAAACATATTCTAGGAATAAATTTAGACATCAAGAACAATATTCAGATGAGACACCAACATCAACAGCTTGTGGCTTTCAATAGCATCTGTCATCCTGTCTTTGAGAAGGCTATATTCAAACCCTCCATGCTTTTTCTGTTCATTTATAAAACTGTGACCTTTTATCTTCCTTATCCACACACTTCAAAGAAATAAGATCTTTAAGTAATTGTGTGATTAAATTAATTTGAAAAAGAAGTATATTCCCAGTCCACCCACAGGAGTGGTTGTGCTCTGTATTTTAGCTTGTCCATTGTTTTCACGGGTGTTTAAAGAGAGACTATAATTATGGTTTAACAGTTATTTATGGGTAATAGATACTTAGTTTTTGGAATTAATCTGTAGACTGTATGAGCATTGGCAGCAATTTAAGCTAATTTTTGTGATTATCCTGAATCTTAAATTTGGTATAGGTTCTTAGATAGAGAAACAGATTTTTCTATGATATGTGTTTTATAACTGTAAATAAATAACTCCTTCTGTTAATTAGGTCACCTATCCATCTAATCGTTTGCATGCCATGCTCATATTAGGCTTTTGAATAACATTTGAGATGTTGATGTTTACATCATACCTGATAGAAATGTATATATGAAAAAGGCAGGATATAAGAGAGATTTATGAATAACAGACCAAAGAACCTTACAGCTATGGATCTTGAGCTTCAAAGCTAGAATCTAGATTTTACCATTATTCAGGCCTATCTCTATTTTATTTGCTACTGAAACTTAACTCAATTTCCTTTGAATATGGTATAAATATGAATATGCATCATAAAAGAAGTATTGATTCCCTCTTTCATTTACAGAATTTTTGGTTAATTTTATGGCCAATAGTAAACATGCATTTTATATGTGCATCTCCACAGGTCAGAAAATCATATGGGCATTGTTTTTGTTCAGTTTTATCCAAGAATAATGACTGCATATACAAGTAATAAGCAACTGAGATGGTAAGTAATATTCTTTGGCAGAATTTAAAATTAAAATCATGTGTAGTATGTTAAAAATGCTGAGACCAATGATCTGCATTCTGCTGGACATAGGGAGAGGTATTTAGGTGCTACAGTGTCTCCCTCTTCAGTTCTCTGCTGTGCAGGAGAGTTCAGAAGCCCAAATGAGGTGGCCACATGTCTCCCATTCAATACATTTATGGTTGTGACTAACAGAGGTCTGCAAGCTAAGTGGAGAGCCATTTAAGATGGCCAAAGGGAAATCCCAATTAAAGATGGGATCACAAGTCATTAAACCCCTATCTCCACTCATCCATGCAATCTCCTTTAGTCTTGGCCAGGGGACATGATCTGGTGAGCGATTTTAATCTAAAGGGTAGCCTGCGTTACAGTGACCATGAAATCACCATGTTCACTGCCCATCACAAGGCAGGCAAATCAGTTAGCAGGGTCAAAGTTTTGGACTTCAAAAAAGAAAATGTCAATGGGCTCAGGGAAATAGTAGGGGGGAAGTACTGCAGGACCAGGGACCAAAGGTGAAATGAGTTCATGAAAAGTGGTCATTCCACAAGGACATGATCCTTGAAGAACAAAAGAAGGTCATTCCCATGCAGAGGAAAGATAGCAGAAAGACTGGTACTCACTCCTGGCTTAATGGGGTTATCATGGTCCTCTTGAAAAAGAAGAAAGAGGTATACAAATAATAGGAATTTGGGACAGTCCCCAAGAAGGACTATACAACAACGGCCTACATTTGTAGGGAGCAGTTTAGAAAGTGTAAGGCAGCAACTGAATTTAAATTAGCAACAGAAATCAAGGATAATAAGATGTCCTTCTTTAGGTATGTAGGGAACAGGAAGAAAACAAATGGTAGTGTGGGGCCATTGCTTAACAACTCAGGACAGCTTGTTACTGACACTCAGGAGAAAACTGAACTCCTGAATGCCTTCCTACTGTTGACATTGAGCATTGACATTGAGCTGGTACATGATCGATTAGAAAAGTTAGACATTTATAAGTCAGCAGGACAAAATGGAAGAGGACCCAGGAAACTATAAACCAATTAACCTAACTTCTATCTCAGGGAAAATCCTGGAAAAATTCATCAAGGAGTCTATGTGCAATATGTTTGCAGAAGGTTGGATTCTAAATGACAGTCAGTATGGCTTCACCACAGGCAGGTCTTGTCTTACCATTTTCATCTTCTTCTACAACAAGGTAACTCACCACCTGGATAAGAGAGAGGAGGTCGACATTGTATACCTAGACTTTTAAAAGGCCTTTGATCCAGAATCCCATGATGTTCTCATGGGAAAATTGAAGGATTGCAGGCTTAACTGCTTGACAGTTAGGTGGGTAGGAAGTTGGGGTAGGACCCAGAGAGTTGTAATGAATGGATCTGTGTCATCCTGGTGAGACGTGGCCAGTGGTGCCCCTCAAGGTAGTGTTTCCCACCAGCATCCTGTGGCACAAAAGTGTGCTGTCAGAAATGAATAGGTGTGCTGCGTAATTTTGCCACAGCAATGAGCTATAATAGGTATGAGGATGGGGAATGCCTTAACAGGTGTGCCACAGAAATTTTTTATTAATTTAAGTGTGCCTTAGGCTGGAAAAGGTTGGGTAACACTGCCTCAGGAGTCTGTGCTTGGTCCAGTGCTTTTCAACATCTTTATCAAGGATTTGGATATGTGGTAAAGATTTCACTGGCCAAGTTCATGGATGACACCAAGTTATTGGAGATTGTTGTACAGCAAAAGCTCCCAGAGACCATACCAATCTGACCATGGGGTAAAATTCCTTCCTGACCCTAAATGTGCTCAGTCTAACCCTGAACAGAGGAGGAAGACCCCCTACCTATGAAATTCTGGCTTTGGTCCCAGCAGGAGCAATGGCACTGCACCCCAGTCAAAGTTCCCAGCCTTGGCTGTAGCCAACACCCAGTGCCTCTGAGTGAGGTTTAAAAACACCCTGACACATGTAGCAGAACAGGGAGAGGAGGGGAGGAATCAACAAGAAAAGCCCAGAAGCAGAGGAAATACTCATAGAAAAACATAGGCATAGCAATGCCTATATCATCCCCAACCAGTAGCTGTCCAAACTTTTCTTGAACACCTCCAGTGGTAGAGAGTCACCAACTTCTCTAGGCAGTCTATTCTACTGCCTCACTGTTCTGACAATGGATGCATTTTTCTGGATATCCAATCTAAACTTATTTTGCTGCAACTTCAGTTCACTGAACTGTGTCCTCCTCTCTGCAGCAAGAGAGAAAAGGTGATTTCTCTCTTCTTTATGGCAGCCTTCAAGTATTTGAACTGTGTGCTTCTGCTCTGGACTGCATGCTTCCTTTATTCACAGATGTGTTTTATGTATAAAAAGTGCCTTTGGCACTTACATGCAGATAGCAATTCAGCTTCTTCTGCAGTATGGACCCATAAGCATACATGAACATACTGAATACGTGCAGTAGGCAGGAACCCAGAGTCTTGGGCTCTAGCCCCACCTTGCCCAGAGGGGATTTAAACCTGCGATCTTTTTTACTTTTCAGTACAGTACTCTAAGCACTACACCATAAGTTAGGCATTATCCAGCCTGCTTACCAGTGCTTTTGAGAGTGTTCCCCTTGAGAGGGAGGTATGCAGGGCAAGGAGAAAGAAAACAATCTAGAGAGTGCGTGGTTCAGTGAGACACAAAGGGAGCAGACCATTGGTTCTAGGTTGAATGCACACTCCTGCCCCTGCCCTGCAAAGGAGCAGAAACCTGTATACTTCACTCATTCATTTGATATAATGAAAGTTAAATGGAAGAAACAGAGGCTCAGCCTCAAACAGAACACTGGGGAGAGGACTAGTTTACATCTGATCTGTGGAATGGGGGCTAGAATACTGTGCTGGGAAATCAGAGAAAGACAGGTCCACAATCTGACAGGTGAAGGAAGCCTGGAACCACATACCCTAACAGCTCACCTATTGTGCTTTTTCCTGGACTTACACTTGTATATATGAATGCATACCTGGTTAGCACATAGTCTACTATACATTTTCAACCCAAGTGCACATACTCACATGTGCATATCATAGGAGAAGTTGAATTGTTATGAGTACAAAAGGGTCAAAAGTAAAATTTAGTTGCTAGAAAGTAACTTAGGTACACAAAGAGAAGTAGAATATCACCCTCAATAAATATGGTAATTGCCACAAAGACCTTGCAATCTAAATATGGTAGTAAACAGCTGTTATTAGCTCTATGTTAGAGACAGAAAGTTGAGACATGGAGAGATTAGGTAACTTGAAAGAGCGCACAGGAAATTTGTGCTGGAGTTTACTGTTGAACCCAGATAGGATCTGAGTTCTAGTCTTATGCTTGAACTAGAAAACTATCCTTCTTCTTTAAAAGTCTTTCAGAAACCTTCATTCAGATTGTCATACTCTTTTCCTATAATTTTACAGTCAGATGCTCCATGCTCAAATAACCAGTTTTAGGCAGGCAACCATAACTATTGACCATGTAAATAATGTGCAAATTAATGTCATTACATTTGAATAGCTCAGAAAATCTGGAGTAAAATATCAGCCAGGCTGCTATTCTCTTCTAGACGTAAAAGGGGAAAGAAAAATAATAGATGTGCTTTCCCTTCTGTAGATATGGGGAAAATACATTAAAAATAGTGATGCTGCTCAAACTAAGAGATAGGAATAAGACATGGGAGCAAGAATTACAGACAATTAATATCAAGCTAATCTCTTTGGTCCAATCCTGAATAATGTTGCATGCCCCCAGTTCTCAATGAAGTAAAATACACAGCACCTAGTCTTGCTAGCAGATTGTAGTTGGCAGCAAAGATATGGAAGAAGGTAAGCAGTCTAGAGTACCAAAAACAGGTTATAAATTGTATAGAAAAGCTAGATGTTTGAAATTGGCAGGCCTGGATGGGATGTACCCTAGACAACTCAAGGAATTGACTGAGGTAAGTTCAGAGCCATTAACTGTGCTCTTTCAGAATTTATGGAAGTTGGGTGATGTCCTGGATGACCAGAAGAGGGAAAATATAGTGCCCATCTTTAAGAAAGAGAAGGAGGATCCAGAAAACTACAGCGTAATCAGCCTGACCTCAATACCTGGTAGGATCATGAACCAGATACTCAGGGAATCTATTATGAAGCACCTAAGGGAGAACAGGGTGATTAGGAACAGTCATCATAAATTCCTCAAGAGCAAGTCATGCCTAACCAATCTGACCTAGGGATTACAGTAGACTATAACCTGAATATAAATTAACAGTGAGCTCTTGCTGCAAAAAATTAAAAAAAAAAAAAAAGACGCCAACAGCGCATTGGAGCCATAGACAGAAGTTACATTTCTCATGCAATTTTGCCCCTGAAAGCACTCTACAGCCATGCCATGACATTCTGAGTGTCATGGCATGGCTGCAGACCATTTTAAAGTGGCTGATCATGTGAAAAATTAACCCTCCTCAAATGAGGTATTAGGTGAAGGCAATCTACTTTAAAGTGCCTTAGGGAACTTGTGTTCCCTAGTGTTAGGGTAGCTTGTCCTATCTTATGCTTTAAAGTTTCACCTGTTTATAGTGGTGAATTACAGTTTTGATTAAAGTTTTCTTTTATATGCAGCCTTATGTAATCATTGCTTAAGTTCTCTATAGCCTCGTTATTACCTGAACTTTTCATTTTGCTGGTGTTTTCAATATCAGCTGGCCTTGCCTCTTGCAAGCAGCTTCTGGCCTTGAGTTTGCTTGCATGATGTTTCTTTCCTTTTTTATCAGTGAGAAGTTTTTCTAACACAAAACAATAGTAGTTTTGTTACCAGCTCAATTTAACTGAACCTGGCACTAGCAGGCTGAATCAGAGGGATGAAATGATTGGATATGTTAATGAAAGGTGATAAGGAAGACCAATGGACAATGCCCAAAATAAGACACCAGAAAAAGGCCAAAGTAAGAGGTGTGCTGATGGGTCTGTTGTATAGCAAAAAAACCCACTTTTTCGTTGTATTTTAATTTATGTTAAAATGCATTCCCTCCCTTCCCCAACCATTTCTGACTTTTTCTCTCCCTCTCTATTCCCTATAGATAAGTATAAGTAAGCTCAGACTTAGGATAAGCTTTAAATATTTTTATTTTGGTAGCAAGTTTTTGGTTTTGGATATCCACTGTTTGTAAGTGAACCAAAGTCATGTCAGGTTTCCATTTTATATGTCTACATCTTGTGTCCTATGCCTGGGCATCCCATGTTGCAACTGTACAAG
>NW_017728931.1:102102217-102106153 GCF_001723895.1 Crocodylus porosus
TTAATTTATGTTAAAATGCATTCCCTCCCTTCCCCAACCATTTCTGACTTTTTCTCTCCCTCTCTATTCCCTATAGATAAGTATAAGCAAGCTCAGACTTAGGATAAGCATTAAACATTTTTATTTTGGTAGCAAGTTTTTGTTTTTGGACATCCACTGTTTTATATTGTATTATTATTAGGTTTGTATTGATTCTTACTGTTGTATATTGTATTATTATCATTTTCATATTGATTTTTGTTGTTTCATATGGATATTGGATGGTTTAGGCCTGTGTTTGTAAGTGAATCAAAGTCATGTCAAGTTTCCATTTTATATGTCAAGCCTCCATCTTCTGTCCTCTGCCTGGGCATCTCATGTTGCAATGATATGAGTCACGTAGCTCTCCCATGTAAATTGGTTCCCCAATGAATGAGAATGATTGGGAATGATTGAAATACAATGGTAGCAGGCCTCTCTACTAAATGGCCTGTAATGACTGGGCCATCACCTCGCATTGATTCATCCAGGAATCACGAACCTCACCCAGGAACAGAGATAAGAACCCAGCATTTGAAAGACAAAAGACTCTGCAGAACCAGCAACTCTCACCATTACAGACACCCAAAACTGCACATCCCTGCATGAAGCACACATGCTCAGTACGGCAGGGGATGACCCTTGCCTGGGCATGCCTCCTGTCACTAGGGTCACACAAGGTCTGCCCCTATAAAAAGGGGCAGTGAAGATAGACCCATTGGGATGCTCTCTCCATCTGGACCAGCACCATGCCTACACCACCTATCCACCCAGAGGCCCTTCAGGCAACCCTCTGGACAACTCCTACTGGAAAAAGACCCCTTTCCAGCCTGGATAGATAGATATTGCCTGCATACCTCCTCCTACAATTTGGACTCTCTCTCTCTCTGTCTGCCTCTTTCTCTCCTCCTGGACTTCAGTGGACTTCTCCCCTTGCACCAAGTTTCTCTAACCCCTGCTGTCATTGTGTATATGTGTGGGTAGGTGGGTGGGTGCAAGGGAACCAATAAAACATTGTATCACCATCTCCCCTGTTCAATAAAATCACTGTCATTTGCAACCCTGAGTTGGGTCATGTTTTACTAAATCCCAGTCCTTTCCTTATCTTAAATTCCAGCCTTATTCTCTCTTAGCTCTATCCCCCACACCTCTCCACTAGTTTCCTGATCTCCTCTCAATTCCTACTGCCTTTTCCCTGTGACTTTCTGCTGCCTTTCTCTGATTTCCCACTGCCCCTGCTGCCTTTCAGTCTCTCCTGCTGCTTTTCCTGTGATTTTCTGCTGTCCATTTCTCTGTTCTCAGGCTACCCCCTCACCTTCTGTAGTTATACCCACCCCCCTTGCAGCTTCCCAGCTCCTTGTGGCTGTCCTGCAGTTTTCTCCAGCAGCTGGAGCCTTTCTTCAGCTCCCAGCACCTACTGCCACTCCCTTCAACTTCTCTAGCTGCCCCAGAGCCATCCTCTGGCTCCCCACATCCAGAGCCCCTGTTTAACACCCACACTTTCCCTTAGTCCAATTTTTCCCTTTCCCTACCTACCTTTTCAGTTCCCCTGGAGCTCTGGCTCCAGTCCCAGACTCTGTGCCAGTATTGCTTCCCTGTTCTGCAGGCTTTGGGCATTGTCTTTTAATCAATTAAGATCAATTGATCTAAAGTTACCCCCGAGCCTCAGTTCTTCAGCCCAGGCCCCTGTAGTCTATGGGTTCTAATCCTGGGCCTGGTAACTTTAACTCCCTATACTTCTACTTTCTTACCTTAACCTTTCCCCAGCTATCCCAAGTACACCAAGCACATACATACATATACATCACAACACACAACTTAGGAACTCACCTGTGTGTATGTGTAGGTGGGTGGTATGTGTGTAAATATATATGGCATTGTGTGCATGATATGAATTAGTGATCTGCTTGACTTGGTAATAGGTATGCATGTGCCTAGGCTGGTTTGAATGTGTATGTACCTGAGCTGGTAGTATGTATGTGTATGCACCTAATTGATTTGTTTGTTTGTATAAGTGCAATTGTACACCACACCTTCCTGTCTAACAGCACAATATTGAGATCCTGAGTGATGGCCTGACCCCTCAGGCCTACAGTTGAACATAGGAATATGCTGGCAGGATAAAATATGGACAATATGTTGACTGCAGAGAGACCACTCTGAAAGCAAGAAGTCATCAAAGGAGTGAAGTTAAAAGCATAAAAGGGAGCAGCAAGAAAGTTAAGTGTCATCATCATCAACATAAATCTAGCCTTCAACATCCATCTGAGCCATCGCATCCAAAGACACACGCTTTGCTTCAGGAACTGTGTGGCCAGCCTTTTCTGTTGAGCAAAGTACCATCTGGGATTGGGTGAGATCATTGTACTAAATGTTTTTCTCTTTCTGAATATAGAAGCTGCTAAATTAATAATTGTATGAATAAAGTTAGACTTTGATTTTAGGACACTGAGTTGTCTGTTCATATTTCATGTTCCATTTAAGGGTTAATTGTGCTTTAACAATCCCTAAGCAATCTAGTGGTCAGCATGAAAAATTAACCCTAGTGTTAGCATCACTGACCACTAGATTGCTAACACTAGTGTTAATTTTTCATGCAATCATGAAAGGGGTCATAAGGGAGGGAGGGGGAAAGAGGGAGGGGCAAACCAGTAGCTGATTCTTTAGTGAGATGCTGGCTGCCCAGCCTGAGAAGTGGGTGGGGAGTGGATTGGAGCCCCTCCTCATGGTCCTCCCCTCCTCATGGTCCTAGCCCCCATAGCTGTGATGCTGAGAGGAGCCATGCTGGATCTGCAAGGCAGGGGGGCTTCGATCCACCCCCCCATCCCCTCCACTCTGATCAGGCAAGCTAGCAGCTCATGAAAGGAGAAGCTCCCTGCTGCAGGTTTCCCCCTCCCTCTTCCTCCCTACCTCCCTGATGACAAACCTGGAGCTGGGAGTGGAGGGTGTGGCTCGGCAGAGGGGTTCCTCAGCTTACTAGGCAGGCTCACCACCCAACAGGCAAACGTCGGTTGCATTGGGGGAGCACTCTAGTTCATACCATTTTATATAAAGCACCATGAGTTAGAGTGGGGGCCTACACATGTGTCAACTCCCTGTGTCAACAGGTGTGCCACTTGCACATGAAGGAAAGTGATTCTTCTGCTCTCTATTACACTGGTTGGGCCTCATCTGAAGTATTGTGTCCAGTTTTGGACCCCACATTTCAAGAAAGATGTGGAGAGATTGCAGAGAGTCCAGTGCAGAGTAATACAAATGATTAGGGGTCTGGGAGACAAGATTTATAAGCAAAGGCTGAAATAAATAGGTTTATTTAATCTGGAGAAGAGAACACTAAGGGGGATTCAAAGGCCCATGTTGGGTTTAAATTTACTACTAGGGCACTTAGTTCCACAAGTTAATCAATCTCCATTGACCCATTTTGACCAGTTTGCATCCTGCATCAGGAGCACCCTGTGGAAAGCCAGAAACCTCCTTACGCATGGACACATGGACAGGTGGTAGACTGTAGGGCTGTGTGAAGCTTCAGAAGCTTTACTCTGCAGTAGCACCAGTGAATACATTTTAAGTGACACTGCTGAGCAGTAGCCTAAAACTACTAGGGCTTTGCAAAGTTTTGGTCACTGATTTGATTTCGAGGAAATAGTGGGGATTACAGAAACGTGGTGGGACTCAACGCATGATTGGGTGGTGAATGTCAAGGGGTATAGGCTGTACAGGAGGGACAGGATAGGAAAGAGAGGGGGGGCGTGGCGCTCTATATTAAGGAGGAATACACATCCTTGTCAATTAGTAAGGAGTCAGGGAGGGGCACTCTGAAGTGATTTTGGTTAGGGTACAAGGAAGTCAAGGGGAAAGAGACTTAACGGTGGGAGTCTACTACAGACCTCCCAACCACGGAGAGGAGCTTGACCAGGA
>NW_017728931.1:102106164-102109132 GCF_001723895.1 Crocodylus porosus
CTTGTCATGCATCCACAAATGCATTTCAAGCAGGTCAAAAGAGGTGATCCTCCCCCTCTATGCAGCACTGGTCAAGCTGCAGTTGGAGTACTGCATCCAGTTCTGGGTGCCGCACTTCAAGAGGGATGTCGACAGCATTGGGAGGGTCCAGAGGAGGGCCACTCGCATGATCAGCGGACAGCAGGGCAGGCCCTATGAAGAGAGGCTACGGGACCTGAACCTGTTCAGCCTCCAAAAGAGAAGGCTGGAGGGGGATCTTGTGGCCTGTTATAGACTAGTCAAGGGGGATCAGCAGGCATTGGGGGAGTCACTGTTCCCCTGATCACCACCAGGAGCGACCAGGAATAAGAATCACAAGCTGGCAGAGGGTAGGTTTAGGTTAGACATCAGGAGGCGCTATTTCACAGTCAGGGTGGCTAGGGCCTGGAACCAACTTCCAAGGGATGTGGTGCAGGCTCTGCCCTGGGGGGTTTTAAGAGGAGGTTATATGAACACCTTGCTGGGGTCTTTTGACCCCAATACTCTTTCCTGCCATGGCAGGGGGTTGGACTAGATGATTTGTTCAGGTCCCTTCCAGCCCTGAAAAACTATGAAACTATGAAACTAAGAAACTATGAAATCTGGTCCGATTTGGCAGCCAAAACTCCAAATCTGAATTGAATCAGGAGACCAATTAAAGGGTCTGAATCAAGTCAAAGCTCTCTGAATCAATTCAGAAAAGATTCAGAGAGCTTCAGAGATCGGGCAGTCCCTGCTTGCTGCCACAGGGAGCTGAACCCAGACTCTGTGCTGGTAAGTAGGGGGCGGGGGGTATGTAAAAGGGAAGAGGGGACCATGGAGGGACCCCTGCCAGTGCCCATCCCCTGCCTGCTCCCCCAGCCCCCTGAACACCCTCCAACAGCTGCCTGCTGTCCCAGTCCCCCCCGGCCCTGCCTGGCCCCAGTTCCTGGCTCTTAAAAAAAAAGCCCCTACTCACCAGATGCTGCCAGGTGGGGTGGGGGATGATCCCCAATGCCCCTCAACACTCCACACTTCATGGGGGGGCTCTGCCATGAGCCCCTCAACCCCACTCACTCTCACAATCCCCCATGGCTGTCCGGCCTGCCCCAGCTCCCAACTCCTTAAAAAAAAAAAAAAAGGCAAGTTCTCACTGGCTGCTGCTGCAGCTGTCAGGGCTATTGGGGGCTTGTGGCAGAGACTCCCACTCGTCGTGGGGCAGTGGGTGTTAGCAGAGATCACCCCCGTCACCTCGCAGGAGCTGATGAGTCAGGGCTTTTTTTTTTTTTTAAAGAGCTGGGAGCTTGGGCCGGGCAAAGCAGCCATGGGGAGAGCTGGGAGAGTGAGCAGGGACTAGAAGGATTGTAGCAGAGCCCCCCATGCAGTGTCGGGCAGCGGGGTCCAGCGGGGATCAACCCCTGCCTGGTAGAACCTGGTGATTGCTGGCCTTTTTTTCCAAAGAGCTGGGGCTGAGCTGGGTGGGGCAGCCATTGACAGAGCTGGGAGAGTCAGTGGGGGATGGGGCCAATTAGGAAATTCAGCCAATATGGCTGTGGCTGAATCTCCAAATCAGATTTGGCCGAATCAATTTGGGACTGTGATTCAAATCACCAAATCGGATCACTGTCCTCTGAATCAGCCAAATCTGAATCTGAAGTGAATTCGCACAGACCTAGTAAACTGTGTGAAAATGGCCCTAGTAGAATTTGCATAGCTGCTTTGCACAGTCCTGTAGACTCTGTGAAAATGGCTCTAAGCTAACTCCAGACCTACTATGAGAAATTGGTAGTAGAGGATGTTGAGGATGCAGCCAAAGCCACCTGGCACAGAGACACTTGGCACAGGATCTTCCAACTCCCTCCTAGCAGGAAAGTGAAAAAGAGAAAGAGACTAATGGAACTGAGGATAGCGACAGCAACAACCATAGCGATTCCTCCAGCAGGGGCTGGAGTGACAGCAACATGGAAAACTGGTGAACGGAGTCTGTGACCCCACAATGTGGGGCTCATGGGGATGAAAGGAATGGGCTGCCTGGTCTTATGGATCAGCATTTTGGTGAGTGTGGTGCGCAGATGTGGATATTGTAACCATGTCAGGGGACTAGCGGGTCTTTGTACAGGTGTGTGGGATCACAGGTGTGGATATTGTAATGGATTACAGTTTGTCTTTGTAGTGTGATACTAGGAGTGTAGATATATGTAACTGTGTATATATACTAGCCAATTGCCCATCATGAATGATGGAGTGTTTCAGGGAGATCTTACATCTCTGCTCCCCGCCCCCTGCAACTCACACATTGGGGCCAGCTATGTAAACCAGGAGTGGGCAATAATTTTGGGTGGAGGGCCACTTACTGAGTTCTGGAAAGCTACTGAGGGCTGCATAGGTAGCTCCACCCCTTGGCAGGTGCCCCACCCTCTGGTCGCCATCTTGTGACTGGAAGTCCCACCCCATAACCCCTGACCTTTGCCAGCAGAAGTCCCACCTCTTGGCCCCAGGAGTACTCCTTTCAGCAAGGAGTCTTGCCATCTTAGAACCAGAAAAATACCAAATTATACTCTAAAAAGGAAACATTTACAGAATTTATTAATTTGGTTGCAAAAATATTTTTGCGTAGTGTACATAGAGGTGATTGCACAACAACTTAAAATGAAGTCTTACTCCTGTATATTGTGGGGGTGACTATAGATTTGTGGGGGGCTGTGGGTGTGTGCAAATGTGGGGTAAAGGAGCATATGGGTTTGCATGTGTGGATATGTGTGGTGTGAGTGAGTATGGGGTTTTTGGCAGTCTGTGTGTATGGCAGTGCAAGGGGAGTGTGGTTGCATGTGTATGGTGTGGTGTGTGTGTGTGATTCACCCTATGAACACACACATTTCACACCCTCTGCCCCTGCCTGCACACACACAACTCACCCACCCACCCATCCCCTGGCTGCACAACCACACCTACACCCACACCAACTCACACA
>NW_017728931.1:102109694-102122903 GCF_001723895.1 Crocodylus porosus
TTCATCAACTTTTGGATGAAGGGTGAAGGCAACATGATAAGGCTTCATTCAAATTGAAGCCACAGTTGGATCCAATTAAATGGCATAGGCTGGCCCTTATAGGCATCAAGCTGTTCATCAAGACTTTGAACTCCCTTAGGACATTTTGCAAAATGTGCATCATGAGGCCGTGCACTCCTGTTAATTTGACATCCAATGGTTCAAAACATTCTACTCCTAATAAGCTTACCCTCTAATCCTTGACAATTATTGGGACCCCTTGTTCCTGATCATAGTGGATATTTACATAGCATGTACCCTTCAAACCATTTTGTTTGTTATACAAGTTATACAAGTTTGGCTTTGCAAAATAATTGGACACAATAGGTGGAAAGTTTATAGGTCATAATGAATTTGTACATCTCTTCTGAAAATGAAGGTAAACTTGGATACTGAGTCTATCTCTACAGCACAGAGAGCACTTTGGAGAATCACAGTTGTCTAGGTCTTCTTTTGTGCGGTTGTTGTTTCCACATTATTAACAAATGCAGTATTGTGGGCATGAGGGGGCAATTCACTTGCTAGTATTTCATTCAAATCAGCAATAGTTTTAGTGATAACTTGAGGCACACTCCCCTTGGTCACCTGCTTCCCTGATGTCTGGAACTTCAGAACATACACATTCAATGTGACCCTTGCACTGGCAATGGCAACAGTTGTCATCATGGAAATGGCACATATCACATCTGTGCTTTTCACCACAGCTATAGCAGCTTCTTTAGGAAGAGGGAATTGTATTCATGTGCACAGATGATGCCTTCCTGGGAGATTTCTCCCTATAATGTTCTTGGTATGTCTCAGCTGATGTCAGTTTTGCTGATGACACTTGGATTTCCCCTAAATGGAGTAAAGCGGCTTCATATGCAAGGGCTTCTTCTTGAGCTATGCCAAATGTTAAGTTATGCTTTGCAAGAAGTCTGTATTGTAGGGCTTTGTCTTGAATCCCACACACAAGATGATCCCTAAGAAGAGATTAAAAACTTGTACCAAAATTGCAGTTCTCAAACAATCAACACAAGTCTGCTACGTATGCAGCAATTCCTTCTTCTGGCAATTGTGGTATGATTTGTTACAAGCCTTGGCTGGGAATACAAATGAAAAAAATAATCTAAAAAGTCTTTGAGCCCATGATGCATTTTGGTTATTATCAGTAATCTTATTCCCTTCCAGATAGAAGTCTAGCCGGTCAGCATAAGTGTCCAAGATGGATTAACTGGACTATCAAATTCTTTACTGTGGCTCAGAGTAGCAATATTAGAGATCAACTGCAAAGGCCAACACATGGGAGGAAAAGAGCCCCAAAACTTTCTCACATTCAGCACAGATCACTGCAAGTTTTCTTTTGACAGAAGCACTGGAAGCATTCCTACTTACCAAGATTCTTCCTTGTTGTATATCTGTGGGGTTTTTGTCCTGGAATGATTACACAGGGAAGAATATGGGGACTGCCTTTATTATCAACAACTAACTACCCATAACACTAAAGCAGAAAAGCAAACAGCAACACAAAGTAATGCAATTAAGGGGGCACCCTCTGCTGATGGAGTACAGAACACATATACATATACCCAATACAGAACAATGTGGACAGATTACAAAGAGTCCACTGGAGAGCAATTAGGGGCCTGGGAGGCAGGACTTATTAGGAAATGCTGAAAGAGGCAGGGTTATTTAGTCTAGAGGAGAGAAGACTGAGAAGGGATTTCATATATTTCATACACATTAGGGCTGGAAGGGACCTCGGAAGATCATTGAGTCCAGCCCTCTACCCCAGAGGCAGGAAGTCAGCTGGGGTCACAGCAAGATAAATGTCCAATTGACTCTTAAAGGAGTCCAAAGCAGGTGCTTGCACCACCTCTGGCAGCAGTCTGTTCAAGGCCTTGGAAGCTCAGACAGTAAAGAAGTTCTTTGTTATGTCCAGCCTGAAAGGGTCTTGGAGGAGTTTGTGACCGTTTGACCTTGCCACTCCATGAGGTGCTCTGGTAAACAGGTGCTACCCCAGATCCTAATGTACACCTCTTATATACTTATAGGCAGCTACTAGGTCCCCCCTGAGCCTGTGCTTTTCCAGGCTGAAGAGTCCCATAGCTCTCAGCCTTTCATCATAAGACCTGTTTTCCTGCCCTCTGATCATGCATGTGGCTCTCCTCTAGACTCTATCAAGCTTCTCCACATCCTTTTTAAATTGTGGAGCCCAGAATTGGATGCAGTACTCCAGCTGCAGTACCAAGGCCAAATACAGCAGGAGGATGACATCCTGGGATTTGCTAGAGAAGTATCTATGGATACAAGCCAGAGTTTTGCTCACTTTGCCAGCTGCAACATCACATTGGTGGCTCATAGTCATCTTGGGGTCAATCATGACCCCCAAGTCCCTTTCGGCCATAGTGCTAGCAAGTGTAGCGCTGTTGAGCATATAAGCATGCTGCGGGTTTTTCTTCCCAAGGTGGAATAACTTGCATTTTTCAATGTTGAAGGCCATCAGGTTTTCATACACCCATTTTCTGAGCCTGTCAAGGTCAGCCTGGATCACCATCCTATCCTTGGGTGTGGATGCTTTACCCCAAAGTTTGGTGTATTCAGTGAACTTGGCCAGTCTGCTTCTGATATCAATGTCAACATCATTAATGAAGATGTTGAAAAGAATAGGCCCAAGGACGGAGCCTCAGGGGACCCCACTGGTCACGGCGCACCATAATGATTGACTTCCATGAACTAACACTCTCTGGGTCCAACCTCAGAGCGAGTTCCCCAGCCAGTAGACTGTGATATACCTGAGGCCACAGATGGCCAGTTTTTCCATGAGATGATCATGGAATACCAAATTGAAGGCTTTTTTTTTTAAATCAAGATATATGGCATCAAACTCTTCTCCCTTGTCCAGGTGATATGTCACCTGGTCATAGAAAGAGATGAGATTCATCAGGCAAGCCCTACATGCAACAAACCCATGCTGTCTATCCCTCAGGAAGTTGCCTTCAGCTAGTTTGTCAAGAATGGTCTCTCTGATCATTTTTTCCAAGATCTTCCTCGAGATAGAGGTCAGGCTGATGGGCCTGTAGTTCCTCAGATCTAATTTCCTCCCTTTCTTGAAGATAGGCACCACATTGGTCTTCTTCCAATCTTTGGGCACTTTGCCTGAGCACCATGAGTTCTCAAAAATCTGTGCCAGTGGCAGAGCTATAATGCTTGCCAGCTCCTTAAGCACTCTGGGGTATAAGCTATCTGGGCCAGCTGACTTGAAGGTGTCTAGCCTCTCAAGGTGTTCCTTCACTTGCTCAACATTGATGAAGGGTAAAAATTCTCCCTCGCCCTGGTCATCCTGTATCATATTGAGCAGGGCAGTCCCGTGGGGCTGGTGAAAACCCGATGCAAAATACCCATTAAACAGATTGGCTTTTTCCTGGACGTCAGTTGTCAATTATCCCATATGGTTTACCAGGGGTCCAATGTTACCCTTGCTTTTTCTCCTGCTCCCCACATACCTAAAAAGGACTTTTTTATTGTCCTTGATACATGTAGCCATTTGATAACTCTTCAAATACCTGAAGCATCAGAATAGAAAGGATAGAAAGGGGTTTTTCTGTGTGGGTGTGGGTGTAGGTGACAAGACTTGGCTTGAAACTTCATCAGGGAAAATTTATGTTGGAGATTAAGAGGAACTTTCTGATTATGGAGGTGGTCAAACATTAGAACAGACTACTTACAGAAATTGTGGAATCTCCATCCTTGGAAATTTTCAAGCATGGGTTGAATATACACTTAGCTAGGATAGTTTAGTCAGGGACAATCCTACCTTGAGCAGAGGTTTGGGCCAAATGACCTCATGATATCCCCTCCAGCCCTACTTTCTTCTGATCCTACCCCTTCCAATTCATTAATGAAGTATAACTCTATGAGCATCTAGTACTAAAAATATAGATTCCTTCCAGGAGCTGGTCCTTTGACTTTAATAAAATTCTTCTAAGCACTGTTCCTGGTAATCTAGTTGTTTGTATGCTAGAACCCCAATCCTGTGTTATGTGAACCAGAGTGTTATAGGTTCCTTGAACTGCCTTCCAACAGAAGGCTTGCTTGAATAAGCACTGCAGAATCAGACACTATTTCTGGCACATGTCACAATACTCCATTTGTATCACAATCTTAATTCTATTTAGCAACAATGATTGGTTACTTCATTTCTCCTACTTGCTTCTGTAGACAAGGTTTTGTAATCTTTGTTCTATTGTCATAGTCCTATAGTTTATATGGGGTACAAAAAATAAGTCCCATCATACAGAGCATTTTGTGTAAAGCCTGTCTACAGTACAATACATTATTTTTATCATGTATGCCATAATCTTTCAACTCAGATATTATAAAAAAATAAGATAGAAAATAGAGCTTTTGATAAAGTGTCCAATCTACAGTACACAAAGAACAAGCAGCTAACGCTAATTTAAACAGGACATGAGGAAGTCTCATTTGCTTTTCATGACAGGAAGAAATCAATGTTTTGATATTGTTTTGGCACTGAACTCTGAAATTCAGACATGAGAGCTAAAGGGCCTGTCACTTTGAGAGCTAATCCACACACCAAAGGAGTTTTTAACAAATAGGTAATGACTCACTGCAGTGCATGAACAGAAATAAATAAAATTTTCACATGGAAATCAGGTTCAAGTCCTTCTAAATGTAAGGTGAAATTTCCAATTGCTTTTGACAAGGTGGGAAAACAGACAGGGTCATAGTGTAAATGGAGTATAATGTGTACAATTAACTTATTGTGGGTCAGTTCCCTGTCAGCAAAGTTTTACATTGATGGTAACTTGGAAATAAATAATAGCTGAGAGAACAGATGTAACCCAGAAAGGGAAGACATGTGGAAATGAAAAATCAACTTTGAAAAAAGTAAACAAATGACAATTAAGTGTCCTAGTGAGAGGCTGTATGCCATGGATTTATAGACTATATGACATGGTATATTTCAGCTCTCCCTAGATTTATAATATCTCTTGATAAAACATTGTAGCAGAACAAAACTTTCTCTGGACATTTTTGGGGCTTAGAAACAGATTTCCTCATTTAGGGGTGCTAGACATATTTAGATATCTAAAAAAAATTACAGTCACATTTGCCTACATTTCTAGATTAAGTGCTTCTATTCTAGTTCTTAAATTGAGGCATCTTCATTTCCTACTTTCTTCCCTTGCCTGCAAGTAGTTTAAATCAGAGAGAAATGTCTAGGTCTCTTGGATGGACACATTAGGTCAAGCTTACTAACTTTTTCTTTCTCAGGAAGGTCAGCGTGAAACATGTTTCCTGTTGGGTTTACTGACAGGGTAGGAAGGATAACAACATGTAAATCAGCCCCCCTCATTTACCTCTGCTCTTTCTGGATAAACTGAGTTACCCACTATGGTGAAAGATTCCTTGTAAGGATGTGGACAGACATGACATATAGAATATTTGAAATGCTGTTTAAACTGCAATGGTGCATGCCCATGAGCAATAGTGTGTGTTTCCTGCAGGACAATAGCAATGGCACATATTTGTGTCACTGCTATTTGTCCCTAGGCACACGCCTGCATGTGCAATCTGGCACACAGCAAAGGGACCCAGGTGGGGTAGGGGAGGTAGCCTTCCCTGGGGTCCCAGGGATCTCCTGGGGCAGCAGCGGCACTGAGCCAGCCACTTGGAGCCCAGCAGGCAGCCATAGCATGTCTCTGGCTGACCAGGCTCTGATTTCTGGAGAGTGCACACTGTTGCCCCCTTTATCAGGGTTTTCTTTTTTCTTTTATCCTGTCAAAAAACCCACCATGTTGCAAATTAGCAGTGCAGCACGTCTATACATGTGTGCCACATGCAGTTTGTGGCATCTCAAACTGCTTTGAAATAGTGCAAAACGTGCTCCTGGGATACACCCCAAGTGTCCAGACATACAAGCCAAATGTAAACAGTTTAAACTTTCTGGAGCACTTCAAAAGTATACTTGGATACTTAGGTGTTATCTTGAACCTGTTCTCTGTAAGCCATTTCAGTGTCATGTGTTGATGCAAAGCTTTCTGCAACTAATATCTGGATGCTCCCCCAGGCATTCCACACTGCATCATTCCTCCACCCTCCCTCTCCCCACCTCAATCCCCTCACAGTAACTGGGTCTTCTGGTAATGTTCACTGCTTAGGAGGATTGGGAAAGTACTCCTGCTTTTAGGTGAAGAACAATTAACAATTAGTGGGCCAGTTCACATTGATGAAGCATGAATTTGAGAGTGTACTGTGTTATTAAGTTCCATTATGCAGTGCCTTGGTTTTCCCTCACTCAGCAGTTGACAGGTGTTTATCATTAACAGTGCACTTGACCACCCACCAACCTTACTGTGTGTGTGTTTTGTGTGGTCAAGAGGGAAAGAATTGAAATGAATGAAGCAGCTTTCTAAGGAAAATGTTTTTTAAAGATACAGCTTGAGGCAGAGACCTTGTGCAGCCCCTGGAATACCCAGAGGCCTGAGAACACAGAAGCAGGGGTCGAGGCAACTCTTCTCCCCCACCTCCATACAGCCACTGGGGGTCTTCCTCCCAGCTCTAGAAATTGTGGGAAAACTCCAAGCACTTGCCACTGGGAGGCTGCTGAATTAGATACCCATTCACTGGAAACTCACAGCACTACAATGTCTAAAAGGAAACTTCTACTTAGCACCCTAGGGCACAGTGCACCTCTGAACCATAATAATGGTGGATCAATTTCCAATCAGTGACATTCCTGAAAAGGTTCACTTATTATGTGTGCCTACACCCTCATTGACCAGCTTTGGAGAGGGATGATATCTGTAAAAGACAATAGAAACTATCATCTCTTCAAAGGATATAGACCAGTATACAGCCAAGGAAATCCGATGAATTTCCCCACCTACAGTCTCTTGTACATTCTTATACCAGGGACAGACTCACCTCAAATACCAATAGCACAACTATGCAGGGGGAGGTGACCAGGACACCAGGCCCACATGCTGATTTCTAGGGGGCACAAAAAGTACAGCCCCTGCCCTTCTGGCTTAACTGACACTGATACTGCCAGGGCACAGAAAATCCCAGCTATCTGTAAGTCACATACATTCCTGGCACCTAATGAAATAAGCGCATGCCTACAAAAGCTTATGCCACTCTGGATCAATTAGTCTCTAAGGTACTGTGCTGTCCTGCCCTGCCTTCTGCCTGAATGCAGACTAACATGATTAACTACCTCTATTCATATGACTCCTGTTAGGACCAATCAACTCATCACAGTTTCATGAGGCTTCAAAGGCTACCTCTGGAGCTATCCCTGCAGCTTATCTCCTCTCCACTCACTGATTCAACTGTAGTGAGGTTTCTTGTGAAGGCAGCATGCTGCAGATATGACTTTTTTAGTGCTTCTGGATCAAAGATCAACTTAAATGTTATACAGCCTGGTTAAGGAGGTTAAGAATATAATCTAGCTCAGTATCCCCTTCTCAAAAAAGCTTACAGTCTAAGTCTATGGCTGATGCAATGAGGGGAGGTAAGCATTTGAGGATGAAAGAAAGGAAAACAAAGGTAATAGCAATAAAAGCATGTAGCTGTTTTGCCTATTGGTGCACTCTTGAATGTTGTTTCAGAAAGGGGTGCCAACTGATCTATAGTAAAGAGATCTGAATTATTCACTGCAAATAAATTATCTGAGCACTGCAGCTTTTTTGTTCATAAACTAATCTCAGCTCCTGGAGATGTGTGTGTGGGGGGGGGTCGTTTCTTTACATGAATAGCTAAGAAGTAGGGCTGTGCAAAATTTCACCAGTCATTTCATTTTGACATGGTTTTGACTCATTTTGAATTCAAAACAGCAAAATTGAAATGAAACAAAGGGCTTCAAAATAGCCTTGAAACAAAATAAGGCTAATCAAAACATTCCAAAAGTTGAAAACTTTCGACCATAGTGCTGGGGATGGAAAGTCAGTCCAGCTGAGCTAAGTTTCCCTCCCCAACACCACCATCACACTGCGGAAATGCAGCCCAGCTGGGTAACAAATGCACTGGGGAAATGAACTCACCCAGCTGGGCTGAGTTCCCAACCCCAGTGCAATGATCACGCTGGGGAAATGAACTCAGCCTAGGTGGGCTGAGTTCCCATCCCTGGCACCACCATCACTGGGCTGACAATCACCAGATCTAGTGCTGGGGATGGAAACTTAGGCCAGCTGGGGTGACTCCCCATCCCTGGCCAATCTAGCAAAATGCCGAAACAGAGTCGAAACAACCTCACTGTTTCAACAAAGCAAAACAGAGCAGCTGTTTCAAATCGGAATAAAATTTGATATAAAATGCTGTTCCATGGAAACCTCAAAACTCAAGGCAAAATGGAACAGTGCCATTTCACACAGCACTACTAAGCAGCTTGTGTAGAGTAAATATTTCAGATTTCACCTAATGTGTTGTTCGTGAGTAAATGCTCTGAACATTTGTGACTTGTCATGCAAGTCATACAGTACTGTCTTTGTTTCCTAATCAGATGAAAAAAACTTACAAGAGGATAAGGCACAACTGATAAAGAGTGACAAACACTGGAACTTTTATGAATATACACTTTTATGAATATAACACTTATGAATATAGGTATTTGTATAAAATGCAGCTATTCCCCAAATATGAATGAAAATGAAAATCTCTTTGGTCAATATCTATCATTAACAAAATAAGGAAGTCCCAACATGGCTGAAGTGAATAGGCATTTTTAATTCAAAAATGTTTTCAATGCTGTTTTGCTAATATTTGACCAGCTCTGATTGTGTTGAAGTACATCTTAAGACAGAGAGAATTGAAGGATGAGTAACAACATGAGGGGAAAAAACCTAAATAGTAAAGCTAATCAGAAGTTAAGTTTAACAAAAACCATGGATATTTAGCCACATTGCTAATTAGCTGTTTAAGCATGAATTCCCTAAAGAACATTTAGAGTAAAAGACATCACTGAAAAGTATGTCTACAGGAATGAAAGGCTTTTAGTCTAAAAGTGTTTATTTGGATGTCCTAATTAGCCCATTTAAGCAAACCTAAAATTAGAAGCAACTATAAATTATGTTGTTATCAATAAAAACATACCTTTTTAGCCAGTTTCCTTCATTATTTCACTTTTTCTTTCTAATTTGAATCTGGGGAGACAGCTATCCACAACATTTTCTATGCCAGTCATGAAGCACAGGTAAGTTGTTTTCAGGTATCTTTACGAGATCAGAGCAAGCTCAGATCCCTGGTTCAGCTTTCCTTTTATGTCAAGGATATTAGCATCAAACAAGAAGTCTTTGCTTTTCCTTTAATTATAAATACAGATGAGGGATTTTGTGAGATCTGAAAGCACTCAGCAAAAGTACCATGAAAATATCTGCTTGGGCAGTGTTTACTGTAGCGAAAAAAAATCCTTATTTTTCAGTAGACTTGGATCAGTTGACTTGGTAAACAAAGTATCCAAAGAGAAGTCTACACTGGAAAAATATCTAGGCCTAAACTTGTTAACACTTGACCATGTAGTATTAGGCATGGCAATATAATTTAGTCATAGAGTTATAGAGAAGTAAGGCTGGCAGAGGCCTCCAGAGGTCACATTGTCCAGCCCCCTGCCAGAGGCAGGATCATTCCTATCCAGGCCATCCCATACAAACCATAATCTGAACTCTACATAAGACCACAACCAGCCATGACACAGTACAGACCCAATCTGCCCCAGTTAAAGCAGGGTAACCATGGCAGCCAACACCCTGCTTCTATGAAATGTTGCCAATATATGCTCAAGAGACCTCAGATAGAGGGGCCTAGAGTCTGTACCAATCTGTTCATGAGGTAAAATATGGCAATCCTGATCCCAAATATGGCAATCAGCCTGACCCTAAGCACGAGAGGAACACCCTTTAGCCAGGAACCTCCAGCTTTGCTCTTGGCAGGAAAAACTGGCACAGCCTAGTTGAAGTCCCCAGCCTTATCTGTAGCTAATACCCAATGCCTCCGAGGGAAGCTTAAAAATACCCTTAAAATACAAACATAACAAAAGATGGGGGGAGGGGTGGAGAGGGAGTGGGCAGGAGCAACCAGCAAAGTCTAGAAGGATGGAAAATACCCATGGTAGAACACAGGAATAGATTCCCCTAGGACATCCCCTACCAGGAGCTATCCATACCTTCTTGAACATCTCCGGTGCTGGAGAGCCCACAACTTCCCTAGGCAGTGTATTCCACTACCTCACAATGAAGAAGTTTTTCCAAATGTCCAATCTAAATATACTTTGCTGCAACTTCAAGCCATTGGTTTGCATTCTGCTCTGCAGCAAGAGAGAAAAGGTGCTTTCCCTCATCTTTATGGCAGCACTTGAAGTATTTGAAGACTTCTGTCATGCCCCCTCCTTAGTGCCTTTTCTGACAGCTGAACATGCCTAGCTCCTTCAGTTTTCTCCTCATATGACTTGCCTTCCAAGTCCTGGATCATCTTTATTGCCCACCTCTACACTGTCTCTAATTTCTCCATGTCCCTTTTAAGAGAAGCCCAGAACTGCCTGCAGTACTCCAGATGAGGCCTAACCAGTGCTCAGTAGAGAGGCACTATCCCTTCCCGTGTCTTGCATCTAATGCTTCTATAGTCACCTTTGTGCAACTGCATCAGACTGCAGACTCATATTGAGTATATGATTTATCAAGACTCCCAAGTCCTTTTCCACAGTCTTGCCATCCAGCCAGGTGTCAGCCATTTTATGTTCATGTTTTTTATTTTTCCTCCAGACATGCAGCACTTCACATTTGTCCACATAGAACTTCATCCTGTTAGCTCTAGCCCAGCTTTCTGATCTGTCAGTATCCTGAATTGCACTCACATCCCTCAGTGTGTTCACTGCCCTTACCAGTTTTGTCTTGCCTAACTTGAAGCCATATATAACAAATTTGTTTGACAGCCAGGACCCTGCTGCACAGGTATGGTTTTCAGCTGATCCTGCAGGCCCAGGAGCTGAGTGTTTCTCTTTTCCCAGGTATCATTACTGTGGCTGCAACTATTACACAGATCTGTAGCACACAGACCTGAGCTTGATTCATCATTCAACTATATCTGCTACCATTCTGAATTAAAAAGTACCAAGTCGTAATGAGAAGTGTTAAAGATCCAGTGTACCTTAAGGAAGAAATTCCTCAGACTTGGTAATAGGCTTATAATAGTGAACTCTTGCCATTGTAGTCCAACCACAATGGAAGCACCTTTTATTGCTACGCTTTTTCTGACAATAAATAGATTTGTCTACACAGGTGAAAATTACATTTGTTTAAAAGGCCTAAGAACCTCTTTTTTCAACCCAATAACACTTCCTCTAATAGTCAAATGATAAAATTTAGACAAATTGAGATGTTTGAAGAAAACTTGCTTTCCATGTCACCAATTACAGACACTGTGGGTAAAGTAAATTTTAATACCAATTTATCAAATCCACAGTTAGGGAAATCCTTATTTTTGATTTCAACTTGAATGAGAGTTTTAACTCCTCGCCTGGATTTATCCTCCCAGGAGATAAGAGCCGGATCCATGAAACAGCCCATACAATGGGAAAATGAAAGCAATAAGCATACCCAAGGCTATTCAATTCACAGGGCACGTCCGCACATGCAAGCACATGCGCTTGCAGCAGCTCAAATAGAAGCGGTGCAAATTTGAGCCAGGGCTTTTGCCTCAGCACACGTGCTTGGACATGCACTTTGGTATGGAGCAACCTGTGCCACTAGGGGCAAAATAACCCTGCCTGACTCCTCCCAGATCTTCAGCCAGGGGGAGCTAGAATCCAGGGCCAGCACCTGTGCTGTCCCCAGCGGTATAAAAAGCTGCCCGGGCAAGTAGTTCAGGGCTACTAGCTCTCAGGAACTTCTGGGGTCCAGCTAAGTTGTACCCAAGGACACTACCCTTTATGCCAGCTGGACTGCTGAAGCAGCCCTGAGAGTTCCCTGCACCCTCTATGTATTGCAGCAGTCTAACAGTAGGTGCTCCTGCCTGGCTGTGACCTGCTGGGCACCTGCCAGACTCAGATGGGGACTTCACAGCCAGTAGAGGCATCTGCCCCCTGGGCAGCTGCCACTGAACTGCGGTTGCAGAGTTGGCCTTTTTGCAGTACTACTGCCATGTGTGCCCCCTGCCCGGCCATCTGGGCAGCTATCATCTGGAAGATGTTCCGGGGATGGTGGCCTGCTTTGAACTGTCAAAGCAGGTTCTCCTGGCCCCATTTGGCCAGGAGGTCAGCCACAGCCAGATGGGTACAAGGTGCCAGCTCTGAGCAGGCAGGGTCCTGCCACTGGCCTCCCTTGCAGGAATTCTAGCGTTCCCTATTGGAAAACTGAAAAATCCCTGATAAAAAAAATCCCCACATCACTCTCTAAAATACTGCCAAATCCATGTTTCTCCACAAGGTAAACAAAAAAACGCTATAGAGAGAAAGAGAGTGAAACAAAGACAGTGATCAGGTGGACAATGTTTTATTGATATATCTACAGTCTTAAAGCAAGTCTCTTATGATAATAATAAAGTGAACTCTAAATACAGGTTTCATGAATTCATGAATACATATCTTGCTGCCTGCCCACAGGGCGATGGCCCCTACACAAGGGCTATGGCCCCCAACATGTGGTTCATCCCCCACAGAAAGGGTTCAGCCCCCAAAAGGGGATTCAGACCCCCAACAGGAGAACTGGCACTCCTACAAGGGGTACAGCCCCCCAACAGGGGCCAAATGGCCCCCAAAGAGGCTACCACCCCCCTACAAGGCCCACATGCCCCACCAAACCCCCCCCAATTCCTGCCCCACCTGGCCTCATTCTCCACCAGCTGCTGCAGCTACCCCAATGGATGCCTCACCCAGCCCCACCCCCCAGCTTGCACCCCCCGGCCCCCAAGGCTACCCTCACAACCCCAGGCACCATCACTTAACCCCCCCCTCCCAGAAAAAGAACAGAAAAACAATGGAAAAAAAAAGTCTCTGCTTATCTCAGAAGCAGGGGTGGGGGGGCTCCAGGGCCTCCTGGCAGACACCCCTGGGCAGCACAAGACAGTGCAGGGGCAGGAGGGCCCAGACTGGGGCTGTCAGCCTGCCCCACACTGAGTGGGTGGGGCCTCAGGCAGTGGAACAGCAGCTACAGCTGCCCGTAAGTGCTGGGGGGG
>NW_017728931.1:102123016-102156291 GCF_001723895.1 Crocodylus porosus
GGGACTGGGCAGAGCCATTGGGGTACCCCCCACAGTCCCTTCCCCACTTCTCCAGCCCCCCCTGACCCCTTGCTCACCAGCACCACAGCCCTGATGCTGAAACACATGGTCTGGCCGGTTGCATGTTTCAGTCCTAGGGTGAGGGGCAACCATAGAGCCGCTCTGGCAGCGTCTCTGTGGAGGACCCAGCCTCTGGTTGCCTCAGGGCACGGTCTTTTTTATACTTTGCTTTTTTTAGACTTCTGGATATCCAGGGGTCTAATTTTCTCCCCGTGATGCAAGTTTGCAGTCAGGAGAACATTTTTTTGTTCCCACATGTGCCTGTTGCTCTACCTCAAAGGGGTTTGAGGCAGGGCAAGAGGCACGTGTGCACTCCTGTGGATGCACCCACAAAGGCTAGGGACAGAAGTTACACATAAACTGGTCTAAGTGATCAGAAACTGGTTTGAATCTGTAACAGAGCAGAAGTTCAGTGCACATAAACCAGTTTTAAAATGGCTGAAACTGGTTTAAGATAAACCTGGTTGAACATAGTAGCAGACTAAACTAATTTGGGTCAAACTGGTTTATGAAACTTCTGTTCAGACCCAAGTCTCTCCCACGTCTTTAATACTTCCTATGATCAAAGAAAATGAAGAAATAGTCTACTTTTAAATGAATTAATAAATATTAAGAAAACAATCTATGATTTAAAATCACATCTAGAAGTACATTCTATTTTATTTAAGGCAATTGATTGAAATCTGATAAACAATGACATTTCAGGGAGTAGGCCTAATATTAACAAAACCCTGAACACTATTTCATTACACTTGATAAAGTGATAGATTCAGAATCTAACCAACGAAAAACTTCTTCCTCTATTTTTATTACATGTAGCTCTATTGGAAATAAAATGCTAAGAGAACAAAATATTTTATAATTCAATTTTAAACAACATAAACAAGAGAACTTTTTAATATGAAAGAGAGAATTGCATGATTTTTTGGTAAAAAAAAAAAAAATTCAAATCTCTCTTCAGCTATTGGAAAATAATATTATTTATGTATCCAGAATTGGGTTTTTGAAAAGCACAGCTAGATACCTTCTGTAAGAGTTGGTTTTAAAACTGTATATATTAGGTATCTGGTGATAACTGGGGTAGTCCTCTTAATGGGGTAGTGATTAAGAAAAATACCCTACCTCTCCAGAGTAGGAAATATAATACAGAGTTGAGGGTCTCCATTGCTGTCCTACTCAGGTATTTGTAAACTCAAGTCATAGACTCAAGTGATTGACTAGATCTGAAGCAGAAGCAAATTGCTACATCCCAGGCATATCTACAGGTGCATATTAATACAAAGCAATAAACTCCAGCTTATTGCTCTGGAGTTTATTGCTCTGGGAGCACTGTTTGCATGTGCAGCCAGGACTGCAGCATGTTGAGCTGGGTCGGAGCAGTGCTGGCTGGTAGGGGGCCTCAGGGGTCAACCTGCCATCCCAGGGCTGTTCGCCCTGGATCAATGTGTTGTAGAGGGGCTGGTTGGGGCACAAGAATACTTCACTGTAGAGCTAGCTGGCAGGTAGCCCCCACACTGAAGCACCCTCATGCTAACTCATGCACCAGCAGACTAGCATGCCTGTTTGTGCAGCCTGTTTGCGGGGCTCCGGTCGCATGGCTCCTTGGGGCTGGGCGAAGTAGGGACCTGGGCGGGGGGAGACCCAGCCTGGCTCCACTCAGCTGCCTCCTCCCACTCACTAAGGGGTTAACCCCCTCCCACCACAGGCCTCACTTACCTCTGGCTATGCTGGGGGTTGGTGGGGGGATCCGTGGCTGCTGGGGCGGTTTCTGGGGGACTTTGGGAGAGTGATTGTGCAGCGGGTTTTCACCCGCATGTCTCTCACCACTCCGGAGCCTAACTGAGGGCCACTTGTGAGATCCAGGGACAGCAGGGCAGACTGTACTAGGAGAGGCTATGGGACTTGAACCTGTTCAGCCTTCACAAGAGAAGGCTGAGAGTGGACCTGGTGGCCATCTATAAACTCAGGGGAATGGGAGAGACCCTGTTCCCCTGAGCACCTCCCAGAGTAAGGAGCAATAACAGCCATAAGTTGTTTGAGAGTAGGTTCAGGCTGGACATTAGAAGGCACTCCTTCACAGTCAGGGAGGCTAGGATCTGGAACCAACTTCCAAGGGAAGTGGTGCTGGCTCCTGCCTTGGGGTGTTTAAGAGGGGGCTCAATAATTACCTGGTTGGGGTTATATGAGCTCAAACCTACCAGGGGTCATATGAACCCACTATTCATTCCTGCCCAGGGCAGGGGGTCAGACTTGATGATCTACTTAGGTCCCTTCTGACCCTACATCTATGAAACTATGGAACAATATCACCCCTTGGGCAGGATTGTTCAGGAGAGTAGAAAGTTTGTTACTGGGAGCAGTGTGTCCTGGGATGCTGGAGTTCTGCAAATGCTTCACTTCATTTTCCATTACCATAACACAAGCTGAGTAGCAAAACCCATAGATGCTCCTCACCTAAAATGGTACAACTTTGAGATGCTCAGAGAATACTAAATATGGATCTTCTCTCTTTAAAACTTGTATAATAGCATCTTAGATGTTTTTAGCACATTGTAGGAGTAGCATGTAACAAAGGTTTGATTGAGGGATTGGAAATTGAAATAGACTCTAACCATCTACTAGTAGTCCTCATTAAATTTTGTGGCAGACCTCCTTTGATTCTTATTAAACTTTATTTCCCACCACTCACATTAAGATCTGATGCAATCTTGAAATGTGAATTGTTATATAATGCTCTTGAGATGATCCAAAATAAGTTTCCAGAAGTAGAAACAATAATTGGAGAATTGGAGGCACAGACACTCATGATAATAAAGATGTCATAACAGAAATATGAGAAATCCCCCCCAGCAACTTTATGTGATAAGTAAATAAATGAAGTGTGATACCTCTTGAAATGTATCACCGAAGATTATTTTAGAATGCTTAATGGATAAACTAGTAAAGATGAACCTGGGCATTCCTATGTGTTACAATTAAAGGAGAAAGTATAATAGATTACATATTAATAGAACTACATACATAGTATAAATATCATCTGAAATTTTACCACATATGGAAAGTGACCACTTCCCCCTCTCTCTAAAAATTCCATTAGAATTGTACGGGGAGCCTTCCCCAAAAAACTATGCAACTTGCCTCAGAATTAGAAGTATTAAATCAAAAAAAGAATTCAACTAAATAATGAGTTGCAAGACAAATATACTGTTCTATAAAAAGTACATTCTCAGATCACATCTTATAGTCTCAAAGCACAATAACCTCAAGACAAAATAATTCAGCAGTTGTCCAACAATTGGAAAATGTCCTCCCAAAAGAGAGCATCTTTGTCAAGGGTGGGTGGTGTCCATGGCACAAACTATGGTTTGACGAGGACTGCTCTAAAGCTTAAGATGATGACTAAAGTAGATGCCTTGGAGAAATACAAGTCTAAACAGCTTTCAAAAAATCAAGAAGATTAAAATAGATTATAAAGAATTAATAAACAGAAAGAAAAGCAATATCAAAAGAGGCTATAGAAGGAACTGGTATCTGCAAGAAAAAAATAAAAAGCCATGTTTTTGGCAAGTGTACATATTCCTGAAGATAAATTGGTCTTGCTTTTTTTAAAATAAGTTACCAATTTACTCTGAGATAGGGAAGAAAATAGTGGCTTCATGCTGAAGGAAACTGTATCTGGTAAACGCCAAGCAAATCATTATCTCTCCCTGAACCTCAAGTAAGATCATATATATTTTTACTGAGAAATGGAAAAGCCCTTTCCCTTAATTTTCTTCCTCCAGCAATCTTCAAGGAATCCACTGACTTCTGGTGTCCAGTTTCAGCCAAAAGTTTTAATATATATTTATATGAGAAGGTAATTATCCAAAGCCTTGGAAAGAAAATGTAATATTTCCAATTTTAAAAAATGGTGATAAAAGAGATTCTGTGTCATATTACCCTATTATTCATATGTGTATTCCTGCCAAAATATAAGGGAGACATTTATTTTTTCATCAGCAGACATGGATTTCTGAAAATAATATTTTGGGAGAAGAACTGGCGGTTTAGAGAAGGCTACTCTTGCATGGAACCATTGTTTAGTGCTGCTAATTCTAAATATGTAAAAATATGTAAAAAGGCAAAATCTTTTTTATGTAGCCTTCATAGATCTAAAGGGAGCTATTCACTCCACTAACAGGTTAAAATTATGGTGGAAACTGGCAAGAATATCAATGGATAAAATTCTCTTACAATGTAATCATTACTTATTATTCAAATAAAGCATCTAGGGCACATTATAGGATTGTCAGTGTCCTATCCAGTAGTTTCACAACTAAGGCAGGGGTTTGCCAAGGATGTTTGCTTGCTCTGCTACCTTGTAAGTTATTCCTGAATGATCTAAAACAGGTGCTAACAGGGAATCAATTCCACACACCCATGATATTAAATGATGGTATCAGGAAGACCTGCTCTCTTAAGAGGAGTCAGCCAGCCTGGCTGAGGAACTGCAGTGGTGAGAAGGCTGCTAATAAGGGAGTGGCATACTGAGGATGAACAGAAATCCCAGAACGTAGAGCCCTAGAGAGTGCAAATGTGGGAGAAGCAGGTAAGCTGAACTTTATGGGGAGCAAGCCCATTATATCAAGGCCAGAGCCACATTCAACCCCAACCAGTGTCCAGGACTCCCTATGTTTTAAAGACTGTTTATTGCTGGGGCCTGCTGAGGGAATGCTTAGGGGACAAAAGCCAGCCCATTTAAAGACTGTTTAGTGCTGGGGCTATCTAGGAAATGGTTTAGGGACCAAAAGCATGTCTTAAAAAGCCAAAAGGGGTAGTAGTCCCCTTAAAGTAATGCAATATCCCTGTCTTGCTTTGTGCAGTTGATGCATTAATAAAATCCCAATCCCAAATAGGCCTCCAAACATTATTAGATGCTTTTCAGCAGCATTGCACCACAAATAGCTTGCAAATCAACACTGCTAAATCCAAAAAGGACAGATTTAACTCAGAGAAATACCTGTAATATCTAAGGTTCCATAGATAGAAATATTGAAAGAAAAATGGAATTTAAAAGGGCTGGCAGTTTCTAAAAGACATGACATTGGAATTTCAAAATCAAACTTTTCCAATGCACTGGAAAAATAAGAAGAACCTTGAGAGATAAATGTAGCTGTCAAAATAGTATTTTAGTGATTTGAAAATCAAGAGAGACAGGACATGTTACTAAGACACCTGCTACACATTACATATATTACACAATTAACTAGTTAATAATCCAATAAATTTAGATCAGCCTCACATGCAAAGTAAGACTGGCCACAAATGCAAAATATTTATTACATAATTAACTTTAGGCCAGCCACGCATTTAAAGTAATTATTACACAATAAAAATGACTATCTTAAAAAGATCCAACCATCTATAAAGTTAGTGCTTGAAAGTGAGTAACAACTTTATAGCTGGTTTCTATCCAGCTTTAATTTGAAAGTGTAGCAGGGCCCTAAGGATGCATACACTGGAATAGCAAGAACCTGTACAACAAAATCAGGAAAGCAAAGGGGAAAATGAATTTCAACTAACAATGTATGCTAAGGACAAGCCAGGATTCTACATATATATCGTACCAAAAAGAAGGGTCAAGGAAAGTTTGTGCCCCCTTCCTCTGCTAAACCAAGAAGTGTCTACTTGTCACCAACATGAATTTGTTAAAATAAAGCAAATCATGCCAAACCAACTTGATTTCCTTTTTTGACAGGTAACTGAGTTGGTGGATATTGAAAATGAGGTCAGCCTAACATATATGGACTTTAGTAAAGCTTTTGATAAAGTCCCACATGCCATTCTCATTAGTAAATTGAGAAATGAGAATGAGAATCAGCACTAGTTAGATATATCATTGGTCAAATAACCACAAGCAGAGTAAATATGTACAGATTGATATCAGACTACCAGGTGATCTTCACTGGGTTTCCACTGATGCCTGTTTTATGTCCAGCATGTTTAACATTTGTGTTAATGACTTAGACACAGAAATAGAATTATAGAAATAGAAATATAATTATCAAATATGCAGATAACACAAAATTATAAACTCCTCTGAGAACAGGGTGAAAATTCAAAAGGATATTGATAATAAAACATAGAACTAAGTTTCAAGCAACATGGAAGTCAACAAAGACCAATATACATTGCTATGCCTACAAAAGAAAAATAAATGCACAAATAAGTGGTTTGACAGCAGCACTGCTGAGATCACAAACTTGACACCAGTTAGAAATGTGATACTGTCACATTGATACTGGTACTAATACTAGTACTGCTCAACATCAACTCATGGGAGATTATCATCCAGGACTGCTCCAAATGGAGGAAGAGTACGCTGCAAGGATCTCAGTACTTCGAAACCTCATGACGACAACAGGAGACAGAAAAGCGGGAGTGGCAGAAACAGCGTGCCATGGACCGAATCAAGAATCTGGAGCTACCCACCCTACACAGTAACATGTACCCAAGTTGCAGCAGAATTTCTGGATCAGCCTTGTCAGCCATCTTTGGACCCACAGATAAGACAATAATGGAAGACAATTATCCTCAATTGTGAGGGATTGCTGAAAATATTGTCATAAAAAATGGACATGCAATTTTGTGTTGTATTAAAAAGGAAGTATTCTAGGAAAGACACATAAGATAGTAGTATATTTTACTCTGCATTGCTTAGGCCTCAGCTGGAATACTTTGTCCTGATCTGAGCACCAATTTTAAGAAGGGTGTAGACAAATTGGAGAGGATCCAGAGGCTGGTGATAGAGATGATGGAAGGGTTAGAATACAAGCCATGCAAGGAGAGATTGAGAGAACTAGTCATATTTAGTTTGAGGACAAGGAGATTAAGGAAGGATGTGACAGCAGTTTTCAAGGGCTGCTATATAAAAAGGCGGGGGGGCGGGGCGGGAGAGAGATTGAAAGAGAGAGAGAAATTGCTTCCCTTGCCACAAAGGGCAGGATATAAGGTACAATTGTAGGTGCAATTTCAGAAACCACCTTTGAAAATTTGGCTTTAAATATTAGCATAGAATCTCTCTATATTTCAAAGTAAACTGATATACAGAGCAACTAAAATCTAAAATCAAAACATGTAACAGCTTTTATATGTGGGCCTGCTGTGCAGATGTGGCATTTAACAAACCCATTAAAGATAGGGTCTCGTACATCTTCAAACAATAGTCATGTCTGCAAAGCAAAGTTCGCAAATGAAGAGCGATAAACATAGGACACTAGATTCCAGTGCTCGTAAGTGCACTTAAGTCAGCTCCTGGCAGCTTGTGGAGAAATATAGCAGTAAGTTACTTCTGTACAGAACACTGAGCTTGTGAAAGCAGAAGCTGTAAATTTGAACGTCTGGGGTGGAAAAAGATTAAACTATAAACTCTAAGAGCCTTGCAAAATGCATCTTTTTTTTCTAAAGCTTTTTTGGAAGCTGGTAGTCTGAGGGTTAGGAAAGTTGTGGATGTTTAGTTATAGCTATAGGCCTTTACATAATATTTCAAGTCACAAGATGGATTCTCAGAGTATAGGATAGGAGCCTACAAAGATTCTTATAACTTTAAAGACATAAAATTAAAGGCAATGAGACACCCCCGTCTCTTCATGAAAAACAAAGTCATAAGAAAGAAAGAAAATTCTGAGAATTCATCAGTAGACAGGTCTGCCGAGGTAAGAGAGTTATTTGGCTCAGTATTCCCTAACCTCATTTTTGATGAAACTATTATTGTGACAGTTTCAATATAAGGCCTTAATCAGCTAACCTATCATATCTACTGGTATGCTTCCATAGAACATGTTGCATTTTAAACCTACTAAAACCACTCACCCTTTTTTTTTCTTTTTGATTTATAATAATGAAAATCTAATTTAACCACTACATTAGGCAATGTTTCCTTATATGTATTATGCAATAGCAACATGCTGATACTTCAGTTATGACACATCATTGAGCATTTGAAAATAAAATTGAATCAATATAAGGGACAATGCAATTTTATCTCCACGATAAGTCTACACTACCGTTAGACCCTCTATTTGCTGTGAGCATAAAAGACTTCTGCAATAGCTTCCCAGGTTTGTTTCTCTACAGAGTATGCATTTAAGTTCCAGAGATCCTGCATAATGCTTCCTGCATTCAAACTAGTGGAATATATTTCCTCTGCTACTTAACACTATTTTTATTGCCCCAGTAGACTACTCCTGAAGTATGCATAACTGAATTGGGGGATTTTGACACCTATTGGAATAGAGTAGGACTGGAAGGGACCTCCAGAGATCATCTAGTCCAACCCCCTGTCTGAGGCAGGAGCATCCCGATCCATGGGCAATGCGTAGGGGGTGCACGTGGGTGCACATGCACCCCCTGAGTGTGGCAGTACACCCCTACAAAAAGGCACTGCTGGCACTGTCGGCAGTGCCTGCAGGCAGTTGCTGCTCATCACCCTAATGCTGACACCGCTGGTGGCATCTGCAGGCAGTCTGTGATCCCTGCTAGATGCTGCCAATGCTGCCAGTGGCACCTATGGGTAGTCGTTGACCCCTGATTGTCACTCGCCACCCCTTCCCCCACCTCCACCAACACCAAACAGCCTCTGTGGGAGGTCTGTGCTTACCGCCACACGCCTCTCACAGCCTCTCGAAGGCTTTGCTAAAATCCAGGAAAACGACACTCTCCTCTACTCCTGCGTCTAAGCATTTTGTGACCCTGTCATAAAATGAAACCAGATTTATCTACCTGCTATGAATCCACACTGGTTGCCCTGCTGCATTATTTTTCCCACTGGACTCCCACAATATGATCCTTCATAATCTTTTCAAAGACCTTTCCACAGATGGAGGTGAGACTGACTGGCCTATAATTAGTTGGATCCTCCTTCCTCCCCTTCTTAAAATAGGGACCACATTGGCCCTTTTCCAGTCCTCTGGGACCTGACCCAAGTGCCATGAGTGCTCAAACAGCCGTGCCAGTGGTTCTTCTATGACACCAGCCAGTTCCTTCAGTAGTCTCAGATACAGCTGATCTGGGCCTGCTGACTTGAACACATCCAGTCCATCCAAGTGACTCTGCACCAAGTCAGTGTCAACAGTTGGTGGGCTGGTGTCCCTCTGATGCCCATCTAAGAACCCATTACGAGACTTCTCTTGACCCCTGTTCAAGAACACTGAGGCAAAAAACTCATTAAATAGCTTGTCCCCCCTGTCTGTCACTAATTGCTTTTTGTTCAGTAGGGGTCCTATGCTGCCCTGTGCCTTCCTTTTCCCCCCTACATACGTGAAAAAAGACTTTTTGTTGCTGTGGCCTTTGTAAGTGCCTCGCTGCAAGGGTGGGTCAAGTAGGTATACTCCTTCTATATGCCTTCTTTTTTGCCCTTAGGCTCCCATGTATTTCCCTGTTCAGCCAAGGAAGTTTTTTGGCTCCTTTGCCTCTTTTTCCTCATACTGGGATCATCTCCCTTTGCACCCAAAGGATTGCTTCCTTTAGGAACAACCACCCTTCCTGGACTCCCATCTCGCCGATACTCCTACCCTGCAGTGCGTCATTGACTAAACTCCTAAGCACACTGAAGTTAGCCTTCCTAAAGTCAAGCACTTCCACCTTACTAGTTATCTTACCCACTCTGTTCCATATAATGAATTAGATTGATTGGTGGTCACTGTCGACAAGGTGACACAAATCTGCAGCTCCCCTACCAGGTCATTCCCCATAGCCAACATCAAATCCAGTAAGGATTTCCCCTAGTGGGACCATATACTTCCTGCATTAGGTGAAGGTCCTGCATGCAGGTTAAGAACCTGTGTGAATGGCTGGATTTGGCCAACTGCTTCTCCCAGCAGATGTCAAGGTAGTTTAGGTCCCTCATGACAACCACATCCCTAGACTGTACGGCCTCTGAGAGCTGCCTCAACAATTCCAAATCTATCTTTTCCTCTTGGTGTGACCCCCACCATCAAGTCCCTTTTTCCTCAACCTCCATGTATCCTAACCCACAATGCCTCAACTTTCTCCTCCTCTGATCCCATTTTGATTAGGATAGATGTATAATGCTCCTTTACATAGAGCGCAACCCCTCCCCCCCTTTTCCCCACTCTGTCCTTTCTGTACAATCTGTAGCCCTCAATGTGTACTGCCCAGTCATGGATAGGGTCCCACCAGGTTTCTGTTAGCTCCACTAAATCAAAATTATTATCTGCAAGCAGAAGTGCGAGTTCTTCTCGCTTGTTCCCCATGCTCCTACCATTAATATAGGATGTGTTCCCTTCTTCTCTCCTTCATTTGCTCCCAAGTACAAGGGTTTAGATTCCCTGTTTTATGGCGCCTTGACACTGGCTTGGCATGTTGGGTCCTAACCCTTACCCCTGCCATCCCCAGCTCCATGCCTGGTTCTATGCACTGGGCTGCTAGCCTCATGGACCATGACACAATACCAGTCAAGTGCCTGTCCAACCTGCTCTTGACTACTCAGAGCTTGTGGCTTATGGCCTGGATTCTAGAGTCCCCTCAGGCCCCAGGGCTGAGCCATGGTAGGTGTTGTCTTGGAATCAAGGAATGGAATGGCTGACATAAAAGGAAAGTTTCAGCTGTCAGCTGAACTGTCATTCCTGGAAGGATCCATTTCTAATGCCAACCCATAAAAAAGTGACAGTAGGGATGCTGGTTAGCTACAGAGGATTGTTATCAGCAACCAAAAGAAATAGATATTTTGATAATATGATCATCATATAATCATGTTTTTATTAATTTGGTTCCACTGTATTCATTATAAAGTGTTCATGATCATGAATCCATATGATTTAGATGAATGATGCTCGACCTCTTGTTCATGTGGGCCAGATGAGTGGTACAGGGCTGGTCCATGGGCTGATTCTAGCATGGGGTTGGTGCACAAGGCCATGTCATCTGCCCCACAGGGCTCCCCACATATCTGGAACTTTGGTGGCAGGGGAGGGATAGCAATGTAAATCGCCACAGCTCTGGAAGCCACAGCAAGTAATGCTGTCACTGCTCCCTTGCTGCCAAATTTCTGGGCTTGGGGGAAGACCTACAGGCAGATGACCTGGCCCCTTGGGCTAGATCTAGCCCATGGGCCACAGGTTGAGCATCAGTGATTCAGACATTTGGAAGCTCTCCCATATAGTGAACTGTCAAAGAGATCCTGTCCCTTTCCTTTTTGCAAATAACCTAGTCATCTAACATTGATGATCTTCCAGTGGAATGACAAAGATGTTCCTCATTTATGTTTAGGATATATCGATTAGAATTTAGAAGACAGACTTTCTGATAAGTTATTTTCAGATTTTAAATTCATCCTGTGAACTAAATCTTCCTCCTCTCTACAACTGTACAGGATTCCTGTGTATATTTGATTAGATCAAATGAGGCTCAGCCTTTTGGTGCTGTAGTCCAGTCCACGGGCCTGATTGGCCCCACACCACTTCTGATTGTCCCTGTGCTGCCTCCCTTGGCTTTGAACTGCCTCCAAAAAGCTCCTATATGTTCAGATAGGGCTCCAGGCCACCTCTGTGTGCCAATCTAACATGTTATTGAGCCTTCAGGGCCCCACAAGTCTGGACATTTGGCAACAAAGAAGTAGCAATTGCTGCATCTCCTCCACCGCCACCAAATATTCATACTTATGGAGACACCCGTGGGCCAGATGGCATGGGTTTGAGAGCCAGGGGTTGAGAACCCCTCTTTTAAATGATTCACAGTAAAAAGGATATAGTCATTGGAAAAACTTACTTTTTTTTTCCTTGAGATAGAAATTGGTTTGTGAGATCATAAAGGCCCCAGCATTTTTTCTCTATAGACTATGAAGAGATGTCACATTTGTCTCAGGATAAACCATTTTATCCCATTATCTAATCCCATTAGCACAGGGTAGGAAGTGCTAATATTTTACCCTGGGACATCACAAAGTATAGCTGAACAGTTATCCCAAAATTGCATCATTGAATCAATGCCAGAAAAGCAGCAGTGTATTCAGTTGCTGACTAAACCCTGATTAAAAGGGTGATGTGAGTACATGCTGATGTTGGGATATTTCTGTTCTGGGAAAACCACAGTCACAACCTGTCCAGGCACAGATGCAATACCTTTTCTAACCACAGAACCAATAGACAATCAGTAGGACCATAGAAAAATAAACTTTTCTGACAAGGCTTTGCCTTTCTCAGACTGGCATTAACAACCTGGAACACTTGCCTTTAAACATCTATGCCAACTCTTTCTTCCAGAACAAATTTGGAGAAAGAGATGCCTCCCCATTTTCCAATAGCTCAGTGATTTGAGCACTCACCCACAACATGGGGCATGAGTTCAAATCATCCCTCTATCAGGGAGGGCAGGGAGAAGGGGTACAGCAACCTTCTCCACTATGTTTTGCTCAGCCCTGACCTGGTAGGTATTCTACAAGAATGTGTGGTGGATTGGTCCCTACAGGTAAAATAGATGAAAGAGCACCTAGTTTGTGGTTCCTGGCAGGGATCAGTCACTTGTTGCTCAGCACTGACAAGACTTGGGAACTTCTAGGAATGGCAAGATGGAGACCTTGGTTACATAGAACATTGTCCTGGTGAAAACTTAGGTACTTATTGAACTAGGGGTATGCCCCCATGAGCAGGAACATGCGTTTCCCCAGGACAAATAGCAACAGCACATATTTGTGCCACTGCTAGTTGTCCCTGGGGAATGCCCCTGCATGAGTGCTTTGGCACACAGCAGATTACACTGGGTGGGATAGGGGAGACTGGGGAGAGGTAAGGGACACCTGGGCTGGTCTAGCAGCCTTACGTAAAATCCTAGGGGACTCCTGGGGCTGCAGCAGCAGCAATCTGGGCACATGGAGCCCAGTCTGCAGCCACAGCATGGCTCTGGCCAACCAGACTCTGGTTTGGAGCAGCACATGCTGAAGCCACAACATTTTTTTTGGCACATTTTTTTTGACACCAGGGGCTCCTAGTGTTAAACCCCGCCACCACGCTGCAGATTAGCAATGCAGTAAATGTGTGCCCATGCAGTTTGTGATTTCTGGGTCTGCAAATTGCATGTGCACACTCATGGGGATGTGCCCATGGTGCCTTCAGGATTAGGCAAAATTGAGCAGTTGATGATCTAAATTTTGGACTGAGGCACTCATAGTGTATTTGAGTGGCACTGAAGTCCAACCCATACCTATGGGTATTTGCAGGTGGCACTTAAGTCCTTTTGTGAATCTAGCCCTATATATTTTTATTTTTACAGTTGGCAGTGGTGAAAACAAGCAATTTTCTTGTTGCAAACAACTGCTGGCAACATAATAACAAATTCCATTTAATTGAGTTTTACCAGTGTCATTGCACCTGGAGATTTGTCAACAGATGCAGGTTTTTGTCATTCAAATGACAATCAAACAAAACATTAGCTCTGTTGCTGACAGCTTGATCAAACCCTGGCTTCCGTCTATTTAAAAAAAAAGAGGAAGAAAGGAAGACTGAGATTTTTGGAATCTAATAAAATTAAACATTTTAAACTTTAAAGGAATGATTTAAATTTATGGGAAGTGGGCATCCAAATTCCACAGAAAGCTTTGAAAATTTTATCTAGAATGCCAACCTTCTCCCCTAATTTTTCTGATGACATAGGGTAAACTATTGTATTAGCCTTTATTTGGAGTAAAAATCAGTTGAAAAGTTTTCCTCAACAAACAGTATGTTGATAATACATGTTGGCTGTATATTATTGATTGTGTAACCTGCATTAGGCAGATTATAATCCAGCCAGAAGTATTTTATTTTCTGCACTTGTAATGGACAGCAAATAAAAGCTAGTTAACAGTATTAGTTATGGATTTTAAAGACAACTACTTTACCGAATACAAAAAATGTATTTCAATCTTCACTTCACGTAATAGCTTTTCCAAATATTCAAGACCTACTTTCCATTTTTCTAAAGTCAGCTTTACAGAGAATATTCAAAACTATTATTAGTAAGATTTACTATGATATTATTTTCTTGTGATCCATCAGTCTGTTTAGAACAGCATGATTGTGACTTTACAGTATGACTGCACTAACTGTCAATTTGCATTATGAGATTTTGTATAGAAGCTGTGATGGCCATTTGCAGTCACTTTAGCCTCAGAAAAGATGCATAATATTAGGGTTAAAAGAATGTGATTAATCTGCATTTTTCCCTTTTCCTTTTTTTTCAGCAACCACCATAAAATAAGTAGCTGTTGTGGCATTTTCAGCCGTAACATAACTCTTTGTGTCATGACAATGGACTAATTTTGTGCCTGTTTGTGTATTTACTGCAATCTGATTGATAAGAACAGGTGAAAAGAGATATATTTCCAATACATTAATAAAATAAGCCTAAGTGTGATGGACATAGGTTCTGAAGACATTTAAACTGTGTAAGCTTAATAACATTACCCTTGATAGTTTAGAAAAAAAAATAGTTTCAGAATTGATATATTATGTACTGTGTGAGAAATCTAATGCACAATACTACTGTGACATTTACAATATGATATTTATGGATTAACTAGATTTTTGTCCCTCAGAGAGTTTACTAGCTTCATGGTGTATGGGTGAAAGGGCAAAATGATCAGTCAATCAAGTTCCCAAATCTTAGTATTGTTAGTTCTTATAACCACCCAAATGTCACCAGCACATTAATTGTGTTCGGTCATTTGTTTTCAGGAAGGAAAGAATACTTGTATTGAATGTATATTAGGCCGCTGAGGCACACTACTATTTTTGTAATGCTGCAGAGTCTGTAGCACTATAAAAAATAGAAAGTTCTAGGAGGTGTGCACATGAAAAAGTTACCACAAAGGCACACTCTCCAGACAGGAGAGAGGTAAGGGGCTACTCCTTAGCTGCCCTGACCCACAAGGGAGTGTGTCAGTGAGCAGCCTAAGTTCACAGACAAACTTACACCCATTAGTTGTTGCAACTGTGCTGCTCTCTCATAGTTCTTGGTGTTTTCATGGGCTGCGGGTTTGCTGGCAGGCTGTCACCCATGGTGGGAAGGGAATCCTAATCAGCAAGGGCAAGTGCTAATTAGGATGGTATTGGAGACCCCTGATCAGTCTCTTCTGCCACTGTTTGCAGGCAGCCCCCTCACCCTTGCTGCCTGGTCCCCATGGCAACAGAAGGACCAGGTCCACCCTTAATCCCCATAGCAACACGGGTTGATTGAGGAGGTCTCCATCCCACAATCAGTCCCTGCCACTGCTGCTTCCAGGCATGCTCCATATCCTTGCTGCTGAATGGCATGGGGGATAAGGCTCCCTGGAAGCCTCTGGAACAGCAAGGGTTAATATGGGTGGAAACACCCATCGCACTCGACATACATATGGATCAGCCCCTGTGGCTTCTGCTTCTAGGCACCTGTCACCCTTGCCACCTGGGAGCAAGGATGATGGGACTTTCTGAGAGTGTACCACAGCAGTACATAGGGAGACAAGGTTTCCAATAAATATGATATCTTTCATTAGACCAGCTCAAATAGTTGGAAAAATTCTTCTTAGCAAGCTGTTGGGTTTAAATACTGTTCCTCAGGCTGAGGAAGCGTCTGAAATTGGTGTGCTCTTCCTGGATGGAATTGAATAATAAAGAAGCCAGAAACTGGTATGCATGCAAGAAAGGCAGTCAGTGAAGATGTAAATTGAGGAGTCAGTGGGTGAGAGACAGGGTGCAGGGGGGCAGGAGTAGGAGGGTAGTGAATGTAGCAGGTAAATAGTGGAGAGGTACCTGAGAAGTCAGATGTCAGGCAGGCTGTTATGTGTCATAAATACAATGTATATATTTAGTCCATGATTTTTGTATCCAGGAGGTTGATAAAGTGAAGTTCATAGGCTTGTCTGAGAAACATGTTTAGTAAATTTCCTTTGAGGATTAGAACTGAGAGATTGGAGAGGGAGTGGTTTTCTTGTGAGAAATGTGCCCCCACAGGTAGTTGAGTATTCTTGTCTTTAATAGATTTCCAGTGTGCGTTCATTCTGGTGCACAGTTGTTGTTTGGTCTCTCCAACATATTTTCCATTGGGACATTTCGTGTATTGGATGAGATATATTACATTTCTGGAGGTGCAGCTGTAAGATCCAGGACTCCTGAAGGTTCTGGTGTGGGGTGTAGTAATTGTGGGGCTGGTGGAGATATGTTGGCAGGTTTTACATTTCTTGTCATGGCATGGTCTGGATTCATTTGGTGTATTTTGGGCCATGGGAAGTTTGCTTTTGTTGATGAGGTTAGTGAGGTTCGGTGCTTGTTTGAAGGCTAGAATAGATGGTTCTGGGAAGATCTAAAGATTTGGGTCTTCTTCTAGTACGGGTTGTAATTGTCTGAGGATTTTCCATATAGGTTGAAGGGAGGGGTGATATGTCCACCAGCAGTGTCCGCCAGCAGTGTGCAATTCATGGGGGTTTTCCTTCTCTACTGCAGCAGTTCTTCACGTGTATCCTGCTGACTCTTTCAAATGTGAGATCTATCTCTCCTGAGGAGTGCCCTTGTGAAAGCCTTTTTAAGATTTGTGAGGTAGCAATCCCAGGTGCTCTCCTCAGTACAAATTCAATGCTATCTGAGGGCTTGGCTGTATATCACAGCTTTCTTGGTGTGTTTCAGGTGACTGCAGGTTTTGTGCAGATGTGTATGTTGGTCTGTGGGTTTCTTGTATAACATAGTTTGTATTTTACTATTCTAGATACTGATCATCATATCTGAGAAGGAGATGTTGGTGCTCAAGTATTCAAGACGTAGTTGGATGGAGGGGTGACGATTGTTGAATTTCTGATGGAACTCAAACAGAGATTGCAAGGTTTCAGTCTAGGTGTCTCATACAAAGGTTGGCATACTATGAAGTGATTTTGGTGCCCACAGCTCTGCTCATGGTCTGGAGGAAGTGTTGGTTATTAAAAGTGAAATCATTGTATGTGAGGATGAAGTGTATAAGGTCAGTAATATCTTTGGGTCTATACTCTGAGTTGTCATCTTGCTCTTGTAGGTATGTAAGGCAGGCTACTCCCCCACAGCAGTACAGGCTATTAAGGGTTTCTGCCTCCCTTCCAGTCCCTGCCACCACCATTTCCAGGCATTCCCTTCACTCTCTAGCTGCTGGGGTAGAGGGTATATACCCCTGATCAGCCCCTGCTCCTCCTTGCAGGCAGCCCCATCACTTGTGTTGCATGGCAACAAGGGTGACAGTGCTGCCTGCAAGTGAGCCCCTCATGGATTGCCCCTGGGTGGGCTTTCAGGTGACCAGCCACTCTCTTTTTCCCTTGTCCTTGGATAGGAGGAGAGAGAGTGGAGCACTGTGGAATGCTGAGGGCAGAATTAGATGTCTACACATTCAATTTGTTGTGGAGAAACTTTCTAGGAACATAATAGTTGCTGGTTTAAACAGAAATAGTTTTCATCATGGATCCTCCATTGTGGGGCAGTATCAGTCAAAGTAAAGGACTAAATGTGTGGCTACAGAATTTCTCTCACAGGTAAAGCATGAAAAATGTAACATGTGCTGAAGCCCTTTGAGATTCTGTGACAGGGGGAAGATCATGTGGCCAGTCGCAGTGCTGGCCCACCCCTCTGTCTAGGGCAGTCAACCCTGTCTCAGCTGCCATGACTTGTTGTTTAATAATACAAGATGAAATAAGCAGGAGGCTGCCCATTTAATGCCCCAATGCCATGAGTTCTACACATGGCTCCAACCTTCCTTTACTGTGTCCCATGCCTTGCATCCAAATTATTACTTTAGTCTGGCTCAAGGCTAGGCCAAACTTGGTCCACTGTTGGGCCTCTCACATACTGTCCTGTTAGGGTGTCTCAGTTATAGTGCCCCCCTGTCACTGGGGCCTCTTTCACTCCTCTCTCCCTGGGCCTCTTGCATATTGCCCCTCACTGGGCCACACCCAACCTGCCCTGCTCCCTTGAGCAACCACATAGCCCATCAGGCTTGCCTACTCCCACTCCTTGGCTGGTCAGCATGCAACCTCTCGGGCCCTCTCATGACCCTCATGTGAATGATGACCAGCTGATTCACCAAACACTGAACTGACTCTGCCCCTATCCTCTCACTGGGCAACTAGGATCTTTCTGTCCCCCCTTTCTGGGGCCACTCTCTACTGCCTCACTGGGGCTAACTCTATGCCCCCTTCCTGGGGCTTGGGGTCTTACACCCCCAGGGACTCAGGTGCCTTTCCCATGGCATGCCTGGCACCACTGACTGTTCTATCACCACTGAGTAGTGGAAGCTAGGGTTATAAAGCGCCCCTACCTACCTTTCACTGGGGAGGCAACTGGCCTGGCATTTGTGGGAGAGCTACCCCACCACTGGCAACCCCACCAGGCCATCCTTTGCCAGCAGAATGTAGTTTCAAGTCATACCCAGGAGCAGGAGCCTCCTGCCATCCCCATAGCTCCTGCCCTTACCTCCAAGGTGTTCCTGAGCAGTCACTTAGCTGGATGTTGTTCTGACAGCTGCCAGCAGCAGACTGCTGGCTCAGCCCTGAGTGCCTGAGCTAAAATTGAGTCTGCTCAGCTCTCCCCTCTAATCACAAGGCCCTTACCAGGTCATGTGACCACCTCATCAGGGTTGGCCTGCACCTGCTGATTGTCCTGCTGTCACTCAAAGCCCTTAAAGTGACAGGCACCAAAGGTGCTCTGTCACAAATTCCAATACTCATTCCCCTCTGGGGTATGAGATTAAAGATTCAGGATGTAATCCTGTAAGTACGGTGGTAAATAGAAAGCTGTTCTTCAGCAGCATCTGAGGTCCTCAGCCTTAGTTCAATAGTAAGAAATGCTTCTATTATCTTACAAACTCTGTTGATATTTCATTAAGAAAAATAAAAGAAGGCAAGGTTTTGATTTTTTGCACTTATCTGAATCTTTTAGCTATTCCTCCTTAAAATAGAAATGGGAAATAGGAATAGGAATAATAATGTGAAAAGGAGGGAATAAAAGCATCTTAAGCATGTTACATTCTCTATATCTGTACCTCTCTATAGTTTTAAATGGTTAGTACTCACTTCAATGTCACTGGAAGTCATAAACATAAAATAGTCAAAACCTCATCCTATTGTGTGTCTGGGCTTATTTGATATTCTCATCAATGATGTGTCAGAGGGGTAAATAGAATAATGATAAGGATAATATTTTAAAATATGTGTAAGTGACTTAGGAGCCTTACTCATGGCCTTTTGTTGGCACTTGGGAACTTTTGATAACTCTACTTTAAATTTCTTTGTCAATAAAGAATATTTAAATCTAAATGCCCTAGTTCTGTTTTGTTCTATATTGATTTTTATATAGTGTTCCTTACAATAGTATTTAATGCCCTCCAGAAATGCATTTATACAATGTGACTAGCATGTTTTGTGTTGGCTTGTTCATTATCTTCTTCTTATGAGGATAAATGTATGAAGTGATTTTTAAGATTTTCATTGTTGTTTTAAGTGCTCATGTTGCCGTGTATTTCATTTAGAGAAACATGTCTTCCATTTGAATCATAAATTATGGAGGCATGAGAGTCCTTATTTCCGGTGGGAGTTCAGTCCGTGGTTTTGGATTGGCTCCCAAGAAAGTTTTGTCTCCTGCCCCATTATAGGAACACAGAATTGGAAAGAACTACCTGGGTCATCATGTCCAGTACCAAACCATTTATTAGACCCTTAGTTCAAATGGTTTTCTTACTTGCACATCAGAGACACAAAACATGCTGTAATAAACTTAGTATCTTTAGTATGAGAAAGCGAGGCAACACCTCAAAAATTCTACCAGATCACAATTTAAATGATAATATTCTTTTAAAAAAACTGAAGAAGAATTTTTGCATTTGACATCTTAAGAACCTTTGTCATATTATTATTATTGCTGAAAATGATAGAAAGTAAGGAAATGAAAAAGGAAACTTCTTTGCATGATTATTCCATTAATTTTTGTCTATAAATGTCTATAGTCCCCTCAAGACAGCTCTTATTGAACTTTATTCAGAACTTCAATTAATAGAAGTCCACATGTGGAAGGCTGAAGGATATAGGTCAAATTTTATATTAAGAAAAACTATTATAGGTGGAGCTGGTAGGATTAACATTTCCTTTTGTGAATGACACAAGTTTTTAGTTTAGTTTTGTTTTTTTAAATTGCCAAAGCTTAACCATTTGAGATGAATTTTTTGGGGGGCCAGGTGTATGCCTAAGGTGAATTGTTTTGGGAAGGTTCAGCCAAAATGGCTCAGCCATTTCATTTCAGAGAACAAAATAAAGGGGAAACAATATTGTTTTGACAAGGGTGGGGTTGCAGGAAGGATGATCAACCATTTCTTTGCGGTATTCACATACTTCTGTGTTAGAAGAGGTGTCAATGGCAAGTGCTATAGGCTTTGGGTCCTCAGTGTGATGATGTCTTCCCCTCCTCTGTTAGTGGGCTAAGGAGGTATGCTAATTATCTCCTTTGTCCCTCCGTGATGTTATATTCTCACCTGCCATATCTTTGACATTTCTGGTTAGTATTAGGAGAGGTTCTTACAAAGAAAGAGGGGAAAAAATCACCATGGACTACCTGGGTGGATGGATTCTTCTTCCCCTTCCCTCCAACCTTACCACACATAGGTTGTTAAATCAAAAAGAAACCATAACAACTTCTGGAGTGACTTCTTCCTAGGACAAGACTACACAAACCCAGTCCCTCTGGATTTAAGGGGTCTAGGTCACAACCCAGCCACTGACCTCACTTCGGACAATCTGGCAGGTCCACTTGTATATCAGTGTGGGGAGGGGGTCTGGAAAGGAAACCCCTCTCAGCCAAGGTAAGTGTACCAAAGAAAAAAAAAATGAATACCATCCCTCCAGACTCCTATGATTAGTCCTTCATGAGTAATCCTGCCTTCTGGGAGGGCTGAGCTCTCCAGCTCCTCCCTGTTCCCCTCTCTCTCACTTACTTTGAGAGAAAAGCTCCTGCCTGTCCATATCTCATCACTCTAGACTTCCATGGCAATACTTCCTCTGGAAGAGGTCCTTGAATCTCCTTTGCCTTCTCCCCAGTGCTTTGATCCTTCTTGGCTCTCGGCAGATCGGTGTTAGCAGGGGAGCTCCCTAGCATCTCTGGCTTCCCAACACTGGGTTCTCCCATGGGCTGCTCCTCTATAGGGCTATAAATACTTCGCACAGCTCATCCTGAGCCAATCTAGAGTGAGCATTCACTCTAGAAATGTGGCTGGCTGCCGCGTGCACTGGTGGCTACCCACCAGTCTCCTGTAGTAAGTACAGGTAAGTTCACCTTTCGGTTCAGGGGTTCACACCCTTTTTCTTCCCTATCTGGATGAGAAGGAACTTGAAATTTGGTGAAGCAAAAGGTCTTTTTTGAAGAGGAGTAGCCACTTTTTTGTTTCTATGACAATTCTTCCAAATTCAATCAGCTTACAGCCTTCGATAACATACCCTGAGTAAACATTTCTTATAGGGTAATTATGTTTATACCATTTAACATTTACTGTTTACCTCCCAGTGTGGTACTACCTGCTGTAGGGGGAGTGGCTCTGGCAGGGGCTACCTAGGAGGTGGCATAGATCTAGGCTGCAGCATCGTGTGGCTGCTGCAGCAAGGAGACAACTTTGCCTTGGGGAGCAGAGACAGGCAACGTTGTTCAGCAGAGTTGGCAGGGCTTAAATAGGAGCCAGCACAGTGACAGGGAAGCCATTGGGTTCCACAGGGACAGGCTTCATGGAGCCAGGAACCTCTCCCCATAGCATCCACGGGGCCTTCAGCCATGCTACACCATGCCTAGGTGGAGCCTCCAACCCATAGGCACCTGGAGCCCTGGGTAATGCCTTCCTCCCACCCCCTTCTCCACCCCCCTGGACCCCGGAAGCTGCATTCAGGAAGTACCCATAGCATTCCTCCCAGCCCTGGCAGCATGTGGCGGATGGATGTGCTGCACAGAATCATGCCTGGGACATCCACCTATGCAATGAGTGCCCTCTACTGGGAGCTGCAGCACCAGGTCAAGCCCCCTGCTAAGCAGAAGGGTATTATATTGCAGCCTTTAAATTCATGCCACATACTTATTTTTTCCTACAGTATGCCTCTGTCTCATTCAGTGTACATAATGCACCTGGTATGGAGATGAATCAGGGTCTGTGCAAGAAAGAAGGTTGTTCACAGAATTCCATGAGAGGCAAGATTTTTTGTGGGTTATATCATTTTTTGGATCAACTGCATAGTTGGGATACTTTTCGACCTAATTGTGCACTTGGTCCAATAGAAGATATCACCCACAAAAAATCTTGTCTCTCACATTTTCTGGATCATCACAGCTATAATATCACTTTAATGCTATAGAGCTCCACATCATTTTTTGGAGAAGTTGGAAGGTGCATATAGTGAATAAAGCAGGGGACTGGAGAACAGAAAGAATGATCTGATAGTTGTGGCAATTGAATTCTGGTTTGGATGGCTGGTTTATATCCTGGCCTTTTGCCAAAGCATGCCTATATGGTGCTGGACAACACTTAAATCAAGTTTTGGAGGCTAGGAAGGGGTAGAGAGGCTGGGATCTGTGTATCCTGAGATGCTAAAGGAATGAAATGAAGTTTTACCTCCCCTGATCATTCAAATAATACCCTGGAATAGCATGGGTAAAACATTTCCAAGATAAACCTCCTTTTTAATGGTTTATCTTTAAAATGATACTTAGAGAGTACTTATGGCAGTTTAACACCCATTAACTAATGACTCCTCTCATTTTAAGTGCCTTTATGCTGGTTTTAAGGTAACCTGTGTGAAGGCCTTTAGTTCCTAGGCATTTCATGTTGGGCAGACAAAATGAATACACATTTTTGTCCTGAAATTTTATGCTTCAGTTTTCCATCTGTGAAACAGGATGAATACCAACTCTTCACCTATAAGATGGGACCAAATTAATATTTATTAATAATTGACATATCAAAGTAATAAGCTTCAAAAAGCCATGAGGCAGGCAAGGTTCTTTGAGTAGATGCGAGACATTTTATTAGACCAACTGAGTAGCTGGGAAAAAGTTCTTAGCAAGCTTTTGGGTGCAGTCACCCTTCTTCAGGCATAGGGAGTCTCTGCTGGTCTGAGACCCAAGGAATGAGAGAAGCTAAAAGTGTGACAGGATGTCAGTGAGAATGTAAATAGGTAGAAATTAGGAAAACAAAAGGTAAAGCAGGGAAAGAAGGGGGAGAAATAGCCAGGGGAAGGCAAAGGTGAGTAAGGGAGATGCTACAGTACTGGTAATTCAAGGTAGAAAAGAGGTTGCCTGTGAAAAAGGAAATAGCTGGAGATTAGGAAGATGGGCAGAAAGCAGGGGACTGGAGGGGAGAAAGGGGGTTGGGGGGGATTTTAAACAGCCTTTAAACAGGCTTTTAAAAAAATGTTTTGGACTGATTTTTTTTTTAACTTTAAAAAGCCTTTAAAGAGGCTCCAAATCTGGCAAGACTCATCAGAAGTCTTCCCACAGCCCAAATCACCACCAGTGGATCCAAACCAGGCCTGGAAAAGATATGCAAAACTGTCAACACATCCTCTCAGGCTTCACAATATCTACACCAAAAAAAACAAAACCTTCATCATCCCTGGATTTTACACCTGCATATCAAAGAATGTGATATACTTCCTCCAATGCACAAAATGCTCAGACAGTAGGTATGTAGGAAGGACAAGCCAGAACCTGCGGTTATGAATGAATGCACACAGGAAATCCATCAAAGACAGAAACCCACATTTGCCTGTAGAGGCACATCTGTTCCAAAATGACCACTCTCTGTCAGATCTCTCAGTCCTTATCCTCAGAGGAAATCTACAAAACACCTTCAAAAGATGTGCCCATGAACTCAACTTCATCACCATTCTGGACACAAAAAATCATGGACTGAATAGAGACATGAGCTATCTTCCTCACTACAGTCTGCTTGAACCCCAACCATATAAAAGTCCACCCCCATCTCCGCTCCACTTAGCTTGAAAAAGGATACTGTGTTATAAGAAAGCTTGCTAAAAACATCAACCCACCTCCACACTGGTCTAATAAAATATATCAACTCAAACCAAAAGACTCTGTCTATCTTATAGCCCCAGACCAATACAGCTGACCCCAAAAGAAAACTCCCAGTTGGTCTAATAAAAGTTACCACATTTCCTCAAAGAACTTTTCCTGCCTATGTCCTTAGACCAACACAGCTGCAACCAAAACCCCAGCAAAAAGCCATGAGGATACTGAGGATTCTGTCTTTAGAGCAGAGTTTGAATAGCACAGAGCAAACATGGCACGGAGGCCACACATTGAACAATGAGGGTAAAACAACATATGTAAGTAAAGGTTACATTGAAAGAATAGCATATGATCATGTATTTTAAACATTTATCATAATACATATGAGCAAAAAAACCACGTTAAGTTGGAAAAGCAATGCTAACTATGGCATTCCCTAATTTTTGAGGGCTTGCCTTTTCAATCTTACTATTTGTTTAGTGTAGTTACTTGTCTGTAATACATACATTTTCCATAACTGTAGCTGAAGGTGCTATCTACACCTGAAGTCAGAGCTGTCTGACATTTTCAATTAAAAAGACACTGCTTTCAGCTGTATATAATTTAACTGAGTTTTAATGGTTTGAACTGAAATGTTCTATGCTAGGCTTTTGCCTTGATAAGAATTACTTTGAAAGGTTTTATGAAAAATGGTTCAGTCTTTCTTAAGACTTAAATAAAATATAGTTTTGTCTGTGCAAAAAAGAAAAGAAAAGAATCTTGTAAATATTACATTAGGAAACTGTGGCAGCTTCATGCTTTCGAATATGGACCTAAAATTTTGTTTTGGGCATTTCCATGGAGTATGGTCATTTTAGTGATGGGAGTAAGACACAGTCAGTTAACAAATGTAACAATGGCATATTACTCTTGCATGTCTCGAAGGGAAAAAAAGAAAAAAAATTTTGAGTGGCTTCCTGATGTAGAAAGCCTCCCCATACTTTCTGTTGGGGAGATGCGCTATCACACTGTCCTAATGCTAGGCTAGGCCCATAACTAAGCCCTTCAATGCAAGAATTGTCTCTTTTGGCTTTACTAGCCAGTAGCCCATAAGGAATGATGAGGAGGGGTAGAACATGCAGGGACAAAGCCCTGTGTCCCCAAAACCCGTCTGGGCTCTCTCCCTCTTTACCTTCTGCAGCTTGGGGTCAAGGCTTGCTCCCCACCTCCCTGCCACAGTGATGGAGGTTGGGGAGGAGTGGGCCTGGGCCTGATGTGGGGGAGGACTAGGCCCAAGGGTAGGGAGAAGCCAGCCCCCAATGGCAGGGGAAGCAACAGGCCTGGGCTGAACTGGTACCGGCGGAGAAATGGGAGGAGCAGGCTCAGAGCCGAAAGGGAGGAGGCAGGGGGTGTGGGAGGAGTGAGCCCAGACCTGAGGACAAAAGGAGGCCCAAGCCGAAGCCTGAGCAGGGGCAGAAGCTGGCCTGCCGCAGTGGTGGAGGGCAGCATCAGGCCTGGCCCAACATGGCAGCAGCTGGTGGAGGGGAGGAGCAATCTTCCTCCCCACCTCAGACCCAGGCCCACTCCTCCCCCCCCCCTCCCCTCCCTGCCATTGGCTCCAAGCCCAGTCCACCCATTCCCCCACCACTGCCAGGCTGGCCAGGACCCACTGATCCCCCCGCCACACTGGGCCGGCTTCTCCCCCAGCTCGGTCCTCCTCCCTGCCCTGCATGGGGCCTGGGCCCACTCCTCCCCTCCCCCCTCTACCACTGCTGCAGTGCACCTACTATTCCCCCAACCCATGTCGGGCCTGCTCCTCTCCCCACCACCACCACGTCATCCCATGTCAGGCCCTGCAGATGGCAACAACAGAAGTAGGGAGGGGCAGGCTGAAACCAGGGTTGGTGGCCTCACCACCCCCACTGTGTCCTAACCCCACTCCCCTCCTCTCTGCACTGCTGCTGCTGTCACCTGAAAGGAGTAAGGTGGGGGGGCAAGGCCAGCTCCAGTGGTCTCAGCCCCCCTGCTCCATTGTTGTCACCTGCAGGGAGCAGGGCACGGGGAGGCAAGGCCAGCGCTGCCAGTCTCGCCCCCTGGTTCAGTCTGCTCCATTGCACTCACCTCCCTCCATCCCCTGCCATCGTGGCAGAGCTCCACCACACCACCAACTCCTGTTCCAACACTTGTTCCACTCTGATTGGCTGTTTGTCTGCCAATCAGAGCATGAATAAAGCATTATGGACAGACAGACAGGCAGGTAGACTCAGGCTTTTATAATATTAGAAGTAGCTCAGTAGGTCTAGTGCAGTAGGGTATCAATCCCAATTGTGGCATTTGGACACTGTCACTATATACAACTGCAATAATAATAGTAACCACCAAAGGATAAGATTATAGTAGAGCCAGACAAATTAGCAATCATGTGAATTTGTTTATACCTTCAATTGATTTATCTTTATTCTTGTTAAGCTTCTGCTTTGTACTAGGCTAAAAATCTATGCCACGATTAAATCAATCTAGTTACTGTATTAACATGGTCACCCAATAATCTATGATCTGATGTGATGCTGTCAGAGGTACCTTATTGATGAACCATTCTTCTCTGTTACAAATGCTCTAACAACAGAGATAATGTGCCAAACATTTAGTAAACAGTAGTACATAATTATTATTTTATACTAATTTTTGCCGAGTATTGATACCTTCCCAAAAGATTACTTTTCTATCTGTGTCTATATTTTCTTTAGATTAAATACTTATACATTAACAAAGAGCAAGGGAGAAAAGATCTGTTGAAAAGAATGAATATGGACAAGTTAACAATATGTTTTTATGACAAAAGCAACAAGCAAAGCTAAAAAAATCATGCCTAATTCAGTTTTTCATTTCAAATAATTGTTTTGCAGGAGTAAACTCATCAGACATAGCATTAAGTAATAAATGTATGTTCCACTTTCTATCAAATCTCAGTAGACTTTGGAATCTTTACAAAATACTCCCACTACTTTCACTGGATTTATGCTTAAATAAGGACTGAAAAATTAGTCTGAAAACACTTCTACATTTTTTATAATATTGGAGTGTCAGATAAAAGAAACAATGAGAGAATCTCCCAGTAAATACAGATGAGTTGTGGGCAATCACAGGCTGAAGACCAAAGGTTAAGCCCTCATCCACATTTAATATTAAATTGTCTGTCAGTTGTAAATTCAGAATTTAATTCTGAAAATTGTCTACATATATATATAATTCTTCCTCCTGGTCAATCTTTCTTTAGCTTGCCTTTTTTGCCATTTAAATAAGTACTTAATTCTGTAACTGCCCCTTCTCAGAAACTGTTGACTTCTCTAATGTGCCTTTTAGCTTTTCCTAACTGCATTTATCTGTTTCTGTGACATTTTTTGGCTCCTGTGTCACATCTTAGTGTCAAGTCCCCAGGTTTTGCTCAGTTTCATTAGTCATGTTTTTAAACTGCCTGTACTTCCAATGTGAGACACGAGGATTCTTTTTGGGTGATACCTTTCAATTGGACCAACTACATGATTAGGACAAAGTTAGACAAGCTGTCAAATGCAAGGCATCCCTCAGCATATCACCTGATAAAGCACATATTAGGCTGCACTACACACTTAGTAAAGGGTGGTATGTGAGTTCCACTAACTCAGGAGTAAACTAGAAGGTATGCTGCCTCTGATTCTTTATTTCCTCTTTGCTTTGCCCTTACTACAAGAAGATGAAAACTAAACACATTTATATATAAAAATGATACAGCTGCATGTATGGAAGTATGTATAGCTAGTTAATATAAATAGCTCCATCTACTGGTGCATAAGTATATGAACATTGTTCATAAGACTGTTGAACCAATAAAGTTGTTGTCTTACACTGCATAACAAAATGTCTGCTATATGGCACAGCTTTTAATTAATGATCTGGCATTTGGGTTTTCCACTTGCCATAGAAAACATAGCAAAATGCAAATTATTTTCTTTTAAAGGAGAAAAATCCGGGAAACTACAGGTTTCCTCTTTCAGGCTGGAAGAGTTCCAGCCTGCCGGGGAGTGACTGGGGTTGCGGGGAGAGGGACACAGGGGGCAGTGGGCACCACATGCATATGCACATGTATACATGCATGTGATAACCAGGTATTATGGTGGAAAGCAGCTCCTGCAGCTCTCTCCAGGTAAGTCTATGGCGGCAGGGAGGGCATAGGCAATGTGTGGGAGGGTAGAGGGGCATGGGGGGCAGGGGGGAACAGGCAATGTGTCATGGGAGTGGGGAGGTCATGTACCCCCCTCCCCCCAGATTTCTGCACCTACAGCAGGGTGCAGAACTGGAGCCTGGCCGGACCAGCTCCAGGTAGGAGCCACCTTCATGGCCCGATGGGTGGGACCCAGCACAGGAGGGAGTGCTTCATCACTATGGCCACCAAAGTAAGGCACCCCTTGTCCACCCAGCAGTAATGGGGGGTCACAACTGCACCACCACCATCGCCACCCCTCACCTTAGTGGCCATGGCAGTGTGGCACTCCCTCCCACACCAGATCCCACCTGCTGGGCCATGGAGGTGGCTCCTGCAGCCCCATGACCCATGCCCCACTGTGGGCACAGAAATCTGAGTAAGCATGGGTCTCTGACTCCCCCTCCCCATGGCATCACCTGTGCCCACACTTCCCCTTCCCCACACACTGAGGGGCTGGGGCCAGGGGTCAAGAGTGAGGGGCACTGGGGTGTGGAAAACTGTGGGTCAGGAGAGAGGGGCACCAGCAGGGATGGGAGATTGTGGATCAGGAGTAATGAGCACTGGCAGGGCCAGGGGGTTGTGGATTGGGAGTGAGGGCTGGAGGGGGTAGGTGGCTATGGGTTGGGAGTGAGGGGCAACAGCATGGGCAGGGGCAGGCCATCAGCATATCAAGGCTGCCCAGTGCCACAAAGCAATGGGGAAGACAGCCACAGCTGGAACCACTTCCTGGTGAGTGAAGGCAGCAGGGGAAGCTCTTATTTTCTATGATAAAAAAAACAATTTAAAATACTAACATCGACAGGTATTTAAAATGTATTTCATTAAAATGACTGAGGCATTGGTAGTCTTCCAAATTGTTTTAAAATTGTACATATAGTAATATAACATTGTCTTCAACTGATATCTATGTAGAATGGTGTTTCATTTTACATGCATAAAAATGTGGATTTGGGGTTTTTTAATCAGAGAATCTTGGATTTTTAAACAGACAAAACCAGGATCCTTGCTAATGATTTAACATTGGCGCATACCTCTGGATCAACTGCCCAGGTCAACAAATTGTGGGGATTGGGGCGGGGGGATCAGTAGTCAGGACTCAGCCCCTTCTCTGCTGCTGCTTCAGGATGAAGCTACTGTAATAAATAGAAAATAAGACAAAAATACAATATGGATTTTCCAAAGCTACATTGTGACAAATAAACCTGGTTTCTTTAGTTAGATAACTGATTTGCTTAGGCTATGGAAATGCAGGATTTGATAACATGCCACAGGAAGAAATATTACTTAACCCCAACACAACTGATATTAGTACAAGAACCATAAGGTGGAGATAAAAACTGCTTGTGCCAGGAGAACTATTGGGATGGAAGGAAAATATTAAGGGAGTTCCTCAGAGACCTATCTTTAATATTTTCATTAATGACTTTGGCACAAAAAGTAGTAATGTGGTAAGAAGTTTGCTGGTGACTCATATTGGAAGGATCAAAGCTAATACAGAGGAGTGGAGTACAGGAAAACGTAATGACCTTGTGACTGGAGTAATAGAAATGGGATGAAATTTAAAAGTAAAATGTTTTAAGGTCATACACCTAGGGACTAATAACAAGAACTGCTAGAAACCAAGAGCTTATCAGCTGGAAATGAAAGATAAGGAGAAGAACCTGGTACTAGCTGATCAAAGATTGAATGAACACCAATGTGATGTGACTGTGAAAAAAAAGAAAAATGATGCATTAAACAAAATATTTCCAGAAAAGAAGAGCAGTAGTGTAACAAGGATTGGATGAAAGGCGCACCAGTCCCAAGCACCAATTTAGGAGAAGTGCTAGAATTGTCCCCCACTCCCATACAGTGTGTGCCCTGTCAGCAAAAGCAGCCCCATCCCATTGCTCTTACATCAACACAGACACCCTGATGCTGCTGTTTTAAGAGCAAAACCCAGGGTTAGGTGGGGGCAAAGCATGCAATAGTGTCAGCAGTACAGCAGGACACTGTTTTGGAGATCCTGGAATGAGTAAAACTCTTGTGCACCCCCCTACCCCTTTTCTCAGAACCTGTGCAAATCTCTTCCCCACCCCTTCTTCCACCCCCCCACTCAAGGCCTCCCCATGACAGGACATGCCCTAAGGGTAACTGTGGTGAGCCCTGGTAGCCAACTTAGTTCTGCCCTGCTCACCCTGCTGCCCTGCTTGCCAGGCCTTGATGGTATTAATGAAGAGGGGTCAGAGTCTAGTGAGCTCTGGGTGGTCTTTCTAGTTCTCTGCTCCTCACTGGTGTTAACTTTACCTACTTGACTTGGGGCTCTGACTCTGCCACACAGTCTTCTCTCTGTCTCTCTCTTTCTCCATCCCCTTCCTTCCACCCCCCCCAGGACTCCGACCCCACCACAAACAGTCTTTTTTTGTGGCTCAGACCCCTCTGGCACTAAGTGCCTTAAGGAGCAATTGATGTCCTCCATCCTCCCCTAGATCCATGTCCATACCTCACAGGTGTTACTCTAATTCATTCAGAGGAAGAACCCTGGCCTCAAAGCAGCTTTTGGCCCTCAGGTCTTGAACCTCTGTCCAGGCCTCAGCCTTCTCAGCTTTGGTCCTTTTATTCTGGCTGCACCCTTCAGCCCACATCCACTGCCCTGGGCCCTATTTCCTTGGCCCCAGCCCCATGTTGCACTTGCATACCCTGTGCCCCTGCCCTCCCCCATCTCATGTACTATGGGGCTATGGTCCCCCCTCTCCCACCCCATCTTTTGTGCTCTGGGCCCCTGCCCCCTCTTTTTGTGTGCTGTTGATCCCTGGCCACCCTCCCCATGTGCTCTGGACCCATGTATCTTACACTGGGCCCCTGCACCCCATCTCGTGTGTTCTGGGCCCCTGTCTCCCCCTGTCTTGTGCTGCCTGGGCTCCCTTTGGTTGGCACTCAGGCCAGCAGGAGTTCTAGTCTAAGCGGGAGTCAAGGCCATACTGAACTCTCTGGTTGAGGGGCCAGACCTTTAGTATGCTGGGCTTCTCCCCTTTGGAGTCATATGACTTTCACCTTGGCCAGGGGTTCCTAATTAGCCAAATACCCAGCCTGCCCTCGGGTGATATAGCTTAACCAATTAAGTTGCTGCGACTGCTATGTCCCCTGCCATCCTTTACACCTAAGGGTTTTCCCTAACTGCTTGTTTTTCTGCAGCTAACTCCTGCCCAGCTGCCTACTTCATTGCAGCCCTCCAATGCTGGTTCCCTATCTCTCAAGTAGCAGGGGTTAGGAGTCCTTGTTATACTCCCCCACTCTCTCACAGGGTTTGCTTAGAATATAAATCATGCTTGTTATGCCTCTGAAGATAATTGTTAATGGTATTGTGTAAGGCACTAGTGAGACCTCATCTGAAATACTACATGCCATTCTGATCACCTACGGTCAATGAGGTTGAATGCAAAATTGAATAGGTGCAAAGGAGTGATACCAGGGCAGTGATTCACAACCTTTTTGATTCAAGGTGTCCCTGAGAAAATGCCAGCTCTTAGCTTTCACTTCTTTTCTGACTAAAAACTTATAGAACAATTCTATAACTAAATACATATACATATAGTATATATACATATATACACATATACATACAACACACACACACACACACATATATGTATATACATATATACATGTGTGTGTGTCTGAGAAGGAGAGAGAGAGGAGATATATATATGTCTGTGTATATGTATATATGTGTATAGCTATATCTAAAACTTGGAAAGACCACAATAGGTAGGGGATAAAAATGTTTGTGACACTATGGATTCTTACTTTAAATCACTGGGTTTATCTTGTGAATCATGTGTAGTTATTTGCACACCTAATAATGTTAATATTGCACTGCTCCTCAGCACCCTTAAAAAGATCTCATGGCACTGCAGGGTATCATGACAATCTGATTTGAGAATTGCTGCACTGAAGTGATCAGGAGAATGGAGACTTGTTTTGCAAGAGCAAAAGTTACTAGGCAAATGGAGAGTTCATTATTCATTATTTACAATTAATTCATTGTTACATTATTTACAATTTATTTCATTGTTATGTTTTAATTCCAAGCTTTTGCAATCAATCGCAAGATTCTATGGGGGACTTGACAGTGGTAATACTGTTCACTTCTTTCCAAAAGACAGCATGCAGACAGGCCTTGTTGGTTTGGAAAGTGCTAAGGAAAATATTTTTACTAATGACAGGATGTTTAAAATTTATATTTTTTATCTGAACAACAAACCTCAAGAAGTTTGTTTGTTTGTTTTTGATGTAGTTTAACAAAGGATTTAGCTTTCCAGCACAATACAGATAAACATATTTTCCATTCTTTTTGGTGGCTCATCTTAAACAGTGTGAGAGCTGAAGTTAAGACCTTGCTTTGAAATTTAATAGGATGATTTTATCTTTGCTACTATACAAACAGGCAGAGACACTGAGAGGATTCCCAAGAACCAATGTATCAACAAAGCATGTATCTGTCAAGTCTTTTTTGAAAATGCAATCAAAACAACTGTAAAGCTATATTTTTCTATTGATGGTATAATCCATATACAGAAACGCATTAAAACACCCATTATTCATCTCTTAGTGTAATGAAAATCTCTTCTTCAATCATTTGTTCCTAAACAGGGAAGAAATTAAATCAACACATGAGAGGGAACCCTCTTCTCTACACAGGTCTCACTCCTCTGTGAAGAAATATGACAAGTGTCTTACCCACCTTGTCCCAGACCCTATAGAACAAGCTTCTCCATTTGGGCATAGTGTATGTGGAAAATGCATAGGAGGAATAGTTTCATAGTTTCTAGGGTCGGAAGGGACCTGAGCAGATCATCCAGTCTGACCCCCTGCCATGGCAGGAAACAGTACTGAGGTCAAACAACCCCAGCAAGATGTGCATCTAACCTCCTCTTAAACACCCCCAGGGTAGGAGCCTGCACCACTTCTCTTGGAAGTTGGTTCCAGACCCTAGC
>NW_017728931.1:102157035-102162131 GCF_001723895.1 Crocodylus porosus
GGGTGAGAGACAGTGTCAAAAGCATTCCGGAAGTCCAGGAAGACTATATCCACTGCTACCCCTAGTGCTGTGGGTGGCATATATTGTCCCCAGCTACTTCAGTAGAATGTCACTGAAAATATATTGAGCGGAGTAAGGTAGTTAGCCATGTTAATCTGAAGCCGAGAGCAAGCTATCAAATAGAAGGAGCAAGTTAAAAGACAGGGGTACTAGTCCTGGATGTTGAGTCGGGGGTGCTATGCCATTGTGTAAGCTGCTTTTATCTCAGATTTGCAAAACACTTCACTGCTCCTGACCCCCACTCTGCCATTTACAAATGGATAACAATACTACAAACAGGCAATTGAACCACTTTTATAGGGCAAGAAAATGTCCACTTGAGGATTAGAAGGCAGCTCTGCTATACCCAAGTTGAAAATTCCAGAATTCCTTTTTCTGTGACAAGAGTGATGTTCTCCTGCATGTCTGTAAACAGCCTACCATATCTAAATAATGATGCTAATAGCAGTGAACAATTTTGCAGATAACTAATTTAGTAGAATTGCCAAAAGTCAAACTCTCCAAAAATTGCAAGCAAAATATAGAATGCAGATGTAAATAAAATACATGGTACTGTGTGGAGAAAATGAAAGTGCTGAGCGCTTTTCTTGACCTTTTCCATACTTTTGTTCTCCCATGTTATTGCCAAAGCAACTAAGTCATAAAATGTCCTAAATCTCATCAAAACTTTGCTGAACAGATAGCGATGAAATGCTGAGATAGCTAGTCTTTTTCAAAACCCAGGACAAAATGAACCTTTGTAACAGCTTGTTTTATCAGGCCTACTGATATTCTACAAATGCTAGACTTTGGTACTAAAAATTGTGTTTCTTTCAGCTTTCTTCCATTATTAATCTTCTCTGACCCTATCTACCACCACTTCTGCAACTGACCACTAAAATGTATAAACATACAAGAAAGATATGAAAGAAACAGTGTGCCTGCCTTGTAAAAGATGAGGATCTTTTCTGCCTCTCCACCTATTAGCTGGTGTCATTCTTCTGCCTCTGTCTATCATGTCTTCAAATGTCTGTTCATCTGTTGTGTGTCCAACTATAAGTAGGGCTGGTAATGCTACATCTTAATGAGACTGCCAGACACTTCCCATCACATTTTCAATTGTTTAGGATTTGCAAAACTTGAACCATTCAGAATGGATTTTTTTAACACACTGAATGCCTACCTAAGGCTAAACTTATTTGCGGGGAAAAGAGTTCAGCTATTTCCAAGAATATGGCTATGAAGAAGTGTAGTCTTTTGAAGTTCTTTAGACTTTTGCTTTGAAAATCTCTAGCATTCCTCTGGTTTAGCCCTCTGGCTTGAATTTGGGCAAGAAGTTAGCCTTTGTGTTAATGATATAACCATGTCCACAAAAATCAGCTCTAGTCACTGGACTGACCAAATTATGAAAAAAAATCTATTTTCAGGTGCATAATAAAGCAGAAAAAAATCTAAGACTCCATCTCCACTCAGTATGATGTGTCTCTTACAGCTCAAAATGATGACCACCAGTTCATACAGCTATCCCAAAAGTATGAGAACACATGCTCACTCAGTATTATGGAACAAATACAAATTTTGTTCGGTTCTTCCCAGCCAATCCAACTCTGAGTGGGGCCAGGCTGTACAAAAGAGATCAATAAGAATGTCTCTCCTGGTTGTCAGTGATACTCTTGCTTGTACCCAGACAGTGTGGAGAAGGAACCTATCTTATTTCAAGTCAGATGGATTCAAAGGGAGAAGGCTGGTTTGGAAAAGACGTCTGGTGAGGATGGGGCTGGAGGAAATGAGAGAAAAAGTCACCAGGACCACTTGGAGATTGGGTGGCAGAATGGAACCTCCTAGAGCACAGCAATCTGTGTAGAGGTTCTGAACGTCCTCATCCTAATGATGATTTGGGTGGATGATAGTACAATGCTACATGATTGATTTTCTTGTTGTAGTTGGCTTTTTAAAAATGTGCTACCTTAATTAGGGCCCATGTGTTCATACATTATGATATAGTCTTTAATTTCATGATTTCATCTTATACACTGTATACAATCCATGTCTCATTCAGTGCACAGAATGGACTTCCGCTGGGGATAAGTCGGGACTGTAGTAATAAAAAATGTCTGTAGAATTCCTGCATCACTTCTTGCACAAGTTAGTGAGTGTGTATAGTGAAGGAAGGTGAATGGAGAAAGGGCAGGCTCTTAGTTAAGGCAATTGCATGCTGAACCTGTCATTACATAAATTAGTGTTTCAGTGTGACCAGTCACTTAAAACTTCTGTGTATTCCTCATCTTCTAGTGCTAACTTGAGAAGATTAAGTCTGATTTACAGAAGTGCCATGCTCTTTCGGCTATAAACTGAGGTGAAAGGGAGTTGGGCTGTGAAATATAAACTACTGTATCACACTAATTACCCTTAAAAATCAGGTTCTAATTGCAGGCACATAGCTGGGTGGTTCTGTACTCTAGATTGCAGTGACCTACATATGAAGAAGCTGTGGACCAGCTGGTGGTGGAATTGGCCTGCCCAAAATCACAAGGACTGCTCTTTCTGTGCCTCCCCCCACCCCGCCACAATTGTTACCAATTGTTGTATTACTGCCGAAGTGCTTCAAAGTTGGCATCCTAATCTAATTAATGTTTTTGTGCCTATTTTTATGGAACAGATTCAAGGTTTTGGAATTTTAAGCACAGACATTGGTCTGAATAATCCTGTAGCAACAATATAGAGGGAGAAAAAAGACAACGTGCATTCTGAATGTTGATGGCCCATCAGGTTACCCCCAGTAAGTCTCACTATGTATCTGTAGCCAGTGGCATACACACTATCTGGCTGCATTTGACTCGTTGGCCTGAATGCCCAGCTTTCCATTTACAATGTGGGTTAACTGGGAGTAGCCTTTAGTGCAAGTCTGGAGAAATGAATATACACAGTGAGCTCACTTATCCATTCTACTGGTGCCTTCCCTATGGCAACAATTAGCATTCATAATTTTTTTAACTTTCTGTGAAAGATATTGAAAAAGAACAGAAAAAACAGTCTTTAGAAAGCATAAAGAAAGTCTTCATTTTTATATTATCCCTTATTCCCTTCCCTTTTAGTGGCAGAGAGCTTTCGTAAGGGAAAAACACCCAAACCTTCTGTTTGACAATTTTTAGGCAGTAATAACTGTCATATTTGGAGAAAATGAGAAAAATTAGTTGAGACAGTCTGGATCTTTGTTTGTTGCTATTGTAATTGAAAGCCAGTCCTGATTTCTTTAAGACTAGACTCTCAAAGGGAGAGAGAGAAGAATAGGAAAGATAAAAATATAGTTTCTGCCTATGGTGCTGACTCTTATTTGCATGATTACTAGTGAAGAAATATAGGGAGAGCACACTGTCCTAGCAGGTACCCTAAGACTTCCTAAATTTGTGTCAGCATCAAATTGTTCAAGGTTATATAGCTGACTTTCTGGTCATGGGCTTACAGCAGTATTGCAATAAATGCAGTCTTGAGCAGGTAAACCAGATGGTTAGGGCAGAGTTCTATTTCACCGTATGCACACAAATGGCATCTTTTCAGCTATGTAGTGGCAATTCTGTCATTTGACAGTTTGCAGTTCTGTTATCCAAGGACACAGCTGCTGAGTATGTTCAATAGTCTACACACTAGCTTTTAGGCATGTTGCTACATGTGTGCATACCTGAGCATAAGTCTTAAAAAAAGAAAATGAGAACAATCCTCCAGTGCTTTAGCCCTACTATCTGAATACTTTGGACATATAGCCAGGAAGCAGGAGACTTGGATTCTAACTTGCCCCTCAACCAGAGTGTGGTTGAACCTATAACTATCTAACTTCCTACAGTAGTTGTGTAACAACCAAAATATAAGCTGCATTTTATTGACATCCCCTTCTCTAGCTCTCCTTTTGAAGCTGGCCCCCTGTGAACCAACACAGGGAGATACATGAGGCCAGGAAGATATGAATAAACTAGAATAGCTTAGTGAGATGGATGGTACCCTGCAAGGGACAAGGCCTGCACTCTTGCTTCCATCAGAGCAGAAACAGCAGTTCTCTCCATCCATTGTATCCAATGAATATTAACTGGCAAGTGCAGGGGCTCAGCTTCAAGGCTGTGGTAAACACCTGACCTGGGAAAGTCAAAGAGAAGTAGGTTCAGGCCTTCTCTGTGTTGGAAAAGGGGGGTGGGGGGTGCTTAGAATTTAGGTTTCCAACTTCCTGGGCAAATGCCTTTTGTCCTTGCCTATTGAAATAAATCATGGGAGGGTTATTTATGCATATGTTATGGCTTTTTGCTGAATAGAATGTTGCAACTTGCGTATTTCCAGCATACATGCATATATGGTCACGTGCCTGCCTGGTTTGTGTGTTGCCTACTGTGCATGCTCAGTAGCTGTGATGTAATGGCTACCCATCCAGAATGTATCTACGGCTACCCATGCACAAACTGTGCATGAGCCAAAAAATGACAGTTATGCAGCTGGCAAGTGAACCCATAAAGTGAAATAGAATTATACCCTTAGAGAAAAGAAGGCAAAAGGAGAGAAGAGAAAAGAAGGGAAGAAGTAGGACACAAAACTGAGAGAGTAACAGGACGAATCCAAGTCTCTGGTTCCAGGTGACGTTCATGTCTTAGTAGAGGACACTAGAAATTCTATGTCATCCAGGTCTCTCTCCCTCTTTCCTAGTGTAGTTAGAATACCTTTCAAGATCAAGACAATTAAGTGTCAATAATGTTAGAGAGAAACTTGCAATCCCTGGAGATTTTTGGAGTGATAGCAAACCATCTTCCTTTTACTCTAGCTGCCCTGGTATCAGCATCAAACCATGCCTTAGCCTGGTTGACCCGATATGTTGAGGTTCCCAAAAGGTTTGATTAGTGGAAAATACCATTCTCTGCATTCTATTTACCAAATAGGTCTATTTTCCTTAAGACCAGTTTTGTTTAACTGATTTCCAGGGTAATATTCCAGGAGTTCGCCCGGGAACTGACTGAGGCCGCTTGCTCCAGGACCTTGGTTGTCATGGGTGACTTCAATTACCCGGACATCTCATGGGA
>NW_017728931.1:102162142-102169752 GCF_001723895.1 Crocodylus porosus
ACTTCCTGCCCTTTGGGCAGGGGGCTGGACTCGATGATCTCCCGAGGTCCCTTCCAGCCCTAATGTCTATGAAATCTATGAAATATTTCTTTATTGATCCAGTCATGATGTTAACTCAGTCCTTGGGTTGTATCAGCAAGCCATTTTTATTTGGAGATTCCACAGTTTCTTTAGGTAAACTATTCCTGCACTTAATCACCATCAAAATTAGAATGCTCTTCCTCATATCCAATCTAAATTTCCCTGTTGCAGTTTTAGACCATAATTTCTTGTCCTGTCTTCTGTAGCTAAAAAGAATAGTCTATTAAAGTGGCTGGCAACCTTTAAGAACTTGTGGGCAGGAACAACCTGACTGTGGTCCAACATGGGCCAGGTGGTTTCAGCAGTGCATCCAAGGCAAGGAGATTTCCCTGCACCTACATCAGGTCCAGGCAGCTGGGAGCTGCAGCTGTCCAACTGCTACTTCTCCCAGCCCTGCCCTTCCCAGCAGTCGAGCAAGTGCAGCTTCCAGCTCATGGAAAGCTATGCCAGGGCTGGGCAGCTGCTAAGTGTCCATGCAGCCATTACTTCTCCTTGCTCCCTCCCAATCCCCATCTCCTGGCCCCAGCTCAGCTTCCCACAGGATTCTTAAATATGAGCACTATGTTTACTGTTTTACAATCATCTGGGCTTTCTCCAAATCATCAAAGTTTTCAAAGATGATGGCCAGTGGCTCTGCAATCACATCAGCCAACTCCCTCTGCACCCTCAGCTGCATTGCATCTTGCACTTGTCCAGCTTTTTGAAATAGTCCCTACCTGTTCTTTCACCACCGAGGGCTGCTCACCTGCTCCCCAAACTGTGGTGCCAGGTGCAGTAGTCTGGGAGCTGACCTTGCCTGTGAAGACTCAGGAGAAAAAGGCATTGAGTACTTCAGCCTTTTTTGCATCATCTGCCACTAGGTTGGCTCCCCTATTCAGTAAAGAAGCCACACTTTCCTTGATCCTCCTCTCATTGTTGACATAGTATCCGTGTTCGTGTTCGTGTGTGTGTGTGTGTGTGTGTGTGTGTCTGTGTGTGTGTGTCATAAACAAGTACTAAATAACTGCACAGTAACCCAAGTTACTGCATAGTAGCACCAACAAATGTCTCTTTTCATGTAGATGCAGCCTGTGTCTGTGTAATTTTGAATGTAAACTCTTTTAGAGCAGGAAGGCTTCCTGCATTTCTAGGAAGTTCCACATATCCCAATGGCACTGTGAAAATAGTGGTAGTTCTGTGTTAATTCAGGCCACAAAGGCAACCCATGTACAGGCAGGTCAATTCCTGCTTGCAGTGAAATCAGCGGCATTTTTGCCCCTGACTTCTGTTGGAAACAAGGCTGGGATCTAAAACTGCAATTTTTCAGCAAACAGCTGTTTGTTTACTCTAATAGGGTCCTGTCCTTTTATTATAAAGTTGTATTGGCATTTTAACCTAATATAAAGATTAATTCTACACTGAAACATAATAATGTGCAAATTCTGAGCTTGAAAGTTTTCCATTTTCCTTTGTGTGCACATTTGAAAAGAAAGTAAAGAATACAAAGCATTGTGATGATTTATTTAGAAAAAAAGAGCAGGAAAATGGTCAAAGTATTTCAAAGGTAAGGGAAAGAGGTAATTAGCCAAGTTAGTCTGCAGATGGTGGAGCAGGGTAGTACCTCAGAAACTAACTCATTCAGAAATGTATAAGCTTTTGTAGGCAACAGCCTACTTTGTCAGATGCTATTAATGGACTTAGAAGGAATACTAAATAGAAAGGAATAAACCAATTTAACTACAACTCAGAAGACATTTTTTTGAAATCGGGTGCCACTCAAATCACAAAAATTATGGAGGGGTGCTGCAAGTCTAAAATGGTTGAGAACCACTGGGATAAAAAAATCAGTTAACCTATAGATGGACATAAGTGTTACAAAAGCTAGTCTTGATAACAGAAGAAGAATCCAGAATCTCTGTTGGGACCATGCTTAACATAATCTAGTCTGTGGATGATTTCTTATTCTGCAATTCCAACTTCAAGTTGGTTTTTAAAAATTTGTTGTTCAAGAATACTTACTCTGAACTTGGTCTAATAAAAGATATCACATCTACCCAAAGAAGCTTGCCTGCCTATGTACTTAGACCAACACGGCTACAAGCAAAAACCTGATTCTGAAGTAGCATCTAATGAAGTAGGCTGTTGCCTCTGAGAGCTTAAACCTTTTTGAATGATTTAGTCCCTAAATTGTAATGTAATAAAATTACTGTTTTGTGTGTCCAAACATACTGTATATAAAGGGACTTATGCAGCAATCAGGTAGCTAACTGGTGCTTAAGGTCTCAAAGTTCAAAAGTTAGATCTGTAAAATGTCCATACATTTGCTACCTAACCCTGGAATCACTAGAAATCTATAGGCACCTCGTACACTGCTATGGGTAGTTTCTGGGCAGATCACAAGCAGATATGTTTGATCATGCTAGCAGAGCTGACTACTTTTACTTTTGCTGCTGGCTTTGGCTATGGATACTGTTCAGGGCTATAGTAATTGGGCAGTTATAGGGTTAAATTGTTAGTCATTATTATGGGATGAAGCTTGAGAGCTAGAACTCCACCCTCTGTTTACAGATTCACAGATTCACAGAAGTTTAGGGCTGGAAAGGAGCTTGTGAGTTCATCAGGTCCAGCCCCACCCCTGCTCTGAGCAGAAAAGATTGCTGGGGTCAAATAACCCCAGCACCCTGTGTGTCTAGTCTCCTTTTGAAGATCTCCTGGGTAGGAGCCTGTATCACCCCTGCTGGTCCAGAGTTAGTTTTATCTTCCCAGTTAGGTGTTGTTTGTTCCTGAATAAAACAGCCTGTTGTTTTGGGCCTGGAGAAAAGTAAGTCTCAGTATTCTTTGTTAAGTTAGGAACTTAACAATGGCAATGAGAAAATAGCTGTGTCTTTTTATGGGAAAACTGAAGAATTTAATCCAGACACTGAGGATTGGCAACAGTGTATTGAGCGATTGGGCCATTATTTTCAAGCTAATGAAATCACTGATAGGGACAAACAGAAAGCAATATTTCTCAGTGTTTGTAGCAGCAAAACATACTCCATTTTAAGACATTTGTTGCAAACTCAAAAGCCAGGAGATAAAAATTTGGCAGAGTTGGAAAAGATCTTATCTGAACATTATACTCAAAAGCCAAACTCTATTGTAGAACGATTCAAATTCCATAACAGAATGAGGAAAGAAGGTGAATCAATCTTAGAATATATTGCTGCGCTCAAAACAATAAGGAAGCTAACTGAACACTGCACTTTTGGAAATGTCCTAGAGGATATGTTGAGAGAGAGATTTGTTTGTGGAGTTGATGTAAAAATCCAAAAACAATTACTTGCAGATGAGGACCTGACCTGGGACAAAGCTGTAAAGCTGGCAACTGCCATGGAAGCAGCAGTGAAAAATGTACAGGGTTTACATTTAGGCAATAAAGAAACTCAACATGAGCCCATAAACCAAGTGCAAAGCTCTCAACAAAAGTTTAGCAACTTGGAGAGATGTTTTCACTGTGGAGGCATGAATTCAACCTCAGTTTACAGACACAAAATGTCCCAGTGCCATAAATGCATTAAGATGGGACACTTAGCAAAAAAATGCAAGGGGGGCTGTCTGGCTGCACAACAAGGTCAAGCCAAAGAAAAGGAAAGAAAGCAAAATTCTTATCATATACAGGAGGATGAGGGAGAGGAGGCAGATGAAGAGGGCCACGCAGTATATATACCGTGTAATGGGGGATCAACTGGAACCTTACAGAGTAACTGTACAGTTAAATAATCAACCTGTATGCATGGAAATAGATACAGGGGGTTCTGTCACAATGGTTAATGAAGAGACATGTCAACAATGTATAGCAGGCTGGGGTCCTTTGGGAAAGAGAAGAGTGAAACTAAAGACTTACACTGGGCAAAACATCCCAGTAATAGGATCAGTAAGTGTTCCTGTTACATATAAAGGACAACAGAAAACCTTAAAGGCCCGAGTAGTAAAAGGAGAAAGGCCCATCTTGTTTGGTAGGACATGGCTGAAAAAACTCAGACTAGATTGGGAAGGAATATGTAAGTTAGACTTACAGGAAATGCCAGCCCTAAAAGAAATCCTGGGGGCCTACCCTGCAGTATTCCAAGAGGGGTTAAGCACACTGAAGGGAATAAAAACTAGGATGTATTTCCAAGAGGGCAGTCAGCCAAAGTATTTCAAAGCCAGGCCAGTTCCATATGCCCTCAGAGAGAAAATTGAAACAGAATTGGATAGATTGGAACTAAAAGGCATCATCTCCCCTGTGCAGTTTGCTGAATGGGCAACACCCACTGTACCAGTGCCCAAGCCCGATGGAACCACCTGTATCTGTGGGGACTATAAAGTCAGTCAATTAAGTTTCTAAGTTAGACTCTACCCAATTCCATGCACTGAGGACTTGCTAGCAGTGCCTGGACGAGGCCAGCATTTTAGCAAACTGGACATGTCCCAGGCTTATCAACAGATGGAACTTGAGGGTGACTGTAAGAAATTCACCATAATCACCAAGGGCTTGTACCAATATAATAGATTGGTCATGAAAAACATCTTAAAGGAGAATCCAGGGGTAGTGATGAGGACTGACGATAACCTCATCACAGAAAAAGTGATAGGGAACACCTGGCAACACTCAAGAGAGTATTTCAAAGGCTGGGTATGTTTGAAACAAAAGAAATGCTTTTTCATGAGGCCTGTAATGCAGTACTTAGGATATAAGATTGACAAGGAGGGAGTTCAGCCCACGGCAGTTAAAGTCACGGCTGTTGCAAAGGCATTAGCCCCACAAAACACGTCAGAACTTCAGGCATATCTGAATTATTATCATTGGTCCTTTCCAAACCTGTCAGCTCTCTTCGAACCTTTACATCACCTCTTAAGGAAAGGAACCTCACGGCACTGGGGAGGCAGACAAAAAGAAGCCTTCTGAGAATCTAAGAGGCTACTGAAATCATCAGAGTTTTTGGCTCATTTTGATCCCAGCAAGGAATTAATCCTGTCTTGTGATGCTTCTTCCTATGGAGTAGGGGCAGTGTTGTACCACAAACTGAACAATAAGGAAGAACGCCCTATTAGATATGCCTCGAGGACACTAAACAAAGCTGAATGGAGTTATTCTCAGTTGGAAAAGGAAAGTTTAGCTATTATATTTGGCCTAAAGAAGTTTCAACAGTATCTGTATGGGAAGGCTTTCACTATCACAACAGACCACAAACCTTTGGTAGGATTTAAGGAAAATAAAGCAGTACTATGACAGTGGCATGTCTACAGCAGTGGGCTTTGACCCTAGCCACATATGAGTAAAAGATTATTTACAAGGTGGGCCATCAGCAGGGGAATGCTGACACCCTGAGCAGACTGCCACTACTGGACTCAGCTCATACAGAAGAGCGCCCCCAGGAAGTAGTCTTGGTATTGGAACATTTGAAACAGACACCGATGAAGACTTCTCAGATCAAAATGTGGACTAGGCAGGTTCCTATCCAGTCTAGGGCAATGCGCTACACCTTACAGGGCTGGCCAAAACCGAATCCGGGAGTAGAGCTTTGGCCCTTTTGGACCAGAAGTACCAAACTGAGCATAGAGGATGGCTCTATTTTGTGGGGCATGCAAGCGGTAGTCCCCCCTTCAAGGACAACAGAAACTGCTGGCAGAACTACATGAGGCATATCCTGGAATATCCCAAATGAAAGCTTTGGCTTGCAGCTATGTGTGGTGGCCACGCCTAGATGAAGACCTGGAAAGAGTGATCAAACATTGCCCCCAATGTCAAGTATATCAACAGTCTCCAGCACAGGCACCCTTGCATCCCTGGGAATGGCCAGGACAGCGTTGGTTTCATCTGCACATAGACTATGCCTGTCCCTATTTAGGAAAAAAAGTTTTTAGATCATAATAGATGCCTATTCAGAATGGCTGGAAGTGTACCCCATGAACTCAACAACCTCAAAAGCAACCTGTGACAAGGTTTGGCAGACTTTTGCCACACACGGGTTGCTTGTGGCATTGGTCACAGATAATGCACCAAATTTCACTAGTCATGAATTTAAGGAGTTCCTTAGTAAGAATTGAATTAAGCACATTCAAACATCACCATACCATCCAGCTTCGAATGGTTTTGCAGAGAGAGTCACGAGGACCTTCAAAGAAGAGATGAGAAAAATGACCAGAGGAAGTTTGGAGACAAAATTGGCTCAATTCCTTTGGAAATATCAAGTCACACCTCAGACCACCACAGGCATAAGCCCTGCCCAGCTATTAAGGGGAAGGAGAATCAGGTCTCGTTTGGTTTTACTGTATCGCAATATGGAGGAAGAAGTGTGGAAAAAACAGATGCTTCAAAAACACAGCCATGAGTATCATGCTGAAGAGAGAGTCTACACAAAAAATGTTAGTAATTGGCAACCTACTTGGATTCCAGGCAGGATTCAAGAACAAACGGGACCCTTATCTTTTAAAATGGAGTCAGTAATGGCCAAATGGGGAGATGACATCAGGACCAGATCCACTTACAAACCAACCTACCTGAGGGACTGGAGCCATTGCCTGAGAAGGACAGGTTTTCAGAGGACCCAAAATTGGGTAGAATGACAGAATTCTGAGCCCAGTATTGTGGAGCTAGCCACAAACACTCCTAGTCCAGAGGTCAGAAACGCTGGAGACAGACATATACTCTCCTGGCCAGAGGAGAAGCCTGTTCCTGAGGAGGGGTGTTATCCAGCCAGAGAATGGAGAGCTCCCAGTTACTGGAACATTTATGTCCAGCCCAGGTTGTAAATTAAGAGGGGAGGATTGGAGTAATTAGGCAATTAAAGGGTTAAATTTTAGTCATTATTATGGGATGGAGCTTGAGAGCTAGAACTCCACCCTCTGATGTTCCAGAGTTACTTTTGTCTTCCCAGTTAGGTGTTGTTTGTTCCTGAATAAAACAGCCTGTTGTTTTGGGCCTGGAGAAAAGTAAGTCTCAGTATTCTTTGTTAAGGAAGGAACTTAACAAGGGCTGCAGCACAGCTAGGAGATAACACCATGAAGTCACCCAGGGCTTGTTAAAAATGCAAAATAAGCAAACAAAGTTAAACAAATAAACTGCCACTTTGCTCTGCAGCTGGCTTTATGTGGCTCTTCCCAGGCTTCACCTTCTGGGTTGCCTCTTATCTTTCAGAGGCTTTGAAGAGCCTGCCTGGCTTGTGCTAACAAAATTAACCAATGACAGACAGACAGAGGAGAAGCCTTGCCCTCAGCCCCTCCTGGTAGCTGTTTGACTTGTGGTAACTTAAACCAGGCCCCAGGCATCCTTGCTCCCTGCTGGAGCAGCCACCCTGATGCTGTTTTCAGCATCTTTTATTCTGACCTCTGCTGGTCCACATAGCTGGATCTTCCTCAGTTGCCACACCTGGGTTAGCTCCCTTGCTGGGGGGTTCACTGTGTCCCCGAATCTGGATCCTCTGCTGTCTTCCAGGTCTGGGATGGGTATAGGGATGTTGCAAAAAATTGCGGTCTGTTTCTTGGAGGCCACTAAAATCACAGACACACACTCATTAGATGGCACA
>NW_017728931.1:102170107-102181890 GCF_001723895.1 Crocodylus porosus
GCAAGATGCAAGCTGTGCATTTCTAACAATACTCCATTTCTAACAATATTCCATTTCTAACAGGGAAGTGCTCCCAAAGTGTGGGACTGTTCAGGATCCCCCACACCCATAGTAACAGGGCCTGGCCCTGTTACATACCTGAATTTCCCTAGCAAATTTTCCTAGGTGCCCACAGTTTTGCTTCTGGCCATATGTAAAAATACTTTAGTTTTAACAGTCCTGAGCAAGTAGAAATGTCGAGGAATCATTGCCTCTGCCTATCTAATATGTGTGCTTTGAGAATACCTGATGGATACCACACAGATCATGGCTAGAGTAGACGGTGTTTCTCCAGAAGCTCACACAAGATGAGGGTGACATGGCTTTGATTTGCTTCCTCCTCTTCTTAAGGGTATTTGAACTTCATAAAAAGAAACTTTGGCCACTTGACTCTGCAGTCACGTGGTTTTGTGCTCATTCTTGCTGGCGAAATGAACACTTAATTATGTCAGGCAAAATGGCACCTCTTCAACAGGAAGAACTCCCCAACATCTTATCTCCATGTAGTCAGGTTTGAGAGGTGGAACACAAGTTCAAATACCTTCAGGTAGAGGAGGGAACTGAACCCTCATCCTATACTTTCTGGGTGAGCACTAGGAATGAAAAACCAGAGGTGATACATAAGTGCTGATGGGGAGTGAGGGTGGAGTACCACTGATTTCAACTGTGAGCAGGAATTGACCTGCCTGTACATGGGTTGCCTTTGCAGCCTGAATTAACACAGAACTACCATGTCCCTCTATGCTGTTGCCAGAGTGGAGAGACACAACTCTATGCCAATACTGCCATCCCCATTACTTTGAGGCACTGGGTCTGCTCAGGCTGCAGCTCTATGCCTTGCACCCCTCTGTTGGTGAAGAAATCTGGGGGGCCTGTGCCCCTCCCTGCCCCCACAACATGTTGCCAGTGCAATCAGCTATTGGATAAAATGGACATGTGGGAAAGGAGAGTGGTAAAATTATAGTCATGATTTGAGAAAGGATTGGCAAGAGCACCAAGCAAGGATTCAGAGCTGTGAATTGTGAGTAGAAGGAAATGCTTTATTTCAGCCAGAGTAAGACACCTAAGAGGGACATAGCTTAGTATTTATCCTTCTCCTCTGCATTTCCTACTGACTAGCTGCAGTGGCTCCCTGGTCAGTGCTTTTGTGGTCCCTGTTCTCACATGCTTATCTGTCCTTATATATCTGTATAAGGAGAACTGGCATTTAACACAGTATTGTGGATTCTGCTCAGCAGTTAAGTACCCAAACATCAGACATCACAATGTTCTTCCTCCATCCTTCTCACCAGTGCAACTGTCTATTTTCATTTTCCACATGTTCACCTCCCCCACACTAATATAACCATCTGCTGATTTTGAGTCAGTGTATTCTAATGCATAATTTCAGAGAGCCTAAAAACTTTGAATTGAGGACATGATTGAGTAGTAAAACTCTATATCGGCATTATTTTGTGCAAAAATAAAGAAAGCAAGAACTGGTTAGAGAGCTAAAGGATATAGGTTTAATTATTTCTGAATATGCAGGAGCCCCATCGGCGACACGTAGGGGGTGCACGTAGGTGCCCGTGCACCCCCTGAGTGTGGCAGTGCACTCCCTTACAAAAAGGCACCACTGACGCCACCGTCAGTGTCTGTGGGCAGTCTGTAATTGCCACTGGCCACCACTGCCACTGCCAGTGGCATCTGTGGGTGGTCATCAACCTCTGGTTGGTGCTTGCCACCCCCCATACCCCGACAGCACCATCACCATCTGCAGAAGCTCGCCGTACCCCCCCAGCCTTTCGGGGCATGCAGCATTCAGGAGGAGCCCTTTATTTGTATAAAAGTATTCCCCTGTAAATGTAATAAAATGGAGTCCACTGTGTGTGATCAGTATTCAATATCCGAATAGTCATAATTACTGTTATATCCAAATGCATTCTTTTGTTTTCAAACTGAACAAGGTATACATTCCTATTGAGAAATATGTGGACTTTCAGCCTAAGGACTAAATCGACAAAGGGCTGTAGGTGCCTAAGTGTCACTTTAGATGCCTGTGGCCCAACTTGTAGGCACCATTGAGAGCACAAATCCCACACAGCAGCCACTTAACCATTTTCTGTTAGTGAGTATGCACATGACCTCAAGGTCCTAATGTCATTAAGGTCTTTGGCACCTAAGTCCTAACAGTATTTTCAGATTTACCATCTTCACTTCAGGACATTACCTAATTGGTCACAAAACACACCTACTAGCAAGGATCCCACTCAAAAGATTACTACTAACAATATTTATTAGTATATAAAGTACAACATCCTCACTAAGACAAATTGGCCTTAATTATTATTAAAATCCAACACCATGGTGTTTAAGGTACACTCTTAGAAAACAAGAGATGTGGATAAACATTATTTTGCTAAATAAGATAGAGTGGGGATATGACAAAAATGTCACCATCTTCTAGGAGGCATGGCCTAGCCGTTGGAGTAGTGGGCTATATCTCATTCTATTTTTTGTTAGTAAGAGAGGGATGGAAAAACTCCATCCTTTCTGTTGAAGCTGTTTCACTGTGTAGAAAAGGATATGAGATTCATAAAGCCAGGCAGAGACAGCAAGTGTGACAGTAGCTTTCTGGACCAGTCACCAGGACACTCAACTGGCAGTCTTTTACCTGGACTGTCTTATCCCCTGGATGTTTCATATAAAACATACAAACATTCCTTAAAGCAGGAGGTAGAACCAATATCTCCTTTCTCCCTGGTGAGTGCTTAAACTAGTTAGAGAATCATGCTCTCTTTATGCCTGTTTTTCTATAACCTAATTAATCTTTCATTACTCCATGTAAAGCAGAATAGCCTCAAAAGTAGGAAAGTGTCCCCCCCTTCCCTTCTCCCCTCCACCAAGAATAGTCTATAGCTTCGTGATTAGGGAACTCTTTTAGGAAATGTGGGTTGAGGTGTCAGCAGGCACACAGACACTACCTACTCAAGCAGAGGATAGGCTTGAAGTCAGGATAGGATTAGAGCTCCAGAGCCAGAGCTCTAATCTAATCATTTAACTACTATGATGTAAAAGAGCACCTCCACCAGTGTTTTAATTGACCCCTGATCAGTTTATGAAAGAAGTGAATAACACTTGTCTTCAGGAAGGAATTCACCACCATTAATTATGAGTGAAAGGAGGCATCTTTCAATAGTGGGAAGTAAGATATCTTAATTTTATGGAAGGGCAAAAGTTGAGACACACCTGCCCTCTGCTTTTCCCTGTTGGCTAATTGAGGTAGCTCCGTGCTCAATGTTCTGGCTATAGTGGCTTTATTCTGTGACATCTAGGATGCCTATACATGTGCTCTGGGTCAGAGGTGGGGACACTTTAATTAGAGTAGCTCCAAGAACCACTCTAAGTAAACCACCAGCAGCATCACATGTATTAAGCATCCTGTTTTTAAAAATGGTGGTGAGCTTTAATTTAAGCTCCCCTGCTGCCATTATGAAGTATGGGGGTGCTGAACAGAAATCATGCGTAGGCTACTGGAGCACATTAATATGCTCCAGCAGACTCAGTTAGTCGAAGCAGATGACAGGCACATGTATCGGTGCCCTTAGTTCTCTTTACACAATGTATAGAAAGCTAGGAACACATTTTAGGACATTTTTGCAGATTTAATTCTGAATTTTCTTCAGCAGTTTTTTGTAGAAACTCCTTTTAACTCAAAAGCAGCTGACTGAAGCAACCTCAGACTCAACCCCCACCACACACACACATTTGGACAATGGCCAGTATGGAAGGTTTCCTCTGAAAGGGGCCATTTAATACCATTATGAAGGTGTAAAAATTAGGGATTTTATAAAAGCCGTTTTGCATCCTTAACTACTGTATTGGTTCCTGTGTAACAAATTCAGTAAGATAATGTGTTCTAATTTGGTACCTTTTTCTTTAACCATTAAGGTAGTTCAACTAAATGTTTCAAAGAAAGAAAGCCCCTTGCATTTTCTCATTTCCTTCATTTGAAGGCTTATCTATTATTCTCAGTAAAATGCTTTTCCCATTCATTTCTGTTATGTTGAACTTGAAACTAGCCACTGCAAACCAATACAAAACTGGTTATTTATGACAAAAAAAGCTGCATTTTTCAGCCAATTCTCAATTTATGTAATGAATCTAATGGGAGGAAATGGTTATATAATAAGAACCTCAAATTTTCTAAAGCAAATCATCAATAAAGATTCAGTCCGTGGCATTCTCAGTTGAACACCACCTGATGTACTGAACAGTTTCTAACAACATACAAGTGATATAGTCATTTGAAATCCAAATTAAAAATTGCCTCTCCCTTTTTGATTTACTACACCTTTTCAGATCATTCATGGGGGTCAAAATTAAGAGGATTCTAAAACTTCTGCCTGTCAAAGCCTGCAAAATTATATCATTTGTCTAATAAAAAGTTGTCACAAGATAGGTTGGAATGCTTTCATCTATACCTATACCTTTTTTGAGCTATGAGCTTCTCAGTAGAGTATTCATTGTTTCAGTAGTACAATTGTAAATAATATATTTTAAAACCTAGAAAGTTTTCATTGTTTTATTATCCTGTCGGTAAGAGTTCCCTGTACTATTATGACATAACCTATACTCTGAACAACTTGTTTCTGCAATGTTGTTGTTGCTATGGAAACAGATGCAGAATGACTATTGCTTTACTATAACACAATTAGAAGTATTATGGGTTCTTTAATTGCATTCCTCAGAGGTAACCCAAGTCAAAGAGAAGATACTGGTTTAGATGGACTTATATTCTGGTGTGGGAATTTTGATGTACGATCCCTTTCCCAGTGATTTATTTAACTGTTTCTCCTTCCCCCAACTCTCTTTATGCCAAAAAACATATAAAAATCTATAGTCTCAAGGTATGAATACTTCTTATATTCCTTAAAAATACATACAGAGGCAAATTTGTGCTTAAATTGGAACAGAGAGGTTAGAGTTCTAAAGGCTGTGCATTTAATTCTCTTCAAGTTATGAAATATCAATAGTATCCAATGATTTTTTTTTAAAATGAGTAGTAGGTAATAGTATGTGCACACTGATAATCTGAGTTTCTTATTGCTTTTAGAATCATAAAGAAATTCATAAAATTGCCTTGTCTTAGCTAATAAATGTCTTTGTCTTATGAAGGTGGCCAAGGGCAGATCCAGGATTTGGCAAAGGGGGTGCAGAAGGTGCAACCCGTTCTACAGGGGTGGCTATATTCCTGCTCCCACCCTCTACCCCTGCCCCCCCAGCAGTGTTGACAGACTTGTGAAAGCTTCCAGGGACTTTTTAAACCCCCAAAACAGGTAAAAATCCCTGCACCTTTCCCTTCGTGCTGAGTAAGTTTCCTCCCACCACCCATTCCCCACTTCCCCTGTTTACCACTGCTGCTTTCCTTGCTGTCCTGGGGGCAGGGAAAACTTCACAGCTGCTCCAGTTGGTCTGCTCCAGTTGGTCTGCTTGGGGGTGGTCCCAGCTGGTACATTGACAATGACACTGGTGATAGTGGAGGGTAGAGGGATTGCCAAAACCCTGCCTGATCCCCCAGGAGCAGGTACTGTTATTGTCCTAGATGAGCCGAGATCCTATAAAGTGAGGCTGTAATGGGCAAGAGTGACTGCAAAGCTTTCCCCACCTCTGTGACAGTGGGGAAAGCACCAGCAGCAGGCAGGGAAAGTAGGGAGGGGAGGGGACATGCCTCCCCTCAGCACCCAGATCAGTTTGAAAGGGAAGGGTACAACCATGCTACTGTACTCCCTCTGGATCTGCTCCTGAAGATGGCCAATAAGAGGGTCAGAATTTATCAGTCTACCACACTTACGATTCATCTTTACAAACAAATTGGAATTAGGTCTATCCTTGAATGTTTCCAATAATGGTGATTCCATAGTCTCTCTTAGTAGCTTATTTCAGATACCAGCTGTTCTTATGATCTTTTCCTCTAATAGTGCACTCTGTCCATCCCAACGTAACCACTACTCAGTAGTCTTCAAAAGTCAATAGTCTTCTGAACTACAACATTTAGAAATAAAGTTCCATTCTTTAGGAGAAAAGTGAGTTGATAGAAAGGGAGACAACCTTGAAAAATGTTTCAAGGCTCCAAAGTGCTGCACAACTTCTACTCAGCAGTCTGTTCCTTTACAGCAAACTATCTCCTTCCACAAGTCCACAAGCATATTCCAGTGATAGAGAAATAATGAGAATTGCAGCTCACTAGGATCTCTTCAAAAAGAAGTCAGGAGTGTAGGAGGGAGCTCCCCTTAGACATCCAGAGAACTCATGTGAAATTTGGTACTTTGTTATGATTTCAGGCACCACTTCAAACCAGCAAAGGTGCTTATGTTTTTGGCAGGTTTCTCTTTGAGTTTTATTGCATCTATCATGAGCATCCTGAGTGTGGAGGGGCAGCAGATTGCTGATGGAGGAGAGATCCCCCAGTGGCCGATTGCCACTGAGGGAGAAGGGCTCCCCAGCTGCCAATCACCAAGCCAGAAGCAAAACCAGAAGTGTACTTCCAGTTTTGCCGCTGGCATTTCCAGGGGGTGCGTGGCTGATCTCACAGGGTGAATATGCACCCACATACACCCCTACGCATCACAAAAGGCATCTATGAACCGAAATTCCCTTTAAAAAATGAAGTGTCTGAGATTTCTGAACCTACATACCCTGAAGTTGAAGGGGTGCTTGTATTAACACATTCAAATTAAAATCACTGTCTTCCCCACAACTCTAACATAATACCTTCCATTAGTGCAAGCTGTATTTTTCAGTAAAAAACAGGAAATGTAAGGGAAAAATTTATTGGAAAATATTAAAGTATGGACAGCCGTGGTTTTATGAAGAGCTTGTCCAAGAAGGATGAAGGAAGCTGTGGGTCCTGTGTTAACAAATATACAGAGAAGGTGAAGCTACTCAACAGCTACTTTGTCTCCATCCTCACAAAAAAATTAAGCTGCCAGACACTTAATAGGGATTATCAGGATAAGGAAGGGGGCAAGTTGAGCAAAAGAGATAGAGCTTTTCTTGGGTCCAAATTAATCAAAATCAGCAGAGCCAGATGAGCTCCATCTCAGGGTCCTAAAGGAACTAGCATCTTCATGAAGTCATAGGAGATGTGACAGGTACCAGAGAACTGGAAAAGGGACACTGAAGTGCCCCTCTTTTAAAAAGGCAAGGAGAAGGACCTGGGGAATTATAGCCTCACCTCAATACCTGGGAAGTTACTGGAGAATATCTGAAGGAAGGCCATTTCCAAGCATCTGAAGGAGGAAAGGCTGAGCACAAGAAACTAACATGGATGGATGCAAAACAAATCTATCAGATTAACCTGATCTCCTTCTTTGACAAAATTACTACTTATGTGGACAAAGGGAATGCTATGGGTATAGTATATGTGGATTTCAGCAAGGTTTTTGACAAGGTTCTGCATGGCCTTCTCATAAACAAATTGGAAAAATGTGGGGTGGGTATTACTAGGTGGATAGCAACTGGCTCAATAGCCACAAGTAAAGGTTAATTATAAATGGGTCCATGTCAGAATGGCAGGAGGTTTCAAGTAGGGTCCCACAGGGGTCTGTCCTTGTCCCAGGGTTGTTCAACATGTTTATTAATGATTTGGATGTTGGCATAGAAAGCTTTTTGAGCAAGTTTATTGATAACACAAAACTGGGAAGGATTGTGAACATGTTGAAGTATGCAGACACAGTTCAGAAGGTTCTCAACAGATTGGAAAGTTGGGATAGAGCTACCAGGATGAAGTTTAATGCAGACAAATGCAAGGTGCTACACCTCAGAAGGAGTAATAAAGAACACAAATACAAAATGAGGGCAGTAGTGGCCTTAGGGGAAGGCAAACTGGGTGACCGCCCAGGTCCCCAAACTTCATAAAAATAAAAATTAATTGCACTGAACATTTGTATTATCAATATTGTATTAAGATACTTCCATTGCAGTTTCATGGATAAGACAAAGTGAAATTGAAATAAAAAATGTCCGACTTGCTTATTGGTCATCAAAATTAATCCTTTAAGGGGCCCCATGTGACTCTTGCCCAAGGTTCCAACAACACTAAGGCCACTATTGATTGGGACATCTGGCTGGATGGCAGCAATTTGGAAAAGGACTTTGAAGTCTTGATAGATCACAGACTCAATGTGAGTCTGCCTTGTGATGTAGCCTCACAAAAAGTAAATGCAGGTTTTGGGCTGCATCAATTAAGTGCAAGAAGTAGGACAGGATAGCGCCTCTCTACTTAGCACTGGTTAGGCCTCATCTAGAGTAATGTGTGCAGTTTTGAGCTCCACATTTTTAAACGGACAAAAACTTAGAGAGGGTCCAGAGGCAGGCAACAAAGATGATCAAGGACTTGGAAGGCAAGTAATGTGAGGAGAGACTGAAGGAGGTAGGCATGTTCAGCTTGCAGAAAGCACTTAAGAGGAGACATGATAGCAGTCCTCAAATACTTGAAGGGCTGCCATAAATAATAGGGAAAGCACCTTTTCTCTCTTGCTGCAGAGAGGAGGGCACAGACCAATGGCTTGAACTTGCAGCAAAATAACTTCAGATTGAATATTCAGAAAAAATTCTTTACTGTGAGAATAGTGAGTCAGTGGAACAGACTCACTGTGGACTCTCCATCATTGGAGGTTTTCAAGAAGAGACTGGACACTAGTCAAGGAAGATCTAAGCATAGCTATGTCTATGTTCTACCATGGGTATTTCTCATGCTTCTGATCTTTGCTGGTTGCCTCCCCGCACTTTTCTGCTACATGTGTCACGGGGTTTTAAAGCCTTCCTCAGAGGCATTGGGTGTTGGCTACAGCTAAAGCTGAAGATTTTTACTGGGGTGTGGCAATGTTCCTGCTGGAACCAAAGCCAGAGGTTCCTGGCTAGAAGGTCTTACCTCTCTGCTCATGGTCAGACCATCACTAAGTTTGGGTTCAGGAAGGAATTTTACCCCATGGCCAGATTGGCATAGGGATTTCTGCCTTCCTCTGTAGCAGGGGACATGGCCCTCTACTCAGGACCTCTTGAGTTTATATTGACAATATTTCATTGATGCAGGATGTTGGCTGCCATGGTTCCCCTGCTTTACCTGTGGCAGGTTAGGGTGTTAGGGCTATGTTATGTCAGAGTAGATGGTAGTCTTATAAAGAGTTCATATTATGGTTGTATGGGATGGTTTGGTTAGGGACAATCCTGTCTCAGGCAGAGGGTTGGACTAGATGATGTCTGCAGGTCCCTTCCAGCCCTACTTCTCTATGACTCTGTAGAATTCATAGTTTCAAATTTGCTATTAGAAAGTACAAATCTTTCAAGCATTGTTTCTTTTTCTTTTAATTTGCTTCCCCATTAAATGGTTCAGACCTGAGCTTGACATTAAACAGCTGAGCAAAAATGCTGCAAATTGATTCATCTTCTGACCATAGTCAGTAACACTGACTGAAATACTAGAGTTAAAGGACACATCAGAAGCACAAGACCAAAATGAGGACAGGAATAAGCAGAGGCAGATACCTATTTCATTTTACACACTCACGGCATGTCCAGATGAGCACAGATGTGTGGTGTAGTATATGGCACCACAGATCTGTCTGTGGTACCACACACTACACATGCAGGCATTCCCCCTGCTGCTGCTTTGTAGCATGGTGTGGGGGAAGGAGCAGGGGGTTGTACCTCAGGAGACTCTGGGGCAAAAAACTCATGCCAGAAAAGCAGAGTGGTGCACATAGTGGCAGCACACACCAACCAGCTGTACTCCAGCTGCCGGCCAGGCTTCCTACCATGGCTGCAGCTCCCTGAGACCCCCAGGACTCCAGGTAAGGCTGCTGGGGCTAGCACAGTTGCTGGCCCCAGCTTCCTCTAGCCCACCTGGGGCACCAGCTGCCACGCAGCAAAGCCTGCATGGCATGGGCATTCCCCGGGGACAAATAACAGTAGTACAAGGTGTGCCACTGCTACTTGTCTCCAGGGAAATAAACATCCATGCTCATGTGCATGAGCCCTGTAATGGCAGTTACACTTACGCAGAAGCATCCACAGTGCTACTGGTCATACACAGTAAGCTGCATTCTGGTTGAGCAGGTTCACAGCTCCCTAGTCTGGGCAAACTAAGTCACAAATTTTTAGCTGGAGAAAGACTGAGCAAATGAGGAGGGCTCTTCCATCTTTTATCCTATTTACCCAGGAAGATCCACATTCTAGGCCTCCCTCACCCACAAGGGGCTTGAATTTTCATCATTCTGACTTACCTAGAACAGTGCTTAACCATCAACCCATAGGGTAGGCAGTTTATTGCACCTTATATTAATATTCATTGAATAGAGAGGAATGGGGAAGCTTCTGCCACACTGGAAGAAAGTGTCCAGGACAGAACTCAAAGCTTTCTCCCTTCTAGAGCAGCATCTGTCTCATTGACCCATATCCCTTCTGGCTTGTTCTCATTCTCCTAGGCTTGTATAGTACACATTTCTTGTGAGTACCATAGTACCAACTAGACAATTGGGCTAAAACAGAAGAAGGCCCTCCTCATTTTTCTGGGCTACAATTCAGGACTTTCCTTTGGGTGCATTTGTACAGAGCTGCTTACCTGGCCGGCCAGAACAAAGCCTACTATGCATGCTTAGTAGCTACATGGTCACCTACTCATCCAAACAGCATGTGCAGTAGGGCTGCAAACTGGGCATAAGTACCCAAAATGGCAGTTAGGTATCTGGGTAAGTGACATAAAGGCCACATCTGGAGTACTGTGTTCCATTTTGCCCCCCCTCCACACACTACAGAAAGTATGTGGAAAAATTGGAGAGAGTCCAGTGGAGGGCAGCAAAAATGGTGAGGTGGCTGGGGGACAAGACTTCTGAGGAGAGGCTGAGAGAACTGGGCTTATTTAGTCTAGAGAAGAGGAGACTGAGATGGGACTTAATAGCAGCCTTCAACTACCTGAAGGGGGGTTCGAAAGAAGATGAAGCTAGACTGTTGTCAGTGGTGGCAGATGACAGAACAAGGAGCAATGGTCTCAAGTTGCAGCAAGGGAAATTTAGGTCAGATATTAGGAAATGTTTTCTCACTAGCAGGGTAGTAAAACACTGGAACAGGTTACCTAGAGAGGTGGTGGAAATGCCATCCCTGGAGGTTTTCAAGACCCGGCTAGACAAAGTTTTGGCTAGGATGATCTAGTTGGGGATGGTCCTGCTTTGAGCAGGGGGTTAGATTAGGTAACTTCCTGAGGTCCCTGCCAAACCTAATTTTCTATGATATTACAATTCGATAAACTGAAATAAGATTCTGCCCCTAATGTTTCAAAATAGTGTGAATAATTGTATCTATTCATATCATGAGAGTTATGCAATACTGATTCATGTGTGCTTCAGTAGAATTATTCCACCTTTGGAACACATCTGCTAGGACAAGGGGAAAAAATTAATGGTGTGGGAGGATAAACGTGAGATACCATTGACCATCCAGATAGTAGTTTAACAAGGTGTTACATTTATTGAGTGCTGGTTACCAAGTCTTTATTGGCTATGTTTATTGCTTGTTACCCGGGGAATGGTTTCTTCACCACCCTGTAGTGGTTATCAATCTAGTGAGACAAGGAATAAGGCAAGGGATAAAAATCAAACCAGTCAGAGCACACACAAGCACAAATCCTACTTTTTTCCACCAGGGTCCTCCAAATAATTGAAACCACCAGTCTTTACTCCATGTGGGTTCCCACGTTTGTATTGGTA
>NW_017728931.1:102181901-102186871 GCF_001723895.1 Crocodylus porosus
AAGCTGAGGAGTATATGCTTTACTGTAACAAAGAGATAGTAACTTTGCAAAACAAAGAGGGAGTGATACCTTAATACAAAGAGCTCTCAGTAGCTCTCCCAGTTCTCTCACCAGGGAGGGCTGACAGCTGCACTGTTTTAACAAGACTTATTGATAATGCATTTTTAATAATATTTCTAACAACCCTGCCAAGCTTCTCGTATTTTCTTCCTCATTTCCCTTTTCCAACATTTGTCCTCCAGGCTCCCCAGACCTGTCTTCAGCCACCCTCATTGCCTGCAACCCCTCAGGTAGGTACCCTGCTGCTCACCCTGCTGGTCAGCCATTGGCACATAGTTCCTGAGGCTTACGTGTCCTTGCTCTGCTTGTCATCCACTGCATATTCCTGTCTCCAAGTGCCTAGAGGACATGGCTCTGTCCCTCGCCTCCTGCCTTTTAAGTGCAGCGGCTGCTTTCATTTCCCTTATCTTCACTCAGAGTCCTGATCCTCATCAGCTGGGCTCAGTTGGCTACTGACCTTGTCCTTTTTATGACCCCATCCCCTTTGACTATGTGCATCCTCTAACTATTCCCCAAGTAACATGGTTTCTATCTTAACACCCTGTTGCAAATGAAAAGAGAATGGGAAGGAATAGAAATGAGCTGATTATATTCATTTTTTGTTTTGAGTATTCAGAAATCATTCATGGCCCTTTTATACTCACCAAACTTGTTCTGTGGTCATGCCTGTCTTCAGAAAATAAATTTTGTATTTCTCCTTTAATTGATTCAGTTCTCTTATCTTCTGTGTGACAAGTATGTGACCAAAGGACACCCAGGACTGGATCCATAAAAAGATGTAGTTGCCTACATAACACTTGGGTTGTGTATGGCAAAGTGTGTGCTTTTGGTTATTGTGTATTGGGGGGGCGTGTTATGTGGGCAAAATGCTCCCTGTTGTTCTGGCTATGCGCTCTGCACATGGATAGCCTTGTATCTGGGCAAAATACGTAAAAACCTCTGGCCTGGTTGGCTGGGGAGCAAAGAGTTTTCAGGAAGATTGATTAAGAGAAAGCCTTGAGTGTGGCACTCCCTAATTGGACACAGCCAGAGTGATGTCATGCAGAGGGATACAAGGTGAATGAGGCTAGCTTGGGAAAGAGGAGAAGCTGCTAAGGCAGGGGTAGGCAACCCCTGGCACAGGTGGCAAAGCATGACACTCAAAGACATTTTGCTTGGCACATACCTGGAGTCAGACAGCGAGGAAAGGCTGTACTGCCACAGCAGGGATCAGGCCCCTCACAGCTCTCCCACTGTCCACCACATGACATGCCAGCATCTTACAAGTTAAGGCAGGGGGGTGGGGGGTTGGCACTTTGCCCAAAAACATTGCTGACCCCTGTACTAGGGGCTGCTGAAGAGTGAAGTCTCCTCCAAGGGAGAAGGAATTTGCAGATAGCAAAAGGAGAAACTCAGGTAGAGGACAGAGAGAGAATTGTCCCAGTGTCTAGGAACTTCTCTCTCCTCCTTTTCTTTCCCCTTTTCTGAGTTTTTAAGGGATTAATACCAGGGAGGAGGGTAGCGATTCATTGGGGTGGCTAGCTAGGAATTAGGCCTGGCAGTTCTAAGCAGGGGTGAAACCTGGGAGTTTCTCATCCTTCCAGCTTTGGATCACGTTTGAGGTTTGCAACTTTCTACTCCCAGTGGAGACGTGGACCAAAATTACCTGTAGCCCAGGCCTAGCAGGTAGGCCTGAGTTTTCCCTTTTTCCTTTTGATAGTCCTTTACTCCAGTCAAGCTGTGTGGTTAGGCCAGCTGTAGCCGGTAATCAACCTGGTTCCCTTTTGACTTTGTCCTGAAGTTTTCATTTCAGCAGGCCATATAATCCAGCCCAGGAATATTGAGGTGCATGCATGCCGGCTGAAGCCACAGTCACCCCTCACATATACACACAGCTTCTCCGTGGGAAGAAAGACTGGCACTCTACCACTTCTCAAGAACAACAGAGCCCCTTGCAATGAAGAACCCATGCTCTTGAGCAGTTCCCCATGGCACACTGAACCCAAGGAGCAGTTCATAGGACTCTCTGGTGTGGGCCCCCCTCTCCAGCCCATTGCTGAAAAGCAGGTATAGGGGTGTAGACCCCTAGAACTACCGTTGGGAAGTCCCAGACTGCCTGAGTATGGGTGAAGCCTCCCCCAAAAGGGTGCCACCTATAGACTTTGCTTTGTAGTTAATGGTGTTTTAAAATTACATTTAATGTTTTCTTTTCTTCTGATTTTTATTATTTGTAATATATTTGAGGTTTTGTGCGTAGACTGCTTGCAGGAAGGGGGTTTTGTTTATATGGGATGCCCCAGCAAATTTAGTATTCCAGAATTTCTGGAGGGGAACTTGAGCCACTGATGTAATTTACAGGGTACCCTGAAATGTGAACCCAGTCCTTGTTGGTGTTGATTGGTGCCCAGCAAAAGAGTTACACCTGTGTCCTATAATGCTGTTCCCATTGGCACCTAAGTCCCTAACTTAGATCCTCAAAACCTCTGCCCAGCTGAGGCAGGGGTTTTTGCCACCCTGGAGGTACTTAAATTCTATAGAAATCTAAGTCACCTAAGCAATTAAAAGATCTGCTTCTGGGCATAACAAGAATTTTCTAAATCTTGGTAGTGTTAAGCTGCTGTATATTTCTCCAATTTTCTTATCTAGGAGGCACGAGCTAGTAAGCATTTTTAGATCATACCTAGGTCAGAATTTTACTTCACTTTGTCTGCCTACAATGGCGGTTTTTTAGCTAGGTAAATGGCATTTTTCACATTTACGTATGGATTACAATTCTATTAGCCCTGCAGCATGGACATGGAAGGGTGGACAACTAGACGGAATGTGTGCAGCAGACTACATGCTGGCCAGGTAAGTACATATGCACACACATTCTAGGTGCATAAATGTGCGTAAATCATGGTCACTCTGGGCAAGTGGCTGGGCAGTCAGGTTAACCCTTCCCTGCCTGCTCCCCCAGGACAGCAGTGCAGGCAGCCACAAATAAGTTGTGGGGGAGGAAGGGTAGGAGAGGGAGGAAGGCAGGGAGGAACCTTGAGAGGAGGGTAGGGGGAACCAGGGGAGCCGCAGGGAGCAGGGGACAATGGGGAAAAGCCCAGAATGGGAGGCAGGAGGGATTCTTACCTTTCAGTCCTCCAGGTCCCTGCTGGCCTGAGAAATGTGACTGCCCCAGACTTGAGCTAGAACTAACACTGATCAACATTTGTGCAGCTCACAGTCCAAGGTATAACAAGGCCTTCAGAGAAGTTAGACGTAAGACACACACTTGTCCTCATTGTTTCTTATGCTCCGCACGCTACTTTTTGCAGATCTGTTTCTTATATATCTACTTTTCTTCAGGCATTGATTACCAAACCTTGAGGGGCTTGAGGGCAGTGAGTTCCATTGGCAGCACAGTGACAAAATTATGAATAGTACAAATGCCAGACTTCACTTCTCTTGTGCATCTAGCCCACATGTTACCATTGCTCCTGCCAAAGGAAAATTATGCTTAATTTGGGAGATGAGGGTCATAATTTACTGAGGCTTGCTAACTAATAACACATTTTCCAGTAGAGGCATAACAGGGCAGTTCTGCACCCTGGGTAGCAACATCAGCTGGCCTGCCAGAAGTTGTGGCTGGCATCTTCAGTGGCTACTATTTTTGCACCCCATCCCCAGGGCTACTGCCTAGAGCGCCCTCCCCTCCAGTCACACTAGTGGTCCTCAGGCTGAAATCCCTCACTTAACTTCAAAGCAGAAGAATAATTACTTACTAAAATAAGAAGATCTGCAGAATTTGCCCTTAAGTCAGGTGATTATATCTTCCTATACTTTATGAACTTTTAATATGTTGGCTTTTCTTTTGGGATTCAAGACTCCAGTCCTCTTCCCTGTATATATATTTAAGTATCCTTTGATACTACTACTACTTGCAGCTTTATATGCACAGTTATCTTGGGAGGCTGGTGATACCCAAGCACTAGTAATAATGGAAAACGAGTATACTGCTTACTAAGGAAACCTAGTAAAACCAATATACCAGTTTCTTATTAAAACCATTTACACAACATAGCCAGCGTCTTTTCCTACTCCAGTGATTAGCATGTTATAAGAGGTCTCTAAGACTGAAGCTGATTGTTCTGTTATGGTCAATCTGTGTTTTGGGGGTCCTTGAGAAGTATCACTAAAGATTTTTATGACATGGTGATGAGTATAGCCATTTACAGCCCCCATTCTTAAACCATATGGAACAGTTGTTATTGTGTCTGTTTCCTATGATGATAAGATAGAGTTAGCTACATGCTGTTCTATTTAACAAAAAGTATTGGAGTATTGTTCTTAATCCATTGATATGTTTTTAATAACATATATTTGCCCTGTATGTTTGTGTGTGGAGGGGAGGGGGCGTGTTTTCACTGCAATGATTTTCTTCACAACAAGAATTTACAGCTGTATGTATGTTTGTGTTCATTGCATGCAGGTATGTTTTATGGGTATATTTAGCTGTAGCACTAACTTTTCTGCTCTGAGGCACATGAAAAAATCCACTTCCTTCAATTGTTTCCATTTAAGCCATTCAAATGATAGCTGATATTATTTAAAACAGATGTTCTTTATATTTCCAACATAAAGAACAACATCAATTTTGGGAACCATAAAAAAGAAAATGAGTGTATGCGCTCTCCAGCTGATATTGGTTGCCTTTAATTTAGTGAAATAAATGTTTAGTTGCACTGATATTTCAAATAAAGTGGACAACCAATACTGATGTAAAATAAAGCAATGGCATTTATCCACGTGGCTGTATAGATAAATATATTTTGCTGCAGTTTAAGAAGCTTATTCTCAACACAATCATGTCTTTAGCACACAGGTATTGTTGATTTCCTTGCTAATAGCTGACATCATTTCATGTCTGGGTTTATTTTATATTAAAAATAATTGCACAG
>NW_017728931.1:102187351-102206213 GCF_001723895.1 Crocodylus porosus
TGCGTATGTCCCTTCTCTGTACCCTTTTGAGCTTAGCCACATCGTTCCTGAAGCGTGGTGCTCAGAACTGGACACAGTACTCCAGCTGTGGCCTCACCAACACCACAGAGAGGGGGAACAGCACCTCTCTAGATCTATTCGCAACACATGTCCCGTTCAGGTGCAGTGCCAGCCAGTGGACCACCACCCATCGTATAGTTGTGGTAAAAATTCTTCCTACCCAGATGAAGGACCCTGCACTTGTCCTTATTGAACCTCATCTGATTGCATTCAGCCCATAGGACCAGTCTGGATCCTTACTCTATCCTCAGATGTGCCCGCATTTCCCCACAGCTTGGTGTCATCTGCAAACTTAATCATTGCACTTTCCACTCCCTCATCCAAATCATTGATAAAGATGTTAAAGCGCATAAGCCCAAGTATGGATCCCTGGGGATCGCCGCTGGAGACAGCCCTCTAGAATGAGACCATCACATCAATTACAACTCTCTGGGATTGGCCTCTAAGCCAGCTGCCAACCACCTCATTATAGGCTGGTCTAGGTTAGTACCCTCCAGCTTCACTGAAAGAATCTAATGGGAATCAGTATCAAAGGCCTCTCTGAAGTCTAGGTAAATGATGTCAACCTCATGTCCCTTGTCCAGTTACCTGGTTATAAAAGCACACAAGGTTTATTAGGCGTGACCTACCCTCGACAAAGCCATGCTGGTTGATTCTTAATACCCCACCAGTTACAAGCTTGTCGTTGAAGGCCTCCTTGACAATTTTTTCAAATATTTTGTCCAGGACCGAAGTCAGGCTGACTGGCCTATAGTTTGCAAGGTCACCTCTTTTCCCTTCCTTAAAGATGGGTACCACATTAGCCTTCTTCCAGTCATTTGAAAACACTCCCAAGTTCCATAACTCTTTAAACAGTTTTGCCAGAGGCCCTTCTATGAACTCAGCCAGTTCTTTCAGATGCAGATCATCTGGCCCACCAGATTTGAACACATACAAATATTCTAAGAGGACCCTCACCTGTTTGGGATTGATTTCATGTGGGCTGTTGTCTTCCCCATTTCCCTGGACGTCTGCACAGGCGAACAGTTGCCATTTAATTCAGGAGTACTGATGTGAAGTAAGTATTTAGGAGCTCTGCCTTTTTGTGGGGATGAATTGTGGGCTGTGCTTTCCCCCCGTATTAAGTAGGGGTCTCACAGTGGAGCTTGATTTTTTCTTGCTTCCTATGTACCTATAGAAGGACTTTTTATTGTCCTTTATTTCAGTTGCCAGCTTGATCTCCATGCCTGCCTTGACTTTCTGTGTCTCGTAGCTGCAGACACCGGCCATATGATTGTACTTCTCTCTGGATACTGAACCATTTTTCCATTGCTTATATGCTTCTTTTTTCTTTTTCAAAAGTTCCCTAATATCCGTGTTGAGCCAAAAAGTTCTCTTGTCCCTTTTCCTACTTTTTTATAGGGTACAGATGGCCTCTTTTTGAGCAGTAAGAATTTCCCCCTTAAGGAAGCACCACCATTCCTGAACTCCCGAATTGTCCAGTTGCTGGTTGCGGAGAGCCTGTCTACCTAGACTCCTGAGTATACCAAAGTCTGTCCTTCTGAAGTCCAGGACTTCTGTTCTACTGACTTAATTCCCAGCCTTTCAGTGGATGGTGAACCTAATCAGGTTGTGGTCACTGTCACCCAGAGTACCTTCAATCTTCAGGTCACCTACCATGTCTTCCCCTTTGGTCAGCACTATGTCCAGAGTGTCTTTACCCCTAGTCAGTCCTTCCACAGCCTGTGTCAAGAACAGGTTGTCAGTAGCTGCCAGGAAGTTGATTGACCTGCTGGAGCTGGCTGAATGGTCTTCCCAACAGATGTCAGGGTAGTTGAAGTAACCCATGACAATCAGGTCTTTAGTGCTGACTTCCTCAGTCAGTTCCCTGGAGAATGCCTGATCACTCTCCTTGTCTTGATATGGAGGTCTATAGTAGATTCCCACCATCAGGTTCCCCTCTCCTGACCCCCCCTGTATCTTGACTCAGGGGGTCTCAAGGGACCTCTCCCTGCAATCAAACATGACCTGCAGGGAGAGGTACTGCTCTTTCACCTAGAAGGCCACAACTCCTCCCTTCTTCCCTACCCAATTCTTCCTATAAAGCCTGTAGCCCTCAATGTCCACTGCCCGATCATATGTATTGTCCCACCAGGACTCCGTCAACCCAATGAGGTCAAATTCATCATCTGCCAGAAGGCGTGCCAATTCATCCTGTTTATTGCTCATGCTTCTGGTGTTCCCATAAAGACACCTGAGTTCACCCCTAGTCGCCTCAGGTTTTCTGTAACTGTGCAAGTGCCTTGGGATATTGGTACTGATGATCTCCACCCCAGAGTGCTGAGGGAATTAGCAGAGGTTATTGAGGGACCCCTGGCACAGCTTTACAAGCACTTATGGTGCTCTGCTGAGGTGCCAGAGGACTGGAAAAGGGACAATGTGGTCCCCATTTTCAAAAAAGGGAGGAAGGAGGACCCAGGAAATTATAGGCCTGTTAGTCTTACCTCGGTCCTGGGGAATCTTTTTGAGAAAATTATCCGGGTACATATCTGCAAGGGGCAAGCAGGGGAAAGTATGCTTAGAGGCAACCAACCTGGGATCATTAGAAGCAGGTCCTGTCAGACCAACCTGGTGGCCTTCTATGACCAGGTCACAAAATCCTTGGATGCAGGTGTCTCAGTGGACATAGTCTTTCTGGACTTTAGGAAGGCCTTCGACACTGTCTCTCACCCCATTCTCATTAAAAAATGAGATTGTGGTGTTGATGCCTACATGGGCAGATGGGTTGCCAATTGGCTGGAGGGCCGCACCCAAAGAGTGGTGGTGGATGGATCATTTTCGACCTGGAGGGATGTGGGCAGTGGAGGCCCCAGGGCTCAGTCCTTGGGCCCGCACTGTTCAACATCTTCATCAGTGACTTGGACAAGGGGGTAAAAAGCACCCTGTTCAAATTCATACATGACGCTAAGATGTGGAGAGAAGTGGGCACGCTAGAAGGGAGGGACAGGCTGCAATTGGATCTGGAAAGGTTACAGGGGTGGGCGGATGAGAATAAGATGAGATTCAATACTGACAAGTGCAGGGTACTGCACCTAGGAAGAAAGAACTGGCACCATACCTACAGGCTGAGGAACTCCCCTCTCATCAGCACAGAGGCAGAAAAGGATCTTGGAGTCATTATAGACTCCAAGTTGAACATGGGCTGCCAATGTGGGGATGCGGTCAGGAAGGCTAACTGCACCTTGCCATGCATCCACAGATGCATTATGAGCAGGTCCAAGGAGGTGATCCTCTCCCTCTATATGACGTTGGTCAGGCCGCAGTTGGAGTTCTGCGTCCAGTTCTGAGCACCACACTTCAGGAGGGATGAGGACAACATCAAGAGGGTCCAGAAGAGAGCCACTCACATGATCGGGGGCAGCCGGGCAGGCCCTACAAGAAGAGACTATGTGACCTGAACCTGTTCACCTTCCACAAGAGAAGGCCAAGAGGGGATCTGGTGGCCATCTATAAACTGGCCAAGGGAGACCATCAGGCAATGGGAGAGTCCCTGTTTCCCCAAGCACTACTAGGAGTAACAAGGAATAACGGCCACAAGTTGACAGAGAGTAGATTCAGGCTAGATATCAGGAGGCACTACTTCAAAGTCACGGTGGCTAGGATCTGAAACCAATTTCCAAGGGAAGTGGTGCTCGCTCCTACCCTGGGGCTCTTCAAAAGGAGGCTAGATTGACACTTTGTCAGGGTCGTTCTTTCCTGCCCAGGGCAGGGGGTCGGACTTGATGATCTGCTCAGGTCCCTTCCGACCCCACCAACTATGAAACTACTCATCTGGATGTCCCTTACATGAATGCCCTCCCATAAGTCATCTTGGCCAGAGGATTTGTGTACAGCAGTGGAATCTACCCTCTCTCCCTGGACAGGTCTAATTTAAAGCCCTCCTCAGCAAGTCAGCAATTCTCATAGAGAAGAGCTTTTTCCCTCTGCCTGTGAGGTGAATACTATCTCTTGCATGTAGACCAGTGCCATTGAACTGCATGCCAAGGTCAAGAAATCCAAATCAAAACAGTGACATCATCTCTGAAGCCTTCAGTTGACTTCCTCAATGCACTTCTCCCTCTGCTGACCACAGCCTCAAACTGGGAGGATTAAGGAGAAGACCACTTGTGCTCCTAGCTCCTTCAGCTTCACCCCCATGCTCTTGTAGTCACTCATGTACTTATTTCTCACCATGTCATTGGTGCCCAGGTGTACAAGGAGCATGTGGTAATTGTCCATAGGGTAGACTAGCTTTGGGATCCTCAATGTCACATCTTGGCTCCTGGCTCCTGGAAGGCAGCAGCCTCTCAAGCAAAGGGGTCTGGATGACAAATGGTACCTTCTGGTCCCCACAGTCGGGAGTCTCCCACAACAATCACCCTTCATTGCTTCCTTGGTGGGGACAGCTGTTCCTGTCCTGTCTTTAGTTCAGAAGATGTGGATGCCTTGTCCGTTGATGGTGTGAGGACTGCATAGTTGTTGTGCAGGGCTATGGGTGCAGCAACTGATGCACATCATGGCTTTGGGTCTGATGTGACCAATTTCCACCCACCATCAGTTGGGGCATCTTGCTCAAGCCCACTCTTCTGCCTGGTCTCCGCGGCATCCTTCTCCAGAAGTAGGGCTTGGCAGTAAGCATCAATATCTGCCTCGTGTTCCCTGGTGTTTCACAGTCTGCTCACCTCCTCCTGGAGCTCCCTCACCCAGCCCTCCAGAGTTTCCACCAGCAAGCACATCCCACAGGTGGGAGTGCTTGAACCCCAGATCCCAGCATCCAGCAGACGTGCAAGGCAGCCTATGCAGCTTCGAGTCAAGGGCTCCATCTTTGTGGAGGCCGGGACCATAGGCTCCATCTAGGTAAAGACCTCTGAGGTACCAAGTGGGGGTGGTCCATCCAGATCAGGAACCTAGGGGTGCAGAACATGTCCATTACCATATTGCAGGGTAGTCCCTGTTCGCGTGGCTCCTTATGTGCTTGTTTGAGTAGGAGACCAGGTGGGTGTAATTAATTACCCTCATGTGGTCCTCCCCAGCAGCTGAACTATGCTGATTCTAAACCCACGCTACAAACTTCAGTAATGAACAGCATCCTTATAAGCAGTTTACATGAAGACTGTGGTCCTATGAATATGGTGGGAATTCAGACATTTGCACAAATGATCTGATCAACCACATGCATGGTAATAACACATAAACTTGACTCTGATGCTTTTTTCCCATGGAACATGTATAAATTCAGCACTGTTATCTGCATCTGCTGAAGATGAAAAAAGGATGTGGCAATTAGCTGGAGATCCATTCATAAGCCAGACATATATATCTATGGGAGGTTCTCCTCCCTGTGCTACTATAGCACCTGTTCTAAATGTTGGTCACACACATTGTCTACTTCTCCTAATTCAAGTTCAGTGTTGCCCAGATTATGGTTTTCCCCATTGTCTGTCTATGGTTGTGGCAGGATCTGTGGCAGGGTTATACTCTCCATGCTTGTGACTGATAAAGATTAGAAGGATGACCTGGTCACAAGCATGGGGAGTATGACTCTGACACAGATCCTGCCACAACCATAGACACATAAGTAGACAATGTGTGTCATTTACATTGAGCCTTTTAAAGGAGCTGTGCCTTGGCTGTACCTCGTTCTAGGATCAGCTGATTCACCTCTTCATGGGGTCCTGGGCTGACATGGCTCAAGCTTGCCAATTCAGGCCAAATCTTTCTGGGATACAGAAGGTATCCTGAGTTCAAGGAGAGAAAGAGAAGAAAACAGAGCAACTTTTCTCAGCTCCCAGGCAGGTTATTTCTGAATGTAATCCAGGAGACTGTAACTTGAAAGCCAGTCTTTTGAAGGAAGCTTCAACATAAAATGGAGGCTTATCACCAGGAAAAAAAGGTCTGAGGAGTAAGCCCCACAAAGTATAAATGAAGTCTTGCAGAAAATCATAGTTCAGAGGGAAAGACATGCTTTAGATGAGGAACTAAAAACTTTTATTTGGGAAAATACTCATTTAGGCACTGCAGAATAGGGACTGGAGTCCCAGGGCTACTAAGAATGTTTTTTGGTGTTAGCTGGTGACTTGACTCACTGTCAGGAAGCATCTGGCTGGCTTCACATGTGCATGGAACCTGGTGTAGAATCTAGCAAAATAAATCAGACACCTTATAGCCTGATCTGAGTTTATACAGATGACCTATGTTCCTTCCAGACACAAGTTGGAAGGACACCTAAGAGTTTCTGGGGATTACAATGACTGGGTCACCATGACCACTTACACATTCTCTCCTCTTCTCCACCTCACACTGGATCTAAAAAACATGTGCAAGGCTGCTAATTTCTACCCTTAGACACACTTACATTAAAGATTGCTTACTTGTACCCTAATTATATCTTTTTCCCCACATCACTTTCCATAAGAGTGTGTATCCACACTTGATATGTGATTGTGTTTAATACCCAGAAAAACCAAACAATTGTGAATTAATTCCATCTTGAAACTTGACAACGTACTTGTCCTGGTTAAATCTTTCTCCTCTTGATTTTCATGCACCGGAAAGTGACTATATACAAGCCATAAAAAACTGCAAAAAAGAATAAAATATGGGCTAGATGTGGCTCTGTTATACCGGTTTTATGTCAGTGCAACTCTGTTGCCTTCACCAACACCGCACTGGTGTAACTGCCTGGAGAATAAGATCCTAGCACATTTACCAGTGGAACTCTCTGTTGTTATAAGCAACAATAAACATAAAATAATCATACAACACAATGATAGCTGACCTGAGTTTCCCTTTTACAATTTTGTTCGAAAAAAATATGCTCCTCAGTGTTGAGTGTTTATGCTAAGTTTCAACTTGGAGCAAAGTTTTATTATTAAGGTATACACCCCTGAAAATAGAGAAACATAACAAAAACCCTGATAAGACCCTTAAGCACTGTAGCACAAATGACTGCATAGCAAAACCCCCAGTTTTTCTTTTTTTTTCTTTTAAAATGCATTCCTTTCCCTTCCCCAACCATTTCTGACTTTATCTCTCCCTCTCTATTCCTTATAGATAAGTATAAGTAAGCTAAAAGGTAGGATAAGCATTTTATTTTTAGTAAGTTTTATTTCTCTCCCCTCTGCAAATAAGTGCCCTGCTATTTTGACATAGATATCCACTGTTTTATAAGTGCTAATTATTATGTTTGCATTGATTTTTTACTGTTTTTATATTGTGTGATTACTGTTTTAGGCCTATATATGTAAGTTAACATAAGTCATGTCAAGTTTCTATCTTGTAATGTCAAGCCTCCACCTTATCCCCAAGCCTAGTTGTGCAACGTATGACTCATACTACCCCTCCTATGAAACTTGAATGGGGATAAATGAGGGTGCTTGAGAGAAAATGGCAGTAGGTCTAAAAATAGCTCCCTCTGAATGACCGAACCATCAACACCAATACCTGGACCAAAGACCCAGCCCTTGGAACCACCCTCAGCATTCAAGAAACAAAAGACAAGGCAACCCACCATTGTGCCAAGGCTGCACATGCTCAGTTTGAACACCTGAAACCCTCTGGAACAAGACTGACCTTGCCTGGACAGGCCCTCCCCAGAGGAGATCAGAGGTAGTCTGCCCCATAAAAAGGGGTAGTGAAGACTGTCTCCTTGGGAATGCCCTTTCCATCTGGACCAGACCAGCTCCATGTCACACCACCTATCCACACTGGAGGCTGTCCTGGCAACAACACTGAGCTGAAGGAGACTGCAACTGCCCACTGAGGACCCACTTTCAGCCTGGGATAGATAGGCTGAATATTTCCTCCTCCAATCTGGACTCTCTCTCTCCTCCCGGACTTCAGTCCCTGTACCAAGCCTCTTTAACCCCTGCTGCCATTGTCTGTGCTTGTGTCTGTGTGAGTGTGCAAAGGAACCAATAAAATATCATGTCACCATCTCCCCTGTTCAATAAAACCACTATCATTTGTAACCCCAAGTCGGGTTGTGTTTTACTAAGCCTCGATCCCTTCCCTATCTTAAATTCCAGTCTCTGTCTCCCTTCCTCTTGGCTCTCAGCCCTGTTCCCATCACTTTTTGCTTCCTCTCTGTCCCTTCTCTGCAGACTCTCAGCCTTGTTGCTTTCTGCAGGCTCTCGGCCTTGCTCCCACCACTTTTTGCTTCTTGCCAATCCCTCTATCTCTCTGCCTTCTCTGTCTCTGTGTTCTCCAGCCTCCTCCCTCCCCGCAACCCCATTCCCAGTTTTCCTCTCCCCGCGTACCTCTCGGCTCCCCTGTAGCCTCCTTACTCCAGCCTCTAGGCTTCTCCCCAGCATTGCTCCTTTGCTCTCCTGCTTTCTGCTTTCAATTAACGCCAATTAACCTTAAGTTACCCCAACTTCCCTCCAGTCTGCCAGTTCTAATCCCAGCACTGGCAAGTTTCATCTCAGTCTCCACCAGCAGTAACCTAAGGTAACCCCAAGCTTCAGGTCCTCAGCCCAGCTCTCTTTCTAGTCTACTGATTCTAATCCTGGTCCTGGTGACTTTCACCCGCTATGCTTTCACTTTCTCTCTCTCTTACCTTAACCTTCCCCCCAGGTATCCAAAGTACACCAAGCACATACATACACACCACATCACCCAAGTTAGGAACTCAGCTGTGTGTGTGTAGGTGAGTAGTATGTATGTGAACTGATATACATGTATACCACTGTGTGCATGACATATGAATTAGTGATCCGTGTATCTGTATTGGGTGTGCAGGTATTGGTAATTGATTCTGATCTAATTTCTTTTGGTCTGTATAGTATGTGTAGGTGCTTGAATTGGTGATAGGTGTCCATGTGCCTAGGCTGGTAATTTTGGATGTGTATGTGCCTGAATTGGTAATGTGTGTGTGCACACCTGGTGGGGGCGCATGCACCTAGAGTGTGTGTATGTGCCTAGTGTGTGTGTGCACCTAATTGATTTTTGTGTGTGTGTATGTGCAATTATATACCATGCCCTCCTGTCTAATAGCGCAATATTGAGATCCTGAGAGTTGGCCTGACCCCACAGGGCAACAACTGTGCTATACCAAGTAGCCTAGTGTATTTTACTGTGTTGATAAATATGCACATGATAAAATATGCTATTCTAATGTGATTAACAAATAGAACACAATACTAATACGATATACTACAATATACTTCCTGATGCACAGTAACGCACATACTAATCTATTACTCTATGCTGTTATAATTTTCCAGCAAACTTGAAAAAAATAAAAGCACTGCTCATATCAGTATAATTGCACTGATACAGTAAATATTATATCACATCAACTACATTCTTTTATTTTGGATGCTGTTTTATTACAATTTTGCTCAAAACCCATTTTTGTCTGTCATTCTAATACAGAAATAAACATAAGAGCAATTCTAGTACTAAAATATCATTTTACCATGTCTTCAAGAGATATTTCCTTGTATCTGATTACACTGAGTTGCAGAAGGTAGTTTATGTGGTCTTCTGGGTACTGTTGATAAACAATTAAATTTTAAAAATAATAATTACTTTAATAGTTCTTTACAATTGTTGGCTTACAAAAATCAAGCAGATTCTATGCTGGTCCCTCTGAAACAGATGAAGTCTCATTTAAAGGCAGATCAGATACCAGGTAATGTTTACAAAGTAAAAGAAGGTTTCCTGAGGCTGTGATATGAAATAAAGAGAGTCACAAATTAAAATTATAAGTTTATACTTCAAAAGGGTTTATCTCATTTAATTTAAGATTCAACACTAAAGCCAACCTATGATTTTCTTCTGACATTTCAACTGCTTAACATAAAGAGGAGTCATCATGGGCTCAGATACAATTCTAGCAACAATAGTTCAGGGCCTTAATTTTATGCTTGAAGGGCATGGCTTCTTTTTCTACCCTTATCCCATCATCCTGAAAGTGTTCTGGTTTATCTAAGCATCAAGTACCAGCATTTTTATCTCTTACGATAGATTAAGGCTTAATGCTGATGATGCAGATTAAGTGTATTTAATTCTTGTGAAAGCACAGACCTTTTAAACCCTGGTAATGAAAACAATTCATTTTAGGTACTTGGACAGCTGTCTATCATGATAGTCAATAATGTATGCTATATTGAGATTTTAGCTGCCTTTTTATCTCTTGCTAGTTAAGTGAATAATACAGGCATTTAATGGGTGACACTTTCATATTATTATACACACACTCTGTGAATATGTGTGTGCATGTTTTCATAAATAGAAAGTCATGCTATGGAACCTGTGTGGCCCAAGGATTGGTGACCTGAAAAGGAGTTTCTGCACTTTTAGTATGCTGATTCACGTCAAAGACAAAGTCCTGCACTTAGGATGGAACAATCCCATGCACTGGTTCAGGCTGGGGACCAACTGATTAAGCAGCAGTTCTGCAGAAGAGGACCTGGGGGTTACAGTGAACAATAAGCTGCATATAAGCCAACAACATGCCCTTGTTGCCAAGAAGACTAACAGAATACTAGGCTGCATTAGTAGAAGCACTGCCAGCAGATGGAGGGAAATTATTCTTCCCCTTTATTCAGAACTGGTGAAGCCACACCTGAAGTACTGTGCGCAGTTTTACCCCTCACCATCTCCCTAACTCCCTACAGAAATGATGTAGACAAACTGAAGAGAGTCCAGAAGAAGGCAACAAAAATGGTTACAGGATAGTGTACATGACTTCTGAGGAAAGACTGAGAGAACTGGCTTATTTAGTCTGAAGAAGAGAAGCCTGAGATGGGATTTCATGGCAGCCTTCAACTGCCTGAAGTGGGGTTCCAAAGGGGATGGAGTTAGGCTGCTCTCACTGGTAGCTGATGACAGAACAAGGAGCAACGGTCTCCAGTTTCAGCAAGGGAAGTTTAGGTTAGATATTAGGGAAAAAAACTCTCACAAGGAGCGTAGTAAAGCACCGGAACAGGCTATGCAGAGAGGTTGTAGAATCTATCCTTGGACATTTTTAAGACCCGGCTAGACAAGGCCTTGGACAGGGATATAGTTGGGGGTGGTCCTACTTGGAGCAGGGGTTGGACTAGATGGTCCTGAGGTTCCTTCCAACCCTAATTTTCTATGATTTTATGGTCAGACAAGAGTCAGAAATCTTGTGATCTCAGTGGTGTCAAACAACACCTGCAGGTCCTAGCAGATGCATAAACACATCACAAAAAGTTGTCATTCTCAGAGAAAAAACCAAGGACTGAAAAGATTAATGGGAATTATAAAAGCTCCTTATTTAGTTATAGTTCTTCCAGAATGGATTTGATATAGATTGATGGAGGGGTATTGGAAAGCTTGCAGTTCTGCTGGTCACATTTTTCCTCTTTTGAGGGAAAAAAGCGGGGAAAGGAAATGAAAGAAGCCCATTATTTCTAAAAATTCCCCATTTGCAAAAATAAAAAAATTGTGAATGTATTTCTTTTTTTTAAGTTACTTACATTCATCATTCTATTTTTTCACACACCGTATATTTTCTATGCATCTGCAGCCACCACATACATAAACTGAGAGAAAGAGGTAGTATGGATAAAGCACTCACAGGTATTAGAAAAGGTAGGAACAAGCATATTTATTCCATAAGTAAGCATTTTCTAGATGCTAAAATATTTTGAAATCTTGGAACAAAATCATGGCCACTTGTAAACATGATGGTGGTTTAGTTCTCCCTACATTGAAACAGTGGGTTTTTAACTGTGTTGATTAATTGCTGTGTGGATTTTTAATTGTGACAAAACAGTGATGGCACCGTGCCAGCTCACCTTCCCGCCCCCATCACCGTGGGCAGGCTCTGCCAGAAAAAAAAAAAGTGGTGATGGGCCTGATCCTTTTTCTTTTTTCCTGGAGTCTGCCTATGTCTCCCACAGTTGGAGGGTGAGCTACCCATGGGCCCTGAGCTGTGGGGGGCCCTGGACCTGCCCTCTACAGCAGCAGTGGCCCCCAGGCAGCACCGTCCCACTAGCACCCCACTTGGACAACCCCATGGGGCACTGCCACCGTAGAGGGAAGGACCAGTCTCACCCCCTGCAGCTCAGGGGCTGCATGACCTGGCCACAGCTTGCATGGGCAGGCTTCACTGAGAAAAAAACAAAAAAAAGCAGTGAGGAGCCTGATCCCTTTCCCCCACACTCCTTCCTCATGGAGCCTTCCCATCTCTCTTGTGGCTGCGGGGCGAGCTGCTGGTGAGCCAAGTGGCCCTTGAGCTTCAGGGGGGCCTGGTACTTTTTTCCATGGCAGTGGTCCCTGGGACTTCCTGGGTGTGCAGCTAGCAGGCAGGTGCTGTCTGGGGGATGTCGCCACCATGGAGGGAAGGTCCAGGGCCCCCAACAGCTCAGGGACCACTCAGTCCACTGGCAGCCTATCCCCCAGCCACAGGAGAAGTAGGCAGGTTCTGCAGGGGGAAAAAAACCATGAAAACAAAAACCAGGCCTCTCACCACTTTTTTTTTACTATTATTTCTTGGTGGAGCTTGCCCACACAAGCTTCCCCCAGTGGTGCCCCTCGGGGTCACCCAGAAGGGGTGCTAGTGGGTAGGTGCTGCTCCAGGTTGCAGGCAGTACCCACTGGATCCAACAGTGCACGGGGCACTGGAAGACTGGGTGTGCTCAGGGAAGCTCAGGCTTGGCAGGCTGCCAGCACCCTGTGCACTGTGCCTGCCACCTGGGACAACCTAGAAATGGGCTGGCTTGCCCCTGGGCCAGTGCGGGAAGGTGGCAGGAGGGCAGCGGGGTATGCTGGCAACTGGAGAAGGAGGTGGGGACAGTGCATGGGGTGCCCAAAGCCTACGCTTCCCTGAGCACACCTGAGCTTCCAGTGCTCCATGCACCGTTGCAATTTACTTAGCAAACTAAAATACATCAAATGTGTTTTATTTTGCTATGTAACAGCATCATTTAAAGTGAAATACACTGCTGCATGTATACAGTGTGACAAATTAAACCAAAATATGCTGCTGCAGGTGTAAACAGTGATGCCATTAAAGCAGTGCAAAAAGGCAAGTAAGCCACTTCAAAGGCAAATTTTGTCACATGTAAAAGTTACACCGAGGTACAAGAGCTTTAAGTATCTCATATAGTTGGGTCCTAATCTCCATTTCAGCAAACAGCCTGAATAAGATACCAGGATATGCTTTGATTAGTTCCAAGGGAATGTGACAAGTAAGAGTCTTCTCTATCTAATCTTTTTATCACTTTAGTTTTGGAAAAGAACTTAAGTGTGTGCTCATCAAAGTCAATGGGACTTAGCATGTGTGTACAAGATTTGCTAAATCAGGGTCTCACTTTTAAAATTATTTTGATATAGTTCACTTTTCCATGTTAAATTTCACTTCTGGTTGTAAAAGAACTACTACACTGACATAATGTCAAATGTTTGTATCAGGAAACAGCATTACTTGAAAGCAAAAATTTGCCAGGCAAGTACAAAAAAGGCACTAGATGTTGCTAGGCAGGCCTTCTGAAGTTGCCAAAAATGTCGTCAGACAATTTATGATAGAATCACTATGCTGGCAGCAGGCCTGCATTTTTCTGGAAGGGAAGGTAGAACTGCTCCATAGTTTGTCCTTTGCCCCTTAAAGAGATTAAGGGCTAAAACACATTTTGTTTGTTTGTTTGCTTACCTTTAATATGGGAAGGGATGGGAGTGGATTTGCTCCAGCTTTGTGTATGTAAATTTCCTACTGAAAAATAAATCTTAACACATAATAGAATGCCTTACCCTGTGCACCAAAACTGTTAGTAACTGAAAAAATGAAAGTAGATGCACCAGATGTAATGTTTCTGGTGACAGTACATGTTATTGTATGGTCCCAAACAGAATACTAAAGCAGTTCTTACCACCTCATGAGTGTGAAGCTAAGAAGTTACATGTTTCTGGGTCAGAATATGTACATGTATTTTTCTGTTTAAGAAGACTGTATGATTTAGGGAACCAACAAGAAAGTGAAGATTTTTTTCATCTTTAGGAACAAAATAATGGTACAAATAGATTGGTCACTAATTGGTCACTACCATTTTTCTCTTTGTATTGATTTCTTAGCACTTGTCTCAAGAAATGCCCACATCAAGAATTCGTAAACCTAGCTGATAGTCTATTTGGCTGACACAGGACAGACATGAAAACTTAAAAGGGTATGGAAAATAAACCATGTTTCTCCATGTTGCAGATAAGGTATATGGTAGGGTCAGGTAGTAGGAGAAATCGTACAATGCCACTTCCTTTCTGTACACAATCTGCAGATATTAAATGCAAGAGTTTACATTCTGTGGAGGAAAATTCAGCATCTGTCATACGAACTAAATTCATTAAAAATAATATCACTGTTCTTTTTGGGTTCTGAAAGAGGTAATCCCTATTTTATTATTTTAAAACTTCCCTCAAACATACTATTGCTCAAGCCTTTCACAAATGTGTCCTTCTTTTGTTCTGAGGGAAGATTGTCTCTACACCGGTTCAGAAAGATTGTCTCTACCCCGGTTATTGCTATGGATAATATTTATTTAAAATTCAATAACTTGCAAGTATTTAAGACTGCATAACAATTAACTCTGATCTGAACATGATCAGGGAAAAAATATGCAGTTGTTATATTTAATTCCTTTTTCAAATAAACATTTTAGCTCCATAAATCATATTGCATTTGTTTCAACTCCACAACTTTCGGATGCATAGATATTTCTCATTTCTAAAAGTCTCTACCTACAAAAAAGTACTAATATTTCTAGAAAACCTCATAATTTAAAATAAGAATGTGACATATAAGCCTATTATCAACCAATCAATATCTATGTTTCTTGCATTTTCTTGCTATTGCAACAAAAAGTAGTAAACCAAAGGACAAATCCACCCCCAATCGATAGCTAATCTCACTTGGAAGAACAAATAGTGCCTTGGCATCTATGTATCCAGGAGTGACATACTTACTTTGGATGAATTACTATTATAAAAATTATCATTTAGCCATTTGCTCAACAGAATAACTTTGAACAAAAATGTGTGGGAGCATGTATTTCTGTTAAAACTGGAAGCCTCTAACAAACCACTTCTTTGAAAAGTGTAAATAAAGTAATTACTTTGCACTTGGAGAAGCTGAAAATACAGTAAAAGACATCTAGACCTCAGGAAAAGGTTCCACTAATGTGAATGAGCTGCAGGCAGCTGCTAGGTCTGAATAGAAGAATAAAAAGATGATTACTGTCATTTCTTGCTTCAACAGGTTCTGAGATGGTACATTTCTATGATTAACTGTTTGTACTGTCAACCAACAAGAATGTTAACAACAAAGGAATAAGCAGAGAAGTCTTTCTTATTCAAAGCAGTCAGCTGTCTATTTTATCCCCTTCGTTAATTAGATCCCTATCAAACTAAGTTTGAAAATATGATGTTGCAGTTTGAAACTCTTGCAGTTCTCTATAAGTCTTTTATTAACCAGTGTTGTGGAGGTCCTGATTTCATTACAAAAAGAGCACAGGCACATATCTATGCACTGTATGTGCTCATTATAGGTGGTGTTGTACTAGAAATGGTACTTCATAAAGTAAACAAGGTATAAAACCTGAATAGCTGCCTCAGAAATGCAGCAGCATTCCAAACTTGAGGATTGATTCTCTCCCCAAGCCACTTTTACAATGAATATAAATTGAAAACAAAATACAAAGAAGATTGCCAATAGGAGATGTCAAATACCAGTGAAATTAAAAATAAATACAGATTCCTACCAAGCCCATTTTTTTCATTCTGTCTGAAAAATACCCACTGTAAATAAAGTCAAGAATTGCATTTTTTCTATCAAACATATTTCCCGAATATATTTGGTTAAAATTGTTGCAATCCTAAATGTCACAGAAGGAAACAAAGATAAAGTCAATTGAAAAGAATACAATTAACCTTCTTGTTTGGTTTATTTAGAATGCTCTTGCATCTATCATAATGTTATCTGCTGTAAAATAAGTAATAAAAAATTAGACTGTAATAAATTCCATAAGCAGAGAAACTGTATGCAAAAGCAAAAACAAAAAGTGGTGTGGAAATGTTTAAAGGAGGACTATGCAGCTTTTTACTTTACCTTCAAAACAGTTACAGTTGGACAATGCAAAGACTTCCATAAATAAAGGTCTTGAACTAAGAAGGCCTTGTTCCCATTTTGGATGGAAGCTTAAAGTGGAGAGCAATGGTAGCCCATCAGCCTTGATTGTCCAGGAAGGACATAAATGGGAAGGGTGTTGCTCAACTGCCTTGGGCTTAAATTATTAAGGGTTCTATAAACAACCCTAGAACTTGGACTTGAATTCCCTGACTTAAAGGCAGTGAGTTCAGATCAGAGAGGGTAAATGTTGTTGTTTCCCCTTCTGCAGTGCCAAGATGGATGGATATGATTTACATTATGGATGTCTTAGAGTTGGTTTTATTTGTGATCCAGCTATGTAAGTGATTTCAATTACTTTAAAATTCAGAGAAGTAACTACTTTAGAAATCTTGTGTTCTGAGATCTACGTTTCTTAAAGAAATTGATATGTTTGATATAGACTATCAAATTCAATTAATCAGTTTTGTGGTTTCTCTTTCCTGACTATACAGTTTATTAAAATAAGTAAGGAAACGGGCCAAAGGGCAACAATTTTTTATTACCAGGGCTTATGTAATACAGTACCTTCACAACCAGATCAGTCTTACAAGGGTTAACCTGCCTGCCCAGCTGCCGCTGCCACCTCTGCCACCATTGCAGAGCTACTGCTCTTCTCCAGGCTGAGCCCACCTTGAGAGCAGCAGTGGTGGCCAGGCAGGTAGTTTACCCTTCCCTGCCTGCTCCCTCAGGACAGACAGCATGGGCAGTCACAAGTAAGCAGGGGGCAGGGGCATGAGTGGGGATCTGGGGTGCTAGGGAAGGCGGGGAGTGCAGGGGGCCTGATCCAGGCCAGCAGGGGAGGGGAGCAGGTGGGGTGTTTACACTAAAATGCAGCCTAGATGTGTTACACTAAGGTGTAGCCAAAGCTGGGTAACATGGATCAGAGATAATACTGCCATGGAGTGGCGTAACTGTGAACTACATAACTCTGTGTTTCTTAACTAGTTTCAGGTGTTGTTGTACGTACAAGCCAGGTGTTAAGAGCTCCGGTAGCCACCCAAAGTTACCATGCAACAAGACCCTGAGTCAGGCTGTTTCAACACCTGTTCCCACTCCAGTGTCCCACCCTGCCATACCTTCTATCTGACTTCAAACATAGGCAACTATATCTATGCCTCCTGGAAAAAAAATATATATTTGGTTATGTTTGTTGGAATATTATATTCTAATTTGCCTATCACTGTCTTCCAATGCCCCGTCACTGTATGCTACATCTCCCTCTGAAGTCCACCATTTCCTCCATGTCTACAAGAATGAGTTATTCAGAAGTAATGTAAATGGCTTTCCTATCAAGGAGGGCCACACAACTTATTCAAGCAACCAGGGAGCCCGGGACCTATTTGGCTTCCAAACTTAGGTAGACCACCTTCCTTATGTTTAACCTTCTCCAAATAATCTTTGTTCTCATTTCAGTTTTATGAAGTAACCTTGAATTGACAGTCATTTTAACTGACTGAAGATGTACTTGTAAATTCATTGAACTTCATTAGATTCACTCAACAGTTCAAGTGCTTTTGACAAATTAAATAAGGCACCCTAAGTGTGTGGATTTTTATCCTTTCTGTCATAACTGATTTTCCATGTCATTTCACAATATAACTGTAATGCCATGTATGTATTTGCCACTGAAAAAAATATATTAAACCATGAATAAGCCCCTTATGTGCATAAAGGCAGTTTCAGTCCTGTATCAATCAGCAGCAGACTTTCATAGCATTCTGAAACTAAACTCCTCAAACTATTGTGTCAGCTTTGGAAAACATATATCTTGGGGTACAGTCCTGTGTTTCTTGTACTCCATAAACAGCTATTGATTTCAACAGGAGTTGTATGGGTAAGGAGCAAAAGATTTCCTTTCTGTGACATTCAGGTCATATTCAAGTTAGGTGATTTTTACCACTGATGCAAAGGGAATAGCTCAAGTCCTTCAGTAGTATCCATAAGAACAACGGATTGAATTTGGCCTGTTTCCATTTGTTTGTTGTTTGTTTGTAATTCTTCCCTGACCTGAAGTATAGAGTGGACCAGTTATCTAACATGCCATCTTCAATCACACCTTGAAATTCTCTCCTAAACAAGTGTCTTTCTAAATGGTGGACCCTTGAAGATCACACAATGCTACTTTCAGACCCCTATGAACTCAAGCAGGTCAAGGAGGTGATCTCAGGCATCTCAAGCAGGTCCAAGGAGGTGATCCTCCCCCTCTACGCAACACTGGTCATGCCACAGCTGGAGTACTGCATCCAGTTCTGGACGCTGCACTTCAAGAGGGATGTGGACAACATGGAGAGGGTCCAGAGGAGGCATCTCAAGCAGGTCCAAGGAGGTGATCCTCCCCCTCTATGCAACACTGGTCAGGCCACAGCTGGAGTACTGCATCCAGTTCTGGACGATGCACTTCAAGAGGGATGTGGACAACATGGAGAGGGTCCAGAGGAGGGCCATTCACATGATCAGGGGGCAGCAGGGCAGGCCCTACGAGGACAGGTTAAGGGACCTGAACATGTTCAGCCTCCACAAGAAAAGGCTGAAGGGGGATCTAGTGGCTGTTTACAAACTAGTCTAGGAGTGACTAGAAATAACAGTCACAAGCTGGCAGAGGGTAGATTTAGGCTAGATATCAGGAGGCGCTACTTCACTGTCAGGGCGGCTAGG
>NW_017728931.1:102206508-102224577 GCF_001723895.1 Crocodylus porosus
TATTAGATTATAGTTGGTACCAGTTTGAAAAAAATTACAGATAGTAGATGTTAACCAATATTGTTTTCTGGTACATAGATGAGTCTTCCTAAGAATAGAATAATCCATACTCAAGAAGAAGTGACTGTAAAATTGACTTAAATGTAGAGAACATTATATAATGGTAGAGATTTGAATGAGATAATATTATTACATACCATCAGAGACATACAGTAGCTACCTTCTGCTGCATGTGTGTCAGATCAAATTAGCTTCTCTTTGGATTTCCCATATATATTGTTCATAGATAACAAGTTGTATTGTTATATACAATAAAGGTCACACACAACTGCATGTATTAGCTTTTATTATATTGGACTAATTGCAGAAAGGTAATAAGGTAGGCAAAGCTTCCTAGAGGGATGGATCTCATTAATCAGACCAGGCAAACTAATTCAAGACTGGCATAGTGGCAAGATGTTGATTGAGAACTTGTAATTTAATTAAAAAACAGCCTATGACTGAAGCATTTTTAAGGTGCAGTTGTGGACTTCCTGTCCTTAACTATTTTATCTTATTATTTCTTCAAATTAGTTCATTAAAAAATATCAAATAGGAAAACATGAGATGCCATTATGCCCCCCAAAGGGTAAAGTATGAAGCTTTTATAAAACTATCTTGTTGCTAATACAAGGACTAAAAAGAACAAATAAGAGAAAGAATAATTATATACCGATCTGTCAGAACAAAAGCTACAACTCATATCAGAGTGCAAGCAGCTATACAGAAATAGCAATGTTATTTTCATGCTAGAAGCAGAGGTACCATATCAGATGGCACTGATACATCTGATGATGAACCAAATAAATCTAAAAGGAGCAAGTTTACAATATAAAAATAGTATACTAGCAGAGAGTGGGAGACTAATATATCTTTACAAGAAAAAAGATCAGAAGTGGAAGAGGTATCAATACACTAAGCAACAACTGAAAACTATGTACAACAGAAAAGGCAGACAGTAGATGTCATAAAATAGGTCATTTTGTAACAGAAAGAAGTTTGTGCAGAAAAAATGGAAATAATTTAGGAAGAATCACTATCATTAAATAACTGTATCTTCATTTGAAATATCTGAAATATCCTCAGTAGAAAAGAGCTCAGCCAATGTTACACAGAATTAATCTGAATGGACAAAAACTTAAATTTTAAACTGAAATTGGACCACCTGTTGTCATTTCAAAACAAAATAAAAAATATTTCAAGGACTTCATAAAATATTGTGTGGTCTCAGATACATCATCATATTGGATTTTATGTCTAGTTCCTATGGAAACTAGAGGACAGAAAGTTTTTTTAACAAATAGAATGGCTAGTCCTTGAAGAGCTAAATTCCACCTGGCCTGATTAATCAGCTGCAATATATCAGGCTGGCTATGTCTGCCCAATACCCGATGTCTAGGAAGAGCAGAAGATGTCCTATTTAACCACAGTGATGGTGCTGATTCAACTCTTTCCTACACTTGTGAGTGTGGTTGCTGTATTTCCTTGCTTCTAACTTGCCACTCCTCTCTTCAGACCTCTGGATTTTTCCAAACTGCTGCCTCCTGCCTCAGACCTACTACTTTCTTGACCACAGCCTTATACACTGGTTTAACTGTCTATGTTGGTGGTATTATAAATACAAGGACTGAAAGGGTGCATGCAGAAGTTACATTTAGATCGACCTAACTAGGGTTAGGTTGATCTAAATGATCTGTTCAGACATGTGGGTTTAAGTGGTTGAAATCAGACCAAAAATGATGAGCCCCATCTAAGTTAGGTCACCTGGGTATATGACCTAACTTTGATTGGGAACGGTTTAATCTGATCCAGTGAACATCTGAACGCATTTGAAGCAGAGGCCTGAGGCTGGGAAAGCCCAGCCACTCCCCCCATCCCAAGGCTTGCATTTTGCTATGTGACCCACCCTGACCAACCTATCTGTAGCTGCCCAAACCCACCCATCCTCCACAGACCTGCCAGTTCCCTGACCTTGCCATTTCCCCCCACAGACCTGCTAGTCCATCCCCTGCCAAGCACAGGTTAGTTATACTGGGTTTCCAGTGCAGCTCTCAGCACCAGCAGATGTCTGTATGCACTGCTCCTGATCAATAATCATTCTGCTTAAAGCAAGCTCCACATAGACCAGTTGTGGCAAATCTTTGTTCCCACCCAGAGTCACCAATTAGGCCAGTAACTGGTGCAAGTTCTGCTCATTGTAGAGAAATCTGATTGCATTGATGAAAGAAGCAGACTATAAAGTAGATGCATATAAAAAGTATTCACATGATAAGGAAAGCTGGTGCCAGCAAGTACAAAAATAAAAGACTCATGCTAGCAGCAGCCCATATTGTTCTTTCAGGTCATTGATACATTCTGATGTACCTGTTAGAAAATTCAAAGAATTGAAGAGAATGACAACTTTGGTGTTATTTACAAGCCAGAGAATCCAGAAATTGAAATCTGTAGCATATATTTCTCTGAACTAAATAATAGCATGTGTGAAGATGAATACTTTCTGCAGTTGACCAGACGCTAGCTATATTAGAGCCTTATTCTTAAGGCTAAATGCCTCTGCAGGCTTCTGCCAAATCCCTCTTGAAGCATTAATCACCACGTTTGGAAGATACTGTTTTAATTGGTTCCCATTTGGCCTAAGTTCAGCACTGGAACTTTGTCAAAACAGAATCTCTCAAATCACTACATGACTGTTTGGAATCCTTTACCATGAAGATATGGAGGTACATGGAAGGGAAAAAAAAGATTGCACAAAAATAGATTACTATAGGATTGTGACTATGAAAACAGCAGGTAAGATTGGTAATGCACATAATAAGTCAGACTCAGCCAGATCCATTATTCACCTCATCTCAAACCTAAAATATTTGCAGTTTAAAAAGACTCAGGAGACTAGCAAATCACTTCACAGAAAGTTTACCTAATACAAAAAAAGATATTGATGGCAGTAATATGTGAATGTTGAGGAATCCATAAAACAATAGTTGAACAACTGACATCTCCATTTGCTCTGGCACACTGTTGAGTAGCATCAAAGTCCTCTTTAGCTGGTTTTGGAGCAGTGCTCACACAGAAGCATCCAGAAGTAGTAGTGGACTGTTTCTTTTCTTTGTGAAGCTTCATGGATACAAAACAGCATTGTATGTGTGTGGGAAAGATGACATTAGCAATTGGTTGAGTCAGTGAAGATGTAGGGCTAAATGCAAAAGAAAAAGGGTGACAGAAAGAAAACTAGTCATTGCAATGCCATGTCATGCTGCCTAGCCTTTTGGTGCCTGGCTCCCCAAGTGGAATCCTCCTTGAATTAGGCACCCAAGCTTCCTGTATAATCCACAGAGGGCATCTACACAAGACGCTTTACTGTGCAATTCATTAGTAGAGCAGTAAAGCATCACTATTTAGCTGTGTGCTGGGCTACTACTGCACAGTAAAATAAGCTACTGCACAATTATCCACTACCTGAAAATACAGGTTGTAAATTAACTGGACATTAGTTACTGCACAGTAGCACTTGTGTAAAGGCTGGCCAAGAGCAATTTGCTTCCACTCAGCCCAGGCAGCAGAGGGTGCACTGCTGCATGGCTAAGTGTTATGTGGCAGGGAGCCATGCTGCATGCTGGCTGCAGGGGCAGCTGTCTCCCTGCCACATGGGAATTGGGATCATCCTGATCCCCACCTGGCTAGGACAGCTGTCCCAGCAGCCAGGACTGCTACATCCCAGTGAGGTGAGGATCAGGTCAGGACCTACCAAATGGGGATCAGAAGCATGAATGATGCATGCCCCTGGCAGCTTGCACCTGGGGCAGCCTGGAACTCCCCCTGGATGCTGCAAGAGGGCAGAGCAGGGCAGGGGAGCAGGAACATCCCTGGTCTCAACTGCTCCATCTGGGAGTAAATTTGGTCCCAAGCTGGCCCACCTGTAGACCCTTTCCCAGGAGCAATTTACTTCACCTTTTTTAAGGTGGAATAACCTTACTGTGCATTAATAGCACATGCCTAGATAGAATTAGGTATCTCAGACTGGGATTCACAAGAGCCAGAATGCTGGAGGCACCTGTGGTTACCAAATGGGAACCCTGAGAAGAAGGGCCCTGTCCCTCTCTGGGGCTTAGGCACCTAATTCTGGCATGAAAAATGTTATTGGTCCAGTCTTTTAGGCAGGCTCTGAGAACATGTATTGGATCTGGCTCTGAGGCAAGCTAAGCAGAATACCTACGTTGTAAATCCTGATGGAGCTTTGGGGTAAGCTAGGTGCCTTGCTGTTCATTACTGTCAAGCCTAGATAGTCTTAAGGATACCAAGAAACAGGCATTTAGAACATAGAGAATTTTACTGGCAGAAACAAAGGCAACGGGACTCTTGGCACCTACAGAATTAGGCAGCAGATGAGTAGGAGTTTTGAGGATCTAAAGATTATATTAAAGTGGCAATCAGGTTCAGTTACCCAACTAAATCATTTAGTGGATTTAACCCTTCCTCTATATTTACTGGATTGGAATTTTATGGAAATATAAGCTACAAGCACTCGCATCACCCTACTGGATTCATAACCACTAGGTTATTTTCTACTCAATTTACAAATGCTGTAGCTGCAGCTTTCACAATTTTCTTCCAAAATAAAGCATATCACAAGGAAAGCACTCAAAGCAACAGGCAGAGCTAATAGAAGATAAAAGGACCCTGAAAGTAAAAATCAACAATGACCTTGTAAAAGTAACAATTTCAACATTAGCCAGATGGTGCCAGCAACAGATATACACAATTAAAGCATAAAGCTAGAAAGAAACCTGTCAATCTTTGCCACAGAGGTTTGAATCAAAGAAATAAAATTTGTAGCAGGCCTACTAGTATATTAGTAAGACTACAATTATCTATATACAGTTGATTACCTGTTCATGGAAGCACGGAGCATTTTTACCACTAAAATATTTCACAAAGAGACTTTCTCCAAAAATCCGAAGTGGTACCACATATGAAGTAAGTACAGGTAGGTGCCACGGGCGGGTCAGGCAAATTCAGACTACTATAGACCTCTGGTGTAGCCCCTATGAAGAACTACTACACTACAGCAAGGCTATCATCTTTAGTAGAGTCAGGGCTGTACCAGCAGTGCACAATCCTGCCCCCAAGCCCTCCCCCCCGTGTGGCAGTGGAAGAGGCAGCTGCAGGTACCACATGTTAATCATTCACAGGTTACTTGCATTCTTCAGACTTCCAGTTGGACAGCCCTGCTTCCCACTATTTCCTGTCAAACACTGAAAACTAGTAACATTATTTTTCCTAGACTGGAAATATCTATCTATCTGTTGTGGCCGATTACTTTTTCAGGTATGCTATTTAGCACTGCATAGACAGGCCTTATTTATGCAAGCTATAAATAAATGAAAGTTATTGTTCGCAAAATGTGAAGTTCCTGAAGGCTAGCTTTCTGGTAATGGCCCTCAATGTACAGCATCAAAATTCATGGTTTTTCCACAGGATTTGTATTTTGAACATGATGCTAGCAGCATATATTATCACCAAAGTCATGGGGAAGATAGTGAACAGTACAGATCTTATGAAGACTATTGTTGCAAGCATTCACAAAGGAGACCTGGGATGGAAACCAGTTTTCAGCTGTATAAAATGTCCTTTTTTGCACTGACACAAGTTTGTCAGTCTATTACCTTCTATTTCTTGTTCAGTGTGGACATGTAAGTGCCCACACAGCTACAGCACATGCTCAACAGGCCATGCACTGGCTGGACAGGCGCACAGTTACGTTTATACATATAGCTGATTGAAAACCTAGTAGGTAGGAAGAGAAAGGCAACAGTTCCATGTTTTAGTCTCAATAGCTGCATGGTTTGGGTACTTACCTAGGAAGCAGGAGATCTAAATCTTAGGTCCCCCTTGTGCAGGAGTGTTTGAATTTGTGTTTCTCCGACTCTCACATAGTACTCTAAACACAAAGCTGAGGCAAGCTATTATCTACTCTCTCCTCCAGCTTCTTTCTGAAGATGGCTCCATGGTCAGCCAAGAGAACAAGATATGTGAGGCCAGGACAAGCTGGAGGGTATATGGCTCAATGAAATGGCTTCTGCTCTGGAAAGAAGCAAATCATGGGTGCTATGACTCAGCTTCAAGAAGGAAGATGAAGCAGGACATATTAATGACTCATCTGTGGTATGGTAGTTAGCATACAATGCTTGGAAGTCAGATAAACACAAATCCAAGCCTTGTCTGGTGGAGGCTGGGCCTATAACCCAGTTCACCACCTTGAGGACCTCCTTGGCTCACCTAGACTTATGACAGTGTGCCATTTAGTTATATAAAGGATATAAAAATCCTTTCCTGATGTTAAGTTCTAACTTCAGCAGAATTTATGATAAAAACAAGGTGAAGAACATATTAATTTTTTGTAAAATCATAGAAAAAGCAGGGCTGGGTGGGATCTTAGGTGATCATCCAGTCCAATACTCTGCTCAAGAAAGAATCATCTCCGTCTAAACTATACCAAATAAATGTTTGTCCTACCTGCACTTAAAAACTTCAAATGATGGAGATTCCAGAGCCTTTCTAATTAACCTTGTAGCTCAAAAGATCTTCCTAATATCTAACCTAAATTTCTGATGTTACAATTTAAACACATTACTTATTGTCCTACCCTTGGTGACATTAAGAAAAACTGATCATTATCTTCTACATAAAAACCATTTTTGTATTTGAAGGGAGTCTAGTTCTCCCTTCTCTAGACAAAATAAGCACAGTTCCCAACCACAAACTTCAGAAACAGTTCTGAAATCAACAGAACCAGTTCCAAATCCCAGGCTGTATTCAACGGAGACTCCAAAGTTACTTCCCTGAAGGAACTAAGTTAAAGGGAATGTGACTCTGGGAATGTAAATATAAAAGTGTTGGTGAACTGCTTTGTCATGATGTTGAGCAGGATAACCAAATAAACTAATATATATGTACATATATACACACACATTGATGTGACTATTTTTTATTAAAAAGAAAAAAAAACATAGTTCACTTTCAGTACATTACTGCACAAAGAGAATGGACAGCAGAGGGTGAAAATACTTTGTTAGAAATTAGTCTCTTGTACATGGAACTCTATTAGGATGATCTGGAAGACTGATTCTCTCTCATAAATATATTTGGGCCAGGTTCTCAGTTGATGCAAACTGACCTATCCCACTGACTTCAAGTTCATACAAGTCAGTAGACTTTTGCTGATTTGCACCTATGGAGAATGTGTCCCTTCATCTTTATTTGCATTTATGTTATCAAGTTAAAATAGATTTCACTTGCCATGAAAAACCAAAGTATTCTCTGCATTGCTTGGGGAAAGGTGACATGTCATGGTCTGTGTCTGTAGATTTAAACAAAGGTTTGAAGTCTTAAAGAAGGAAAGATATGAAGATCAGTTAACACTATACAACACTTCATCTAATAGACAGGATCACAAATCCTGTAAATCAGATTTTACAAAACTTTTAAAGGGAACTGACTCAGGGAGCTTCCTTGCAAGAAGTTTGGTACTTGCTTTTTCAACAGGCAAAGTACAACTGGAGACAAGAGTAGGGATGCAGGCTGGGGCTTTGAATGTGAAAATACAGAACTTGAATTGATAAGCCGGACAATCTATAAAATGTAATTACTGTATTTTCCTTTACATTTTCATGGTTTATAATAGAAGTTTTGACCTGCAGGTCAGGGATTTCTTGGCAGCTAATGATAAGCAAGGTTAAGGGCCCTCAGCTTTGCGACAGGTTCTGAGTGCCAATGGCCAGTCATTAACTGCCAGGAAATGCATGACCCCATAGGTCTTTTATTACTTAATTAGCATATATACATTTCTAAAATTATAAGCATATTAAATAACTAGTAAATCTGAAATCTGTACTTGTTGGCTACTGTGACCATGCCAATAATACTTTGCCTTTTTATTTTCATTTATCATTCTTTTTTAAAGTAAGTGGACTGAAAACATTTTAGTGTAGCCTATTTCTTTCTGTTCTTGCAAATGCAGATGGAAGCCTTGGCTATAAAAGGCTCTGAAAGGAAGAGAAGTAGCAAGTTTATACCCTGCAAGAAGACGATAGATATGGATGTTAAAACAGGGAGAGTACAGACATTCGTGCCATGGAAAGTGATGCAACAAAAATGTACAGCAGCATGCACATAGGCAGAAGAAGGTGACAAGGCATGAGAAGAAAAAGGAAATGAGGGTCTAATTGCAGTTCCTGGAGAATTTTCCAATGAATTCTCTCTCATAGAAACTAAAAATAAAAAAAAAAAACAAAACCCCAAAATATGAGAATGGATGTACCCTTTTTGTGAGAAAATAAATATTTTGGGTCCAGGGAAAAATGTTTGGTCAGAGACACTTTACCAACTGCAGAATAGACAAGAGCATAGTGGTTAGTCTACCTATCCTTAGACTTCTTTCCGCTGCACTTTAAGCAGGAACTCATCCTCCTGCTAGCTAGGAAAAACCCAAACCTAGTGGGGCTCACGGAAACCTGGTGGGATTCTAGGCAGTGCACATTGAGGGCTACAGGCTGTACAGGCAAGACAGCAGGGAAAAAAGGGGGATGTAGCGCTCGACATCAAAGAGCAATACACATCCTCAATGGTCAGGATGGGGTCAGAGGAAGGGCAAACTGAGGTGTTCTGGGTAAGAATACAAGGGGGTTGTGGAGAAAGGGACTTGATACTGGGCATCTACTACAGACCACCTCACCAGGGAGATGAGCTGGACCTGGAATTCTCAGGTCAGATCATGGAAGCTGTAAAGGCAAGGGATGTGGTTGTCATGGGTGACCTGAACTACCCAGACATCTGCTGGGAGGAGCAGTCAGCTAGGTCCCACTGCTTATGTAGGTTCCTAGCTGGAATACAGGACCTCCACCTAACCCAGGAGGTGCATGGTCCCACCAGGGGAAATGCGTTGATGGACTTGGTCCTTGCCATAGGTGTTGACCTGGTGAGGGATCTGCAGGTACTCAACCACCTGGGTGACAGTGATCATCGCCTGCTGGAATTTACTATCCAGAACAGGGTGGTGAAAGCAAGCAGTAAGGCAAAAGTCCTCGACTTCAGGAGGGCTGACTTCACTGAACTAAGAGGATTAGTAGTAGAGGCATTGGGTCTTGGAGCTTCAGTGAGATGGGAGTCCAAGATGGGTGGTTGTTCCTCAAGGAGACAATCCTCCGAGCTCAAAGGGAGTCAGTCCCAATGTGCACCAAGGGGGGCAGGAGTGCTAAAAAAAACCCCATGGCTCGGCAAAGGCATCAAGGAATACCTGAGGGCAAAAAAAGGAGGTGTACAAACAATAGAAGCAAGGGGCTATCACAAAGGAGGATTAAACCTCTGTCACTAATGACTGCAGGGAGGCTGTTAGGAAGGCCAAGGCAGAGATGGAGCTAGGGCTAATGTCTAGAATTAGGGATAACAAAAAGTCCTTTTTCAAATACATGGGGAGTAAGAAGGCGGCATCGGGTAAGGAGGGGGGGCCCTACAAGACAGGCTTGGCAATCTGGTGATAGCAGCAAATGAAAAAGCTGAACTCTTTAACAAATTCTTTGCCTCTATATTCCTGAACAGGGAGCGAGACATTTCCCTCATTAGGATTATGGACAGACCCAGGGAGGGCATTGCCATGCCTAGGATCAGGAACAACCTAGTTAGGGAACTTTTGGGGGGGCTGGATGTGTTTAAATCAACAGGTCCAGATGCTCTTCACCTGAGGGTGCTGAGGGACTTGGCAGGGGTCATAGTGGGGCCCCTAGCACGGCTCCTTGAGTGCTCATGGGGCTCCTGCCAGGTACCAGAGGATTGGAAATGGGCCAGTGTGGTCCCTATTTACAAGAAGGAGAGAAAGGAGGACCCTTGCAATTATAGGCCAGTCAGCCTTACCTTGGTCCTTAGGAAGACCTTTGAGAAAATTATCAAGGAACACATCTGCAAGGGCCCAGCAGGGGGGGTAATGCTCAGGGGCAACCAGCATGGGTTCATTAAGAGCAGATCCTGCCTGACTAACTTGGTTTCCTTTTATGATCAGGTTACAAAGTCCCTGGATGAGGGTGATGTCTTCCTGGACTTTAAGACACAGTTTCCCACCACATTCTCTTAAAAAAAACTAGGCGACTGTGGCATTGATGCCTACACAGTCAGATGGGTGGCAAATTGGCTAGATGGTCACACCCAGACAGTGGTGATGAATGGGTCATTTTTGACCTGGAGGGATGTGGGCAGTAGAGGCCCCCAGGGCTCGGTCCTGGGGCCTGTACTGTTCAACATCTTTATCAGCGATCTGGATGTGGGTGTGGAAAGCACACTGTCCAAATTCGCCAACACCACCAAGATGTGGAGTGAGGTGGGCACACTGGAGGGGAGGGATAGAATTCATAGAATTCAGCTAGATCTAGACAGGTTACAGAGGTGGGCAAATGAGAATAGGATAGAATTCAATTCAGACAAGTGCAGGGTACTGCATCTAGGGAGAAGGAACCAACAACACACCTATAGGCTGGGAAACACTCTTCTTGTCAACATGGTAGCAGAAAGGAATCTTGGAGTCATTGCTGACTCCAGGATGAACATGAGCTGCCAATGCAAGGAAGCGGTCAGTAAGGCTAACTGCACCTTGTCATGCATCTACAGATGCATCACAAGCAGGTCCAGGGAGATGATCCTTCTCTTCTAACTGTAACCTGACCAATGCCGCATAGATTACTGCATCCAGTTCTGGGCGCCACACTTCAATAGGGATGTGGCTAGCATTGAGAGGGTCCAGAGGAAGGCCACTCATATGGTCAAGGGACAGCAGGTCAGGCCCTACAAAGAGGGACTGAAGGGCCTGAATCTATTCAGCCTCCACAAGAGAAGGCTGAGAGGGGATTTAATGGCTGTTTACAAATTCTCGGGGGGGGGGACCAGTGGGAATTGGGTGAAGCTCTGTTCCCTGGGCACCACCAGGGGTTAGTAGGAATAATGGCCACAAATGGTTAGAGAGAATATTCAGTCTGGACATCAGGAGACATTACTTTACAGTTAGGGCTGCCAGGCTCTGGAATGGGCTCCCAAGGGAGGTGGTGCTCTCTCCTACCTTGGGTGTCTTCAAGAGGATGCTGGACAGATAAGGCTGAGGTGTTATGACCCCAGCACTTATTCCTGTCCAGGGCAGGGGGTCAGACATGACGATCTGTTAAGCCCCTTCTGACCCTAACCACTATGAAACTATGAAACTTTTGTAAATGTCTCTAGAATGTGGGTCTTAAAATCACCAAGTCTCTCTCAGATCTATATGTAATTTTTTTTTGTGAAAAAAAAAAAATTTTTATTTTCAAGTGAGAAAGCAAAAGTATGAGCTAAGTCCCTTTTTGCAAAGATTAAGATCAGTTTCAACTAATACTCGCCTTCCATGCTTTCTTATTGGGTACTGAATTATCCCCAAATTATACCTCAAATTGCCACATCAGATGTTCAGCCTTAGATCAGTCATGATCCCTCCTTTCTTTTTATCCTCTTGGATCTTCTGTTTAAAAACTGCTGCACTCATATGCTTTTTACATGGAAGACAACAGAGCTCCTCAAATTTCTGTAATACAAATTTACACCTACCTTTCCCCACCTGAGTTAACTAAAAACATCAAGCCCATCAAAAGCTGCTAGCGTAAAAAATATAGCTACTTTCCCATGGTCTCTCTTTGTTTTGGCATCTGCTCCTTACTGATACAGGGGAAAGCAGTGCTTCAGACTTTTCTAGATGTCCTGCATAGACCACAAGAGTTTATATCTTATGGGGCTTTTCATTGCTTTTTAATTTATCATGTGTTGATCACGCAAAGCCAAGGAACCTAATTGAAGTCTGCTTCACTGACAGTGACTGGGCACATCTACAAGTGCATGAAGGCACGTTTCCTAATGCATATTAAATTTAGCACCTCCAGTGTGAGGTACTAAACAAATGCACATTGGGTTGTCTTAATGTGCAGTAATGAGTGTGCAGTTTTTCAATGATGCTTAATGTGCAGTAACCTATTTTACTGTACATTAGCATAATTGTATTTTTTTACATAATGCTTTAATGTACAGTAAAATGGGCTACTGTACATTAAAACACATGTGTACACATGCCCACTGAGCATCAAAAAAAAAAAAAAATCAGTACTAGGTTATGTGAGAATCACACAAGGCAACATGCAGATCCAACTAGTGCTTTCAATAAGTTTTTTAGAGCATGGGTTCCCACACATCAGGGCTACCCAATCCAGGCAAGGGGGTGGGATGCACTTAATGTGGCATTCCTTTAAGCCAGGGGCTTTCAACTTTTGGGTACACTTCTAGGAGAGTGGCAGGGGGAGCCAGCGGGTGGGTACAGAGTGGGGGGGCTTGCATGTGGTGGATGGCAGCAGCTACTGCATGCAAGCTCCCCACTTCTGCCCCCCCCCCCACATTTGGCCAGCCAGGCAGCACCTGTGCGGCCTTCAGAGGGGTGCCACTGCCCCTGCCCCAACCCAGCCCTTTCCTGAGAGGTGGCGGCACAGGGTAGTGGGTGGGAACACTCTGTCCCCATCTGCCTGTGTGTACCCCCTAGCACCTCTCCAAGCACCCCTGGGAGTACGCATACTCCCAGTTGACAATCTCCACTTTAAGCCTAGGGAGCAATGTGAGAGTAGAGTCTCCCTCCCCCACCCCAGCAGAGCAGAAGAAAATACTATTTTTTGTAGAAGGCTACAGGAAGTAAGGAGCAGGGTACAGAGCACAGGAGACTACCTAATAAAGCACAAAAAACAGAATCAGCAAAATAAGCAATAGCTTTGTATAGTGTGTGTATTTTTGAGCGATATCATCTCTATTTTGTGGAAATCTGAATCAAATGTCGTTGCATGCAGTAGGTGCTTATATCAGTTATATGGACCTGCATTAGCTGGAGCAAATCAAATGTGTTATGAAATTGTATGAAAAAAACTAGATAAAAGCTATTAAAAGATTTTCAGTAGGGGAAAACATTTTTCTTTTTGCCCACCTACTCAGCCTCGTTTCCCCTCCTAAAATCCTGTCACTAACTTCCCCAAATCCAGACTTTCCTTCACTTACCACAAGATTCATATTCCACCTTTCCTATTAAATTTTATAATAGAAATTTAGTCACATTGAAGGGTTAAACTGGGGAAAGAGTGAGAATGTTTCCTCTAGACTGGAGGGCCCAGGGGACAACAAGAAGATATCAGATTCTCGGGGTTGGCTTAAGGCCAGGGTGTGCCTCAGCTGGTGCCACTGACCCACTAGCTAAATTGGTCAGCCTTCACAACTGTGTCTTGGATAATTAAGGCATTGCCTGCTGAGAGTCACTTGTAGTCGGCAGTAGACTCAGGCCAGTCAACATGTATTCCTCAGGCTTCTGGTGCTTGGTTGGTCTCCCAGCTCCCATCGCTCCTGGTACTCAACTGTTTTGCTGTTCAGCTGTTTTCCCTTTGGGTTTCTAACTTCAGTTCCCATCTTAGCCCCAGTGTCAGACCTCCTATGTCTCTACGTTCTCATGGCCTAAAGCTCTGTAACATCCACTCTTACCCTGCAATCATTTTACTGAGTCAGCAGTGTGTGTGTGTGTGTGTCCATCCAAATAAATAAATCAGAGTTTACATTGTAATTCAACATTTCTTTTTTGTGTGAGCTTCCTGAAAGAGCCCCCCAAGTTTTTTTTCCCCTTTTAGTAGCTACTAAGCTAAAATGCACTGAATTCTAAGTCTTAATTGTCTTTATTAACACGGGGAAATATGCAGATAAAGCATTTTATTTTATGGCTGAGTTGAAAATAAGTGCTCTGTGACATATCCCTCAGCATTCCCTGAATATTCTCATGCTTCTCTGAATTAATAAACTTCAATAAGTGTCATCAGTGTGTGAAATCCTAGCTACCCTAATTGACTTAGACATCATTTTGACTACCCTTTCAGCCAATACTTTTTGATAATAAAATAGGTATTTACATGTTATACTTTATAAGCTCAGTATAAAATACATTTTATACACAGTTTACTAATACTGTTAGCTATATCTTGCTCACCCTATGGTCCAAATGTTTCTAATTTTTTATGACTCATGGTAGTGTCCATGCAAGTGCCAAGACTTCAGAATTCTCTACAGTATCTGGGTTGAGAGAGTTTGTTCATTTCCCTCTTTGGCTGGATGACCTCAGCTAGGTCATTTCCATCTTTAGTTCTGTTTCCTTGTCTGTACAAAAGAAGCAATAAGACTATGTGATGGAAATAACTATGTAAGAATAAGGTACTATAACATGATGGAAGCATTTTTAGATTGAACTACTGCGCAGTAGCATTGGCAGGCACTAACCATAATGCACCACTATGGCCCAGTAGTAACAAGCAACAAGCTACTACACAATAGCATCTGAAAAAAAAAAAATGTGTGGCAATGGTACTTCACAGTAACCCTGGTTTAGTACTTGCTTATGTAAGTAACACACTTGCTCTTAACTTGCTTATGCAAGTAGTAGCAAATGACTGCACAGTAACAACTGCACAGTCCGCCACTCAGATATGGCCAGTACGAAGTATAATTACTAAAATTCTATATCCTGATCCTCTAACGAAATGGCTATCTTTATGTAGGTAAGTAATTTTATGGGTTACAATGATAACAGTCACTTGCATAAGTGTTTGCTTGCTCAGGATCCCATTGGAATTTCCAAGTCTGCTTACTTAAGCTAGTGTATATCTATACTGCTAATTAGTGCCAACCTTATTGCCACCCTCAAGCCTATAAACACTGACCAGCTGTACTGGAACCCCTCAGACCTTTGCAGTAGTCAAAACCAACTCTGGAAACATTGCTGGGCTCAAGGCTGAGTCTGCCTCTTAGCTTTTCTCTTCTAGTAGTCTGCTTGTAACCCACCTGGTTGACTTGCTAGCAACAGTCCCACAACTTCCTGTTTTCTGGTTTCCAGTACTTCTGTACCTTACTTCTTGCCTATGCTGCCCTTAATGTAGAGCCATGCACAGAAGGCATGGCCAATATTTCTGACTGATTCCAAAAACAGCTTCACCTAAGATACAGAAAGTATTATGTGGATACTTCTAGTACTGGCCACAACTGAAGTGGCTTGTGTGGTTTAGGCTGCTTTGACCCAAGTCAAACCTAAATATCAACATAGATTTACCATATGGGTGTTATACGCTATTCATCTGTCAGACCTGTAGTTAAAAATCATATTACTGAATCACTTAAATATGCCAAATTTTTTTAAGCATGGGGCCAGAGGTTTGGTGAATCAAAGTGGATATCAATGGACCATAAATTATCATCATCTCAATGTTTTCTTGCTGATGTATATAACTCAGAGCTTCATGTGTCAGAGAGAGACTGAAGGCCCATACTTGCTACCCTGAAATCAGTAGCAAACCTCCCTGTGAGTTCAACAGGAGCAGCAGCAGACTTTAACAGAGGGACAATAAGGGAACTATGGATTTAGTTCCAAAAGAGACCTGCCTCACAGGACCCATTACTGACTGAATTCAGCTACTCTAGTCATCAATAATGTAGTTTTTTCCCCTCGAACTGGGTTGATAGTTTAATTCCTCAAATGAAAGATACAGGACACATCTACATAAAATGCTTAACTGCGCAGTAGCATAGTTTACTGTGCAGTAAGCATGTGTGTCTGCACATGCAAGGGCTTACTGTGCAGTAAACCTCACTAATCATGAGTACATAGCTACCTGCCAATGCAAGTATCAAATTTACTTTTGATTCATAAAGGAGCAATAGTGCTCATGTAGATGAATGACTGGGAGCAAAACTGCTTCTAGTCAGCTGGCCACCAGGGAGCAGGAGACCTCCGCTCCAAGATGGTAGTTCCAGGGTCAGGCTGGAAGATCCTTATCTCCCAGCCCCTTCTTCACCATCACAATCAGAGATTGGGGGGGCTGGAGACCCTTATCTCCCAGTGACAGCTCCATAGTCACAAGGCCAGTAATGGGAAATCCTTATCCTGGAAGAATAAAAGCAACAACCCAGTTCAAGAAAAAAAAAAAGATCTTCCTGACCTGGTGCTCCCTGCCAGCCCTGGGCTAGCACCATGGGGAAATCTAGAATTCCCCTTGATGGCCACATGGGCCCACTGCAGGGCCCCAGGAAGCAGGAGCTGTTTGCTGCCATTAGCAAAGATGATTTCCCGAGGTCCCTTCCAGCCCTAATGTCTATGAAAGTCTATGAAAAATCCCTGCACGTGTAGATACCTGCTGGGAGCATTTACTCATGAGTAGTTTACTTGCAAGTAAACTGATCCCGGATCAAATGCAGGTATAGATGCACCCATGGACTCAAGTCCTTGGCATTTGTCCCAGCACACAAAAGCCCCTCTACTCCTACCTCATCTCATACTTTTCCTTACATTTTTCCCCTATTCCAATTTAACACAGCAATTCAGAATGCAGCTTAATCCTGTACTAGGGAAAGACTCTGAAAGTCTGTTCCTACAGATTTCCTCCTCATTTACACCCATAGCAACATTTATTTTTCCTACTCCCACTGTCACACTGGTAACTCCCATGGGTCCAGGTGGGATCTAACATGGGCCAGAAACAGGGGCAGCAATAATTGAGGCAAAGAGCTCAGTGAATAATTTATTCTGTGAATGTAGCCATCCTTTTTATATATTGTTTGTGAACAGTATAAGGTTATTAATAATTATTTGCTAAAACACTTTTTACAAATAAACATTGTTCTGAATTTAGTTATTGAGTTGTTTATTATAGGAAGTTATGCAAGGAGCATTGGTTCATTTAATTAAGCTTTTCATTATTTATTCATAAAAACAAACACAGTGACAAAGGCCTTACAGTGCTAGGGGCTGACCAAATAATGAAAAAGGCAGAGGTTGTCCCAAAGAGCCATCATTTCAAGCTCTCACTTACTCACATGCATAGTTCTAAGTATTCATATTTATGGACTCAGATTCATAGATTGTAGAGTCAGAAGAGACCACAAAGGATCATTGTGCCCAACCCCTGCCCCTGGCAGGAAAGAGGACTGAGGTCAGATGACCCCAACCAGATGTCTATCAAGCCTCCTCTTGAAGACCTCCAAGTTAGGTATTGCACCACCTCACTTGGAAGCCCATTCCAGATTCTGCCCACCCGTACTGTAAAAAAAAATTCTTAATGGCTAACCTGAATCTTCTCCACTAGTTTGCACCCATTATTCTTACTTACTCCTAGGGGTGCTCTGGTAAGTAGCGCATCTCCAATTCCCTGTTGTCTTCCCTTGATAAACATGTGGGTGGCTACAAGGTCTCCCCTCAGACATCTCTTGTGAAGGCTGAAAAGATCCAGATCCCTCAACCTCCCCTTGTGGGGTCTTTCATGGAAACCACTAATCATGTGAGTGGTCCTCCTCTGAACCCTCTCCAGATTCTCTGTGTCCCTCTTGAAGTGCAGCACCCAAAACTGGACATAGTACTCCAACTGCGGCCTGACCATTGCTGCATAGATGGGAAGCATCACCTCCCTTGATTTGTTGGTCATGTATCTGCTAATGCACGACAAGGTCCAACTGGCCTTGTTGATGGCTTCATTACACTGCTGGGTCATGTTCAACTATGACTCCAAGATCCCTCTCAGCCACTGAGCTGCTGAGGAAATCATCCCCCAACCTATAGGAGTGCAGGGAATTCCTCCTCCCTAGGTGGAGTACCTTGCATTTATCTTTGTTGAACTGCATCCTATTTTCTCTTCTCTTTGAGAAGATCATCAAGCAGCACATCTGTGATGGGCCAGCTTTAAGGATGATGCTTAAGAGCAACCAGCACAGTTTCATTAGGGGCAGGTCATGTCAGACCAACCTGATTGCCTTTTATGATCAGGTCACAAAAGCATTGGATACAGGTGTTGCCATGGACGTAGTCTTTCTGGACTTCAGCAAGGCCTTTGACACCATCTCCCACCCCAACCTCATTAAAAAACTGGACAACTGTTTCATTGATGCCTACACAGTCAGATGGATTGCAGATTGGCT
>NW_017728931.1:102224588-102246102 GCF_001723895.1 Crocodylus porosus
GGTGACCATCTATAAACTCACTAGGGGGGACCAGAAGGGTTTGGGAGAGACCTTGTTTCCCCTAGCACCCCCTGGCATAACAAGGAATAACGGCTACAAGTTGTTGGAGATTAGGTTTAGATTAGACATCCATAAGAAGTACTTCACAGTCAGGGTGGCTAGGATCTGGAAACAACTTTCAAGGGAAGCAGTGCTGGCACCTACCCTGGGGGTCTTTAAGAGGAGACTTGATGCCTACCTGGCTAGAGTCATTAGAGCCCAGTTTTTCTCCTGCCCAGGCAGGGGGTCAGACTTGAAGATCTACAAGGTCCCTTCCAACCCGATTTCTATGATTCTATGATTTAGGAGCACTTTTTTTTTTTTCAAATATTATCTAACATTCCATTAAAATTCATTTTTCAGTTACTTTTTAGTAAATACATTAGTAGAATATTCTCAGGAAAAGAACATGAATCAAATATTAATATTACCATAATAAATCTAGTGTTTCATTTGAGTGAATACCTAAAATTTTTCCCTTAGTTATCTGCTCAGCTTTACTGAGGACAGCCATAAGTATTTTTTCTTTTCCATTTCAATTAAGGTTGTCCTATAAAAGACCATAATGGAAAAGAAAAAAACTAAGTTCTTTTACAAGTGAATTTTCTGAATCTTGTATAGCAAGAAAAATATATAGTGATTTGTAGTTTCTAAACAATAAACAGTAATAGGATGCCAGTTAAAGAACTGTTATTTATTGATTCATGTTTAAATACTAATTTTGAAATCTGTTTTCTTGAGATTTTTCATTATGGTACAGCTGCAGTCAAGAGAAAGCTTTTGTTCAATCCCTCAAAATAAAGACACAATAAGGCTACAATGAACTCACCACCAACACATTATACAACCAACACAATGTCAAACTTTTATGGTAATAGTATGCATATTATTGTTCAGGCAATGAGGCTCAGTAATAGCAACACCAAACAGCTCAAACTAAGAGCTTCATGTTTCATTTCATCACTGAGGCATGGCTATTTGTTTTAGATTCAGACTATATATGTCTACTGATTTGCATAGGAACTCACAGAACAAAATAAAAGGAATAATGTGTCTGATTGCCATTTCAACCTGAGGGCAACACCATTAGGTGACAATTCTGGTTACTGCTAAAATGGAGTTTGCATGCCTGATTAAATAAGGTAAGTGGAAATTTATATTTCGCTGTTGTAGTTCTTTATTAAATAGCTTCATTCTAATGTACATAGTGGGAACATCTTATATCTAATAGGATGTTACAGTTTTATAGAAGTTGGTGTGTTCCACAGTTCATGATGTCATTACCTCCTGATACTTAAAAATAGAAGACAAAGGCTTCAACACATTTTGTTTCCTAAAGGCTAGCAGAAACTGAGAGGTGTATAATTCTCCTCATAATCACAGTAACATAAGTGTTACTTTTGGAAGGGGCAAAAAATATGATCCAAGTTAACGAAGACTGAGTTCAGAAGAAACTGAAACCATACAGAGAAAGGAAAAGTCTGGAGTTTATGGATTATGGACCAATAATAAATAGATTATTGTATCAGTTTCCCTTAAGTGTAATAAAACATTAAAGGGCCAGCTCTAGGATTTCCCAAATGGAATTAATCTCCTAAAAGACCCCTCTTCCTTTTTTGCATACATTTTCTCCAAGGATTCTTTCCCTTTATTCCTTATACATCTCTCTGATCCTATATTCTTTTCTACAACCTCTCTTTTCCCTATTTGTCAAATACCCTATTTCTGGAGTTGTTTCCCCCCACCCCTTTTCCACCTAGGGCCTATCCCCTAAATACCAGTCCTCCAATGGATAAAGTATATGAGGGGAAGTTTCAGAAAACATTGTCTATGGTTCTTTTCCAGGTGTGTGACAAAGTGGAGAGAGATAGCCATCACTGTGGAAAATATGGTTCAACTGCATTCTTCCTTCTTGCTAATCCTTCAGTTTATGGAGAAATTGTCATGCCATCACCAGCCTTCTCTACAGAAAAAGTAAAGTCCAACTGCTGAAATCAGCTGCCAAGTCACAGCCGAGTTCTTCTAATAAGCTGGCCCCCTTGCAACCACCACATTAACATCTCTACAGGGAACTTTCAACAGTGAACAGCTCCCAGGTGGCCAAAAGGGAATTTATAGAATCCCGGGAACTCTCAATGGTATATTAAACTGGCTTCCCCTGTAATTATAAGTTTATTAAAATGAACCCTCAAAACGCCACACAACCAAGGGATAGAGAAGTTGGATCTCACAACCACAATTCACCAAACCCAGTCAGGAGATCACACAAATAATTGGCACTGTAACTGCTCCTGATTCTTTATCTGTCGCTGTAAGTAAATGGATGCTACATAGCTTTTTCTAATACTTACAATTTGAATTATTTTTTAATTTTTAAGCCTAGCTGGGAACATCTACACTTGCATTTACTCCATTAACCCACTACACAGTGGGCACCTCTATACATTACCCTATGGTTGACATCGTTATGAATCCATGCTTAGTACCTGTTGGAAGTATTAAAGCATGGCACAGTAACTGCCCATGCTGCACCATATGCATGGCACACAGTCTTCACCACTACTTTGCCATAAGTGATTTGGGGTAGGTATCTATACATCTGAGAATTAGGGAGCAGATTTGCTCCCAGTATCCTGTAGCCCTGAAGTGTGCCTCTGCAGCCAACAAGGGGAGCTCCAGACCCGCCCCCCCTCCCCCAGTGCTAGCCCAGAGGCTGGCAGTGTGCACCAGGCAAAGAGGCAGCCGTCTCCTGGCCCTGGAGGGCTGCTTACTGCTGTGTCCCCTGCCCCAGTAGCAGGGAGTTTCTGACCCTAGCTCCCTGATCTGGGGCAGAATTAGTCTCATTTCCCAGTCTAAGCCCTACAGTTGCAGGATTCAGGCTGGAAAGCCCTTATCTTATGCTGGAGATAAGCATCTCGCAGCAGTGGTTCCACAGTGGTGGAGCTGCTGCTGGGAGATAAGGGTCTCCCAACCCCTGCTCTGCAATCATAATCTAGGAGCAGGCAGCTTGAAGCTCCCTGCTGCCAGGGCAGGGGGACATAGTCCATGCTCAGGCTCCTGTGGTGGAGCCTGCCCTGGCAGCAGGCAGCTCCTGCAGACAGGGAGCTATCTCCTACCCCCTAGTGGATGGCTGACCAGGAGCAGATTTAGCTCCCAGCCAGGCATCTACATAAGCGTTACAGTGCCATTACTAATGCCAAGTAAATTTGCTACTTGCATTTTGTAACAGGGTGGCCTCCTTGTTGAGTCTCCACTGGCTGCGCTGCTCCTGGGGTAACTGCCTACTATGCTTGCTGCCATGCCTTGATGGAAAAAAATATGAGAACTGTTACTAAGATGGAAATTACTTTCCCTGCTGACAAAGGCCTTAATACTCACTCCAACCTCCCCTCCATGGGTCCCATGCCTCACAGATATTGCTGGGTGTGTATTACCTGTCTGGTCTATGGCCAGAGCAAACTGGGCACAAGGTTACAACTTTACCTTGCTGCCCCAGAGGACCACTCACACACCACCCATCTCTCATGAGGGTCCCACTCACTCTACTGGCTCTCACCTAGCCTCTTTCATACTACCCTCTCTCTTGGGTCACACTCATACCACCCAGCCTCACTCGGCTTCAGGCTTAGCTCTCCATGATTTGGTCAGACCCAGCACAGTCTGCTGGATGTCTCCCGCTACCCTCACCTGCATGTTGACCAAGCAATTCTACAACTGCTAGTCTACTCTGCTCCAGGCCCCTCACAGGCCACTATGTCCCCACTGGGCTTCCTCACCTGCTGACACACACACTAATCATCACTCCTTCCACTCTAATCATCACTCCTTCCTCACTCAGGGTCTCACTGCTCATCACCAGGCTTTACCCTGCCACATAGGTCCCAGGTCCCTCCTCCAGCCTGAGCTCTGCCTCAGGGCTCCTTCATGAGCCTGGGCTCCCCCTGCTCATTAGAACACCACCAGGGTTGTGGGGCTGGGGTTTTAAGACACCCTGACCCACCTTTCACCAGGGAGGTAACTGGCCTGGCATTTCCTGGGGGCTCCCACACCACTAAGAGCCCCACCAGACCACCCTTCCCCAGCAGGGTGGAGTTTTACATCTTACCCAGGACAAGGGGCCACCTCTACCCCAGAGCCCCTACCCTTACCTCCTGATAGTTCCCAGGGCAGCCTCTTAACCTGATATCACCTCCTACAGCAAGCTGCAGCCCAGCTTATATCCCTGGGTCCAAAATGGTTGCCTTCATCAGGCACCTGGCTGCTGCCTGTTTTCTGCCCTTAAAAGTGGCAGGCTCCAAAGGTGCCCTGTCACACATTTGCAGGTATTAAATTTCCTTGAGATTTGGAAAATTTACTGTGAAGTAAGTATGTACATATGTAGATCCTCACAGTAAACTATATTAATTCACCATTAAGTGGCTCATGTAGATGTGCCTGCTGACATGCTTATTTTGCCTAATCACCAATTTTTTTTCCCATTTGGTGAAAACATTGTTTTTTATTTTCTTTTCAATGGAGCATAAATTAAACTTAACTTTTTGCTATCTTATTTTGGTTCTGTCCTTGTTTATGCACTATCATAATTGTTGATTTCATTAATATCAGCAGAACTCAGAACTGAGTTTTAGATGAGTTGTGCTCCTTTTGCTAGCTAAATTTGTAGTAGCAAAGTAAAAAACTTTCTAGTCATTTCATAAATGCTTCCAGGTTTGTTTGGTTTTGTTATTTAGTGTTAAGAGAAGAGTGTGGTGTGGGGAGAAACCCTAAATATCTAGACCTTAATATATCTTTTGGTAAAACTCATGCAATATAGCAATTGGATTCTGTGCACTACAAAAGCAGCATACCTTACATATATATACATACAGTTCTAAGATTTGATAAGTCTACATAGGGCTGTATCACCAAATTCTATAACTGTTATTAACGCAATGTATCTATAACCCATCAATACGATGTAGCTACACAGTCAATATATATTTTGCTATTGTGAAGCAGAATTCAAAGTATTTCATAATATGTAACAATTCGTGGTGAAATCAGATGCTTGTTACACCCCATCTTTTCGGCTTTTGCATACTGCTTGGTTCTCCGTTTTGGCACAATCTAGGTATGCAGCCACAGATGGAAAGTCAGTGTGTGTGATATGCTTTTTACCTGCCATGGAAAGTTGAATTTCCTCCATCATTTGGTATAAACAGTTTGTAATTGTTTAGTTCTTATATCTGTCAGTAAAATGAGGAATATTAACAATGCTTGCTACAGGTATAACAAATGAGAAAAAATGTTTCAGGGAATCTGTATAAATTAGTTGTTGGAGCTTAAACCTGTAGGGTCACAAATAAACATTATGTGCCTGGATGCCAGATTCTACATTTGAGTCCTCTGATTTGGCTGATTTATATACACGATCTCGAATAGACAGACTGGTCTTTTTGAGTAAATGTCTGGAAAGGTCTAGGTGCATAATTTAATCCTTTCAAAAAAACCTGAAATGTACCTTTTTGTCTAAATTGGTTCAAGTTATAATGACTTAATGGTGGCACATGACTTGAACATCTCTCATTACCAGCATTGAAAGAATGCCTGTCAGAGGATACCAGCAGGCTGATTTGGGTGATGAGGATCATTCCCACTCTTAGCCCTTAACTCCCTGGACATCTCATTTCTTTAGGATCATGATGCTGAAGAATATTTTTAAAGCTATTGTGTCCTTACAAAACTACCATTGATTTTAAAGTGCTTCTGCATTACTAATTCTTGGAATGCATTAACAAAAATGATCCTTTGGCATAGAAGTTGCCAACCAAATAACATAAGAAGAAAGAGGACTGTGATCAAAAAGGATTTACCATACATATAGGAGCTAGAGACACCTGATTCTAATCCTAGTCCTGCTCTTGATTTAACATATGACCTTTGGCAATCATTTTAGGATAGACTTGTGCATCTAAATAGGAGTTTTTTAGACATGTGAGTAGAATTTTGGTATTTCACAGTTTGCTATGCACAGACCAAGTATATGCATGGGGCTATATGTATGTGTTTATGAATGTAAGTCCTAAGAGCAGAGGACTCTCACATGCCTTACTCACAACATCTGAGCAGGAAGCTGAAGCTCCAGATTCTAGGCTTCTCTTGCCCAGAGGGGGTATGAACCTATTTCTTTTTGACTTCTCAGATCACTTCTTGAACCACTACCAAGCAGGTTAAACCAGTGATTCTCAACCAGTGTGCCATGTGATTCTTTTAAGGGTGTTCCAGGGTAACATACAACTATTAACAATGCAAGCACCTACATGATTTGCAAGAGAGTTTCAAAATAGGAATCCATAATGTCAAAAACATTCTGTCCTGTTGTGGTCTGAGTGCTTTACAACAGAAGAACTGCTCTATTATTTTTCCATAGTCAAAAATTGAGTGGATGCTAAGAGATGGTGTTTTCCAAGGGGTTTTTGGAGTCTAAAAAAAGTTTGAGAATCACTTGGTTAGGCATTATCCAGTGCCACAGCTACTTGCACCTAATAGTCATTGACTAGAATGGATGGAGGGAAGTGAAGTTTCTGTCTCATAAGAAGTAGATGCCCAGACTGGAACTCATGGCTTGCTTGCTTGCTAGTTTGTTCACATTCATATGCCCTCTCTTCACTGTCTAGGGGGTCAGCTTCAAATAGACCATGTATTGAGTAATGCCTAAGCTCTGGCACAGTGGTTAGTTACAGTACTATTTTAGGTAGTCAAAGAAATGCAAATTCAAACATCCTTAGGGTGCCTAATTAGAACATGTCAGAGAAGACTTGATTAGTCAAGTCCGCTATGAGTTCTTAATAGAACGCTCCAACATCCCCTCACTGCCACGTGTATTAAGCCCTGCTATATTTCAAAAAGGCTGTGGCACACTTTAACTAAACCCCACCAAATAAGCTTTGGTTAAAGTGCCCCAACAGTCATTTTGAAATGGGTGGGGCTTAATACACGAGATGGTGAGCTGTGCTATTTAAAGTGGCTGTCCGGGAACTGCTCTAATTAACCATCCCCTGCTTCCGACCTCATATTTTCTGCCTTCCGAGTGAAGTGCCTTAATCATTCAGCTATTGGGATTAAGAAAATGGAAAGGCCCTCCTCCTAGCTATACCACCATGCTAGTAATAGGTTTCTGACCAGCTACATTGTATGATTTAGTTATATGTACACATCTGGAATGGGTGTGCATATATCACTTCTTATCTGCCTGGCGTATGTGTAGGGGATTGCTTGCGCATACAACCCTATACTTCCATTCTGGAAGGGAAAAGCCACTGCAAACTCTGATAAGTGGCAATGATGTCACTTACGTGGCCAGAAAACTGCCATTTAGAGTCACAAAGGTAAATACATTTCTGCCCTTAGGCTCTCTGAGCCTCATTGTGCTGCTATTATTCAAATTATGCAATACTGTAGTCTGCAAGTAATTTACATGTAAAGATAGCAAAATTGGGCCCGAAAGTGTATATTTCCACTGATCAAATGAAATTAATATTTGCTTACCTATCTCTTAGAGACATTGGAAGGATTAAATTGTTAATATTTATACAGCACTTTAACCAAGTAAAGCTCTACATAACAGTGTAGTAGCTGATATGCGACACATAATGCTAAACATTATTATTGCTACTTAGAAATAATGGTTACTCTAATTTACAATCAACTTAGTCATACTTCTCCCACTACGGCTTGTGTTTCCCTGAATAATAAAATCAGGCAATCACTGAAATTCAGTATATTATAAATGGGAAACAGGAGTGGCAGACAAAGATGTTTACCTTACTGTGCCATTAAGAGTCAAATTTTAAGACCTTAAATATGCATTCTTGCCTTCCACAGGTGTCAGTGAGGGACATGAATGAAAATCCAAGATTAGATATTAGCCTTTAGCTTGAAGAGAAGGAGTTTATTAAAAGGAATAGTCATATCAGTATAATGAATTCTAAACACTTTAGATTCTTATATCTATTACTTATATTACAACATAGACTTCAATCAGAGAAGTCTGTTGTAGGCACTATACAACACAGAGAAACAGTCCTTACTCCAAAGAGATTCCTGTCTGAGCACCCAGGGCTGCAATGTATGCACATGAACACCCACAATGAAGGCAAAAGATCTGCTCAGATGTGTAAGGTTAAGCATGTGCGTAATTGCTTGCAGGATCAGGGCCTAAGGGCTATTAGTTTTCTCAGCTATTAAATTAGCTGAGCAACAAAGAGAGAAGATACAGGGAAAACATGTAATGGAGATTTAAACAGTGATGAATTGTAAGATTGCCTACTGTAGCTTGTAAATTTAGTTCCCACAGGAGCATACATTGTGGTAAGGCTCTCTCTCTTTGTGCAACTTTTGATTTAGGATTATCACTCGGCCTTGATCCTGCAGTGACAGCTGTGTGTGGAAGAACTTCTACACCTATGTAGAGTCACACTGAATGGTGCTTCAAGCAACACAAAATTATGCTTTCATGATTTTCATCGCAGAATCAAAACCATACATAGGGCCCAAATTTAAATTTATATTTTAATCAAGAAGCTTATAAACCCCATTAACAAGAAACCCAGAAATGCATGATAAAGTTGGACTCCAAACTAGGACGGGTGAAATTTCATAAGCAAATAGTGTATTCACTGAAAAAAAATCTTTTTTGAGGGAACTAAAACTCTTCATGACTTTTGATCAAATCTGACAAATAATTTTGACTAAAATAAGATGTGTAAAAAGTAAAAAATCCCAAACATTGTTTTCTGACACTAAATGAAATATTTCTATTTTTAGTTTTGAAATCCTGTGTTTTATTTGGTAGTGTTGTTGTGATGTTATACCTGTGATGCTCCAGGAATTATCCAAAAGGCAAGAATTTTTATGGATGATATTTATTATTGGACCAGCTACAGGGACAGCTCGGCTGTCTCCTCATGGGATAGACTTAACAAAGCTTTTAAATTTACATTCAAAAGTTTGTCTAAATCTATCCCAATGATTCAGTTGGTCTAATAAAAGCTATCACCCACAAAAACCTTGCTTCTAGTGCTTAATTTTAAAAACTTGTAAATTAATTTTTAGATGGATTAAAATCCTCACATACAATTGTTTTCTTTTGGGTCTAAAAATTATTTTGGTTGACCCAAAATTATATTTTCATTTGACCAAAAAACATAACAGACAAAAAATAGATTTGGTTTAATCCCAATTTCTTTTTTCAATTTTTCATTTTCTCCAGTTAACAAAATAAATCAACTTGCTTTATTCTCTACCTTGACCTCTTTCATTGGAAAATATCAGCTTTTCAGCTATACATACAATATAAACAAAGCAAAACAAAAGGGAATTGAAGCATTCAAGCTAACATTTACTGGCTTGAAAGATGTATTTTGCAAGATGAAAAAATGTTTCAAATCACTCTTTTTTTCTTTAAATCATTGTCTTTTTTCCATGTGGGATCCTTCACTTCTAGCAAACTAGGTGGCAAAATAATTTATTATTCAAAATAACTCATTATTGGATTGAATTGTTTTCTGAATGATTGTGTGGGTCTAACCAAATTGCTTAACTCATTTTTTTCCTATATGAGGAAACATAAGAGTCTAAGCAATAGAAAAGCATGCTTTTGATTTGATATTGTACCATCTAAAGACAAAGTGATACAAATTCTTTTTTATCCTTTTATTATTTTATGACGAGCAGGGAAAAGTAGCACAGACAATCCAAGCAGATTGAAAGCTTCTATAATTCTTCATGTCACTGATACAAATGACAATTATCATTAGTATTGTTTCTGACATAGTGATTTTTCATGTCAGATGATATTAAGGCTTTAAATTCTGTTCTCAGTTACACCAGACTGAATCCCAGTAACTCCATTCATTTTAGTAGGCTTAATCAGTGTTACGCCAGAATAAATTACAGTAAATTTGGCCCATAACAGTAAAATCCTTACTTGCTGAATTTTCCTGCTTAATATAGCATATAGCAAATGATGCCTGTTCATTCTGAAGTGTTCATTTCTGCCAAATTAATTCAAGAAAGCTTGCTCTAATTAGATTTGTGTATGAGTAGTCTCTTTACGGAATTCATTCTATAATATCAGTTTTATTTTGTTTGGATTGCATTTTTTTACTTTATGCATTTAAATGTTTGGTATTTGGAATATTTTATTTTAATCTGGCTTGGCCTTTGTAATACATTACCTTCATATTTAAAAAAAAGAATGATCTTCAGTTAATATAAAGATTTAATTATTAAAACATTGATACAATGCTTCAGGGATCAATAAAACTTTTTTTATTGACTAAGGAAAGCTATTTGCAAACATACTGTTGCATTCTGAGTTGGAAATGTGATGATGTGGGCAACATAAGAAAATATACAACTCATAAAGGATGTGTTCCTGCTGCTACTAAAATTAATGGTAATTATAAACCAGTAGGATTAATGTAATAATTATGGGGCCCTTGCATGTCTTCTCATATTACATTATATAATGGTCCTCTCATGCAAGATGCTGAAAACCCAAGGACTGCAAAATGCTCAGCTCATTGGAGATGCTCATCATCCTCTTGGAATAAGGTTCTTCAAGCCCTGCAAAAAACACTGTAAAATATATATTGTTTTCTTTTCTCGTATTCATGTCCTCAATGCAATTAAGCCCAGGAACAATACCGCTGAATATATATATGCTTCAAATTGTTTGGAGTGAAATAGGGTCATATGTAACAGTGGCCATATACATACCTTGATCCATGGCACAACTTGTAAGACCCTGAATTAGAGGAGTTTTCTTTTAATGAAACCATATTTATAGAGAGGTATTTTATACTTGTACTCCAGTTTATCTAGTTTCTATTGCTTACACTAGAATTATATTGAACAGATATTTTTCAAGTTTACTATGGCATCCACATTTTTTAGACTATAATTGTAGTCTTGATCTAATTTTCCTGCTTTGTATTAAACTGTAGAACCGTTCTTTCAAGTGACAGAGTAATGTTGCATGCCCATCAAAAAAAGAAACTACCACATGTTCTCACACAAAATGCACAATTTTTTCCCCAAAACCAACTGAGAGAAATTGGAATGTGCATTATATGTAAGAAATTTGAATTCCCAGAGGTCTAGAAATTTGGCAGTATGGAGCAGTTGCAGCATGAATTGATCTGAGAGCCATGGCAATTAATGATGCTAGGGCTCCCCCATCACCAAATTTCTGGACCCTTGGGAATCCCCTTAGCTGAATGACATGGCCCTGTGTACTGCATCAGCCTGCCAAATGGGACCAGTCCATGGCTACCCCTGGCTTATACTCTAGACCTAACACTCAGCATCAGAGCCAGCATCAGACCCAGCTACTTCACACCTCAGTTACATCTACTGCAAGGTAAGATTCCTTCTGGGAGTTTTCCAAAAACAAGGTGCAGGGGTTATATGCAAGAAAATATGGTAATAGCCCGGTCAGGGTGATAATTGTGTATCTGAGCATCTTGCTTTAAGAAAATTGTAATTCAGAATGATATTTTGTCACTGAGATTTATAAGCAATGTTGCTACAAGAAAATCATTCTTTTAATTGATAAATAAAGATATAGTCTGTCTGTAAGGTGAGCCTGATTTATGAAAACCCCTAACTTGTAAGACAATTTTGTTCATAGCTGTGGCTTGTCTTTAGAGGATAACCTGTAGTTGAACGTGTACTAAAAAATTTCCCTTGAAATAACATATCGTCCATTTTAGTAGGAAATGTTAATGCATTTGTTTAACTTAGTGATAAGTTTTAATAAAGCATAGATTCAATGCATCTCTGTAACCTATTTGTTTAACAAACATGAGTGACATAATGAACTCAAAGCTTAAAACAGTTTCCAATTGTAGCTTCCTACTCTTGAGGAAATTTAATATATTTATTATTAGCACCCATGTTCTCATGGCTTATTAACCAGTTGTCAAGAGTTTTTAGACTTCCATTCCTAAAGCTTTATTTGTTTGCAAGTGGAATGAAACCAGGTTTATATGTGATACAAAAAGTATTAACTTCCATGGTTTTTTGAAATCTTCAGACTGTTTATTAATAATTAATTTCCCAAAAACAATTGTTCTGGGGTCACTTCATTTTAGTAAGCAGAATAGATGGCATTGTATTATATTCGTTCTTTTTTTCTTTCTTTCTGAAACTTGGATTCATAATTCACTGCACTGATGCCAACATTGCAGTCTCAAAAACTGTTTCCTCACTAAGTTTGCAAAGTGGTTTAGAATACAAGCATACTTTTTCCTTACACTTTTACAGCATATAGCTTTAAAGGAAATCATTACCTTGAAAATTTTATTAGCTTATTTTCTGTACTGCAGTGTATGGGATACTCTCAGCGTTACTGGCAGGAAAAGTGCCTTCCACAGGCAGATCTCTAATTTTTCACAGGTCTGCAGAGGTAGTACTAGTTTGTCACTTTCCATTACCTTGAACCCCACATCAGTTTGCTCGGTGGAGATCTCCATGAAGATGGCCTTGGTCACCCAGAAATTCTGCTACTATTGCTCATCATCCCACATCCTCAGGACTATCTACTTTGATGAGTCAGTGTTTGGACCTTGTTACCCATTCATTTTATGTCTCAGGGAGCCATACCCTGGATTATCCACACATTAAGTCATATAAACTAGCTTTAAGCACTTTTTAGGCATCTTAAAGTTACTCCACTCCAGGGCAGGTGTATCTCTGACCCATGTTACCCAGCTCTTGTTCCAACAAAGTGTGGCTACTCCCCAGAGATAAGCTGCCCAAGTTTCAGTCCTCCAGCATCCCAGAATTCAGTGCCCCTTCCCCTCCCCTCCTGTTCCATGTGGACAAAGGTTCCACCCCCTGAGCTGTACTGCCCAGGGAGTCATACTAGCACCAAGCAAACTCCCTGTCCCACCCCCAAAGGTATGACCTTGCCAGGCAGCTCTCATGGGTACAGACCAGACCAACAGAAGGCTTGGGGGCTTGGAGAAGGGAGCAAGGTAGGGGGCCAGAATGGGGTCACTCTGAGCTGGGGCTCCCCTCTTAGGGCAGGGATAGTGCCCCTGTGGGATGAGGCTACCCAATCCCAATCCCAATCCCAATTTATTAAAACATGACACTTAATTTACATCATTTACTTACTCTTTATGTCTTTTAAATTCTTTTTTTTTTTTTTACTTCTTTTTATTTTATACTTAAGTGGCTTTTTTACTTCATTTCATAACTAAGCCCCCAGCTGGCATTCCTACCCACTGCCTCTCCACCTCCCATTTCACTACTCAGTCCGTGTCATTAAACTCTCCCCCTTTCAGCCTCATGCTCCTATCGCGACCAACCCATGCCCACTGAGAGCAGGGACAGAAACCTGTCCTGGCTCACCAGCCCTGCGGTGGCAATTCAGCTGTAGCTCCTAGTCAGGCCCCTGCTCACCAGTCCCCTAGTGACAAGTCACAGCTGTGTAGGTCGGGGACAATCAAAGAAGGTTTTTTATCCTGAACGTGTGACTGCTCTAAACTCAAGCTAACAGTAAGACCAATCAACACTTGAGAAGCTTCAAGTGTAATGTAATGTGTACCAAAGCCCTTTATCTCTTAGTCCCAGAAGTGGCAGCACATGGTCTGCAGCTAGTCTCAGAGAAGGTGAAAGTCCCTTATTTCTTCCTTCTGTGGCATGGTCTCAGATAAAAAGAAAAAAGAGCACAGCCTGAAGAGCCACATTTCAAGAGCCAGGATCCTGGTACTTTGAGTTTCCTTGCTGTGACACAACAGCAGGGAATATGCTGGAAGAGTACAGTGGGCAAAGAGCCTTTACCATGAGCATAGGTCCAGGATTTTCAGGGTGGTAGGCTGACACTTACACTCTGCATTTCCTGTAGCACATAAAATAGAAATATAGCTGAATACGAGAGCTTGCATATGGCTTGAAATTACCATATTTGATAAAGAATGGATATGAGTACACTAGAGACTAGAGAAGAAAAAATATTGATGTAGTAAAAGAAAGTTGTTTAAAATTTAAGGTTTTCTTTCTTTTTCTGTTTTTTTCTTTTGATTGAAAAATTATACTAGTCTGGAACCTGCAATTTACCTAGCCAACTAACTCCCTAACTCAAAAACAAAGACAGAGACAGAGATATGTTTTTAATGTTTATGTTTTTAATAAAGGAAACAAAGACATCAAAAGAAAACCTTCTTAATTCCCTAATGTTTATAAACAAAGACAGCATTATATTTATTATAACTCTACAAAAACCTGAAAGTATGACCATTTCCGTGCGGAGAGTAGAATTAAGAACAATTATAATATGCTCACTCTAAAAAGGAGAGCTACATATGGAATGCTTTGATTATCTACAATTCCCATGAAAATTAGCATCATTTCAGGCCTTTTAATCAATGCTGCCTACATTGTAGCAACAGAAGTAGGATTACAGATACCAGTCCCTTCTGTGTTTCTCCAGCCAAGTAATGAAACTAGACCTAGTTACATTAAGAAGTTCCTGATCATTCATTGGAGCTATTAAAAAAAATAATTAAAACCACAGTTTCTATGGGATTCTGTCACCACACAAATAGCAGTTTGGGACAGTATATTACTACATAATTTCCCACTGATATTACTTACTGTATTTAGTTGCAGTAACTGAAAGCAGTTACTTGCAGTTACTGCTTCTCCAGTCAGCAGTCTGCCTCAACAGTTTTGCAACATGGCAGGATATGAGTGGTACTGCGAGGTTGCTATTGAGGGATTAGAGAAGATGGTTATGGCATTGAAGGCTGCAAAATCTGCAACAAGTATAGGATATCTGCAACACAAGGAATCAATATAGCTCTGCCAGAGAGAGACATCATTCTCAGAAGGATAGATTCATAGAAACAAAAGTGCTATAGATGGCTTGGATTGTGGGAACAGTGGTGAGAGGCTTTGGGAGTTAGAGAAGGCTAGACAGGTCTGAAAGATGTGAGGCAGATTAAAATGTAAATAGTCTTGACAGCTAGAGCTATTGATATTTAAATCAACCTGTTTTTTACCGTGAATTCTTTATCTTCTCATACTTTTAAAGAAGAAAAACAACTTGATTTTAATTGTGTTGGCTCTAAGCTTGCAAGTTAATTTCAGGCTCATTAAATCACTCCCTGGTGCATATCTACATGTGGGCCCCCGCCAGAAGGAAATTGGGCCCAACAGGAGAAATCCAGTCCAGGGCTGCTCTTGCCCTGCTCTGCCCCCCTGCAGCTGCCAGGGGAACATCCAGGCCCGTCCAGTGCCAGCCCTGTGCTGGCAGGGAGCACAGAGGCTTAGCCCCAAGCTCTGGAGGACAGAGGAAAACTGTCCCAGCTTTGTGGGCAGCTCCATCCCAGCTGGGGGCAGACTGGGCTGGCTCCTAGGAGGGAGAGGGGGAAAGCTGTGCTGGCTGGGTGGGCAGCTGCCTCCCTACCCATTTCCATCTGCATGAGGCAGGGAGGCAGCTGCCTGGAAGCCAGGACAACTCTCCCTGCTCCTGCTGTGGTCCCTTGCTGCTGATGCTGACCAAGAGCAATTTGTTCCCAGTCACCATCTACACATGCAGTATAGTGCATTAGTTAATGCACCATTTTTCTAGTACGACAATCTACAGGTACTAGAAAATGGTGCATTAGAGTAATATACCGTGCAGTAATATTTGTGCATATGCAGATTAATCTAATGCGCAGTAAAGCATCTCATGTAGATGTACCCAGTAAGAGGCATATTTTGGAAGATCCTTTTTAAAATAATAATAACTGTTCTAAGAATAGAAGGATAACAAGTGGAATACAGTTGTGTATGTCTGTAATATGTCTGGTATATTGTTGTAAGATTAAATTAGTTTCTATTAAAACCAGAGATGTTTCTAAATGAAGCACTTTATTAGCTTGTTAAACTTCTGTGAGAGAAGACAGTGGCTCTGATCATTAGCGCACACTTGAATATGGATCCTTAATTTTTCTTTTTTTTTCTAGAAATAATTAGAAAGTGCAAATATGCCTGGCATGACTACCCAAACCATTCTTGAAATCTGGTTTATAATATTGGTGATTGCATCCCTTTAGCATAGAACAGGTCTCTCAAGAATAGTGGGTTTCCATATGGACTTCTTAATGTATCTCAGTGCTGACCAAAAGGTACCATCTGAAGGGGTGAGTTGATTTTTCTGCCTTCTTACACTCTCTTTTCTCTAAGGACCCCTCTCTAAAAACCTCACTGGAGGTCTTACCATTGATTTAACTGGGATTTAGATCAGGCCTTCAGTCTGTGTACAGATGAAATAATACTTTTCTTTGAAGATATGGTATTAGTTAAAAACAGTCATTTACAATCAAAGAGATACATTTATACATTTCTTTATATATAGTTTTTTCTCTTTTTGAGTAAAGTGAAAAAAATATTTTACCTTTTTATTGGACAGTAAAATATGACCGGCTCCAAAAGGCAGTCTTAAGGCTTATTAGGAGTAATACTTTTTTATTTAAAAAAATATTACCTAGAACCTACTACATATAACAAACTTAATGGCCAAATTATTTTTTTTGTTTAGAACAGCCTAAGTATAAACATATATAGAGTATATGCACCCCTCCTGCAGTACAACACAGGGAAGAAAAATCTTTGTGAGATTATTCTCTTCAGGTATTTTCCCTCACCACTGAGCAGAAAAGAGAAGATGCTCAGTCCCTAGAACTTACTGATTCCACAAGTTTGTCTCCAGCTCTGAGGCCACCAGCTGCTTTTTCAAACTCAGCAGTATCTTACACAGGGAAAGAAGGGCACCATTTTAAAACTAAGTTGTATATATGAACATTAAATTAGAATTCATATGGAACTAGTGAAGGAAATGGAGCCTGTACTACATTTTTTCTTTCTGTATCACACCATATTGATCCTTTGTCTGAATGAAAAACAAACTATTTAAATCAGACCAATTGATAAAGGTCACAAAATTGCAGCTTGTGATGAAATAGCACAACAAATACCCATATTAATTGCACATTGTTATGTTAACTTGATTAATTGCTTAACTTCTCAAATGGGATCAGACATTTTAATATTCTCATCTACCAGGAAGATGGTCATAAAATTCATGATTACAATTCATAGGGACTAAATAGTTCATTGGATCTAAATTCTCAGTCAGTAGATCTAAGTAGCTCATCAGCTTTACTTTCTTAATCAGCAATTCTCCTTGATATATCTGAGGCTTGCTTCTAATGACTGAGAAGTAAAACAAACAAACAGACCTAGACTGAGACCCCCCTCAGAATCCCACAGGCAATCAAAGGAGAGAGGAGTAGGAAAAAGAAAAACAGCTGGTCTTGGTGGGAATAATTACCAGGGAGGGTCATAAAGCTCTGTGTTAGCTAGAAAAATAGGTCAATTCTGTTCCTGTACCTTGAGGAAAGCCCTTCTAATTTATTTTGCTGTCAATATAAAGGCTCAAGTGTAATCTGATGGCTACCTATAAGTTTATAAGGGGTGTCCACCAGGATCATGGAATCAATGAGTTGAAAGGGACCTAGACAGATCGTCTAGTCCAACCCCCTGCCATGGGCAGGAAGGAGCACTGGGGGTGGGTGGGGTCATAAGACCCCAGCCAGGTGCCTATCCAATCTCCAGGATCTGGGGGAACGTTTGTTCACCAGAGCACCCCAAGGTCTAATGGTTATAAACTCCTGCAAGACCACTTTAGGCTGGACATAAAGAAGAATTTCTTTACTGTCCAAGCCCCCAAGGTCTGGAACAGCCTGCCATCGGAGGTGGCTCAAGCACTTACTTTGAATGCCTTCAAGAGAAAATTGGATGCTTATCTTGCTGGAATCCTATGACCCCAGCTGACTTCCTGCCCTTCGGGCGGGGGGCTGGACTCGATGATCTTCTGAGGTCTCTTCCAGCCCTAATGTCTATGAAATCTATGTCTATAAATTTAGCTCTAACTAAATATGTGGATTTTTTTTTCCTCTGATATTTGTCCAGAGCACTAAAATGCATTGACTGACAGCCTTCTTAAGCCATTCACATTCACTGGGAAATTCCTGAAGGGAGAAAACACAGGTGTCTAAAACCCACATCAGACTTACCCAAGTGTGGAAGAACTGCAAGGTTCCACCCCAAACCAGATAAGGGGTCACAGGTGCATCTACCTAGCTCCATAGCTGTGACATGGCCAAAGGCTCATTAAGAGTGCTTAAATAATACTGGTGTTTTTGTTATTTACCTTAATGTTTGCTAAGGATAGATTGTTAACTTAGTATTGAATTAATTATTAAGAAGGACCATATAATTTTGTGCATCAGAGGAAACCTTTAGTGCAAAGTCTCCAAATGCATCTAGGATATCTTAAAAAAAAAAAAAAAACTAAATGCATTTGTGTACTCTTCAGTAGCTCAGATTTTAGCTTCTTTAGTGCCACCTAACAAGAAAACTTTGAAAACTACTTAGAAGCAATTTATTGGATATTTCATGCTTATATTCTCTAGCACCATTTTCCCACCATTGCAATTATTGGCAATTATTGGAATGGGTTTTTTTGCATGAAAACAGGGTATTTGTATCTTAAGAGCTCCTGTTGCTTAATTCTTATTCAAAGTCATAATCCTGTCTAGCACATTATGCCAATTTCTTAGTAGCTGATTGTGATGTCACAGAAAGAGGATTTTGACTTGAGGAAACAAATTGATTATATGGCAAATTTTACTTACATGAAATTAGTCTTCCTGAAAGGTTCTGAACTAAGAATACTGGAAACTGATATTTTCTAGGCACAGAATAGGGACAACACCAGCTGTGATGCTTAAAGTTTCTATACAACTACATCGTAATACTATTTTAATGGATACTTTTTGGAATGGGAAGATGGTAGAATGCGTTTCCCCAAGACATTCTTTGGCTTCTTTTCTCAGGAAACCATTTTTCAAACAGGTTTCTCTCATATGGATATGTGTTCACTAAACTGACCAGAGACATTTCTCACAGTCAAAGATCTCACAAAGAAAAGATTTTCAATGACTTTTGACTTCAAGCCTATCCTTAAAGGTGGAAGCCCAATATATAATTACCAGGCTACTCTGACCCACCTACTCTTACTGAATTGGTTTTACATGGATCTTCTTCTCAGAAATGTAACTAAGTCTTTAAGGCATTGTCAGAATTTCAACAAGGTGGCACTGAATCATTTAAAAGAAACTGCTTCATTCATTCAGGGAAAAATGTGTGTGTTCCAGTTGCAGTTTATTTCTGTAACAATGCTACACATAAATCATTACAAAATTGTAACTATTTTATATGAAAATGTTGATCATATAAAATGATTAAAAGAAGGATGTATCCTTTGATTAGTGGACTGAAAGGATATTTCATTATATTGTAACTTGCTGCTAAATTGATGAAACTGTCATGGGTATTTTGTTAGTTATACTGTTTTGGTATCACTAGGTCAGAGGACGTCAGACTGGGGAAATGGTATCCTTGACATTTAAAGTCCTTTCTTATATCTTAATCAATTTTTTGTCCCCCTCTCCCCCTCCTTTTTGTTTTTGTTTTTTTCAGTTTCTATAAAAAGCTTGATACAGCAGGTTCTTTCTAAAAGGCAAAATATTAAACAATTTAAGTTTTCTGCAACACTGAAAGTCAAATTCAGCAAATGCTGTACTTCTACACACTTGTTGATATGACACAAGAGAATAATGCACCAAGTCTTTGGGGCTGAATCAAAAAACTATTGTGAAAGAGTGGAATAGCTCCTGTTCTTTAGACAGCAACATTCTACATGGTTAGACCGAGGTCTTTTGACACTGGTCAAAGCTCTGTTTTGTGGATTGTTGAGGCATCTGCTAACATTCCTTATATTAATTTTCTTAATTTTTCTCCGCACATATTTTTAATGGCAATATCTCATTTCTAATGGGCAATTCTAATAGGAATATCACACACAAGAAGATAGTTTTGTGGAAGAGCTGGGTAAAACCATGAATAGGAATCTAAACAGAAAAAGAAAAGGGACATACGTTAAAAGTGAACCCTACCTTTTTCAAAATATAAAAAGGGTTGTAGGTTGATGCTGTATTAGTCTAAGGACATAGGCACACAAAGTTCTTTGGGTAGATGTGATATCTTTTATTAGCTCAACTAAGCAGTTGGAAAAATTGTTCTTTTCAAGCTTTCAGCCACAAACACCCTTCGTCAGGCATGCAAGGAACAATTTCTCCAACTATTTAGTTGGTCTAATAAAAGATAGCACATCTACCCAAAGAACCTTGTCAGTTTACTTAAACTGGCATAATCTTCAGCTCTTGCCTTTGTGGGGCTCTAGCTCTGTCTCTAAATGCCTTGTGGGGCTCTAGCTCTGTCTCTCCAGGAGCCCTGTCTCAAATTTCTGAGGCTGAGATGCCATCCCTACCACAGCCAGAGAATTAAGCAAAAGAGCTTGGAGAGAGGCGGGCAAGCAGGCAAGGACTATAGGTCTTGACCTACTGGCTAAGATAGAGTTCTCTCTCCTCTTCACTCCATAACCCCAGCTCCCGGGAAGCAACACACACACACACACACTTGTTCAAGGCCAAATCAGTTCCAACTTCAGTGGGGCAAAGCCCAATAGTTAGGTTTCAAAATTTGACTGAGCAAAGCTCAGTTGTCAAGTGTGTGCACTCTACCACTGGGCAAGTATCCAGCTTGTAGCCCTATTGGTCTAGAGAAAAAGGCAATCAGGACTCGTTGTAGAGATGACATCTTTTATTGGACCAACAAAATTTTTGCCAAAAAAACCCAAAACAAACCATGTATTTGAATTGCAAGCTTTCAGGCACAAACACCCTTCATCAGGCATTAGAGAACAGACTGTAAATTACCACTGGGCTGGTATCCTCCCTCCCAGACCCATCCCTCTGGGGCTTCAGATACTGCCGAAATCCAGGCAGGCATCCTACATGCAAGAAGGCCCAGGCCTGAGGATTCCCCCCCTCTCTCGCCTGATCTTAAGAGACCTATAGTCCTTGCCTGCTTTCCCGCCTCTCTCCAAACTCTTTTGCCTAATTCTCTGGCTGTGGATAATAAGGTAGGGCTGGCAAATGTCTTAGCCTCAGACATTTGAGACAGAGCTGACACTGCCGCCGCCAGCGCGGCCAAGGGGAGCCCGGGGGTGGCAGCCGGGACAGCAGGCACGTCCCCGGGGGCGGCTCCCGCCCAGGGCACTGCCCGGCGCCTCGCTGGGAGGAAGCCGCAGCCCTTCGGCAGAGGAGGGGGGCGCTGCTCTTACAGAAGAAAGACGCGGGGGGCTTCAAACGACGACGCCCAGCCCCCTTGGGGTCATTTCGGGTCCGATTCGCCCTTCTCCTCCGGCGGCTGCAGCCCGGCGGCGGCGAGCGCGGGCCCCACTCCCGGCACCCCCGCGCCATCTAGCGCCGAGAGGCGGCCGCGCCGGGCCGGAGCCGGAGCGCGGCGC
>NW_017728931.1:102246744-102261321 GCF_001723895.1 Crocodylus porosus
GCCCGGCATCCCGCTCAAGGGGCTCGGGCAGGAGCGGCGGAGAAGAGCCGGGCTGGGGGCTCTGGCGGAGGGGCCGAGAAGAGCCCCCGTCTCCTCAGGTGGCTGCACTGAGGAAGCAAGAGCCATCCGCTGGTGACTCCGTTTGCACCTCTCCCTTCTGTCTACATGCAACATATGGAGCTTTTCTCCACAAGAGCCAGCTGGTAGGAGGGGGAGGCACTGGTTTCACTGCACACGGGGACATCATGACTTTCCCTGTCTCCCGATCTCTTCTGCTGACTGACTAGCAGGCAGTGGTCGGGAGACAAAAGAGGAGCAAGCAACATTTTCAGGACAGCCTTCACTGTTTAGGCAGAGTAACAGCACTTAGGAGCCTGCAGGACCTGCCGTGGCTTTGGGAGCATTTGTGTCTCATTCAGGGTTTTGTGTTTTTTTTAAATTTATGTATTTAGTGGCCAAGCCAGGATTGGCTCTGAAGTGATCCCTCAGCAGAGGCAGCCTTAGCAGCTTGGACCATGGCAGCAGGAGTAGCAGCTTGGTTGCCCTTTGCCCGGGCAGCAGCCATAGGATGGATGCCAGTGGCCACAAGTCCCATGCCAGCTGCTCCCCGGCAGGAGAGAAAGCGAAGCCAGGACTCTCTGATTGTGCTGAATGTGAGTGGCATCCAGTTCCAGACTTGGCTGGATACCCTGGAGCGCTACCCGGATACGCTGCTGGGCAGCTCAGAGCGAGACTTCTTCTACCACCCAGAAACGCAGCAGTACTTTTTTGACCGAGATCCTGATATCTTCCGGCACATACTCAATTTCTACCGTACAGGGAAGCTTCATTACCCCCGGCAAGAGTGTATCTCGGCGTACGATGAGGAGCTGGCCTTCTTTGGCATCATCCCTGAGATCATTGGCGACTGCTGCTATGAGGAGTACAAGGATCGTCGGCGTGAGAACGCCGAGCGCCTGCAGGATGATGCTGACCAGGATCACGCAGCCGAGAACTCCCTGCCTTCCATGACAGCTCGGCAGAGGATGTGGCGGGCCTTCGAAAACCCACACACCAGTACACTGGCCCTGGTCTTCTACTATGTCACTGGTTTCTTCATTGCTGTTTCTGTCATCGCCAACGTGGTGGAAACAGTGCCCTGTGGCATAAGTCCTGGTCGTATCAAGGAGCTGCCCTGTGGAGAGCGCTATGCCGTAGCTTTCTTCTGCCTGGATACAGCTTGTGTCATGATTTTCACTGTTGAATATTTGCTGCGTTTGGTGGCAGCTCCCAGCCGCTACAAGTTTGTGCGCAGTGTCATGAGTATTATTGATGTAGTTGCCATCATGCCGTATTACATTGGCCTGGTGATGACAGATAATGAGGATGTCAGTGGGGCTTTTGTGACACTGCGTGTCTTCCGTGTCTTCCGGATCTTTAAGTTTTCCCGTCACTCACAGGGGCTGCGTATCCTGGGCTACACGCTGAAGAGTTGTGCCTCAGAGTTAGGCTTTCTCCTCTTTTCACTTACCATGGCCATTATCATCTTTGCCACGGTCATGTTTTATGCAGAGAAAGGTTCATCAGCCAGCAAGTTCACCAGCATCCCTGCTGCTTTTTGGTACACCATTGTCACTATGACAACACTGGGGTAAGTGGAGATGGGTTTGGCCAGGGCCAACATTTCACTGAATTTATTGGCACATGTGGGGCAGTGTTCAATTTCAAAAACTTTATTAGAAGATGCAAGACATACATTTTTGTTACAGAAACTGTAGGGACTTGAGCAGGTGCTTTTTAAAACTATGAACCAGTTTACATATGTGAATCGGTTTCAGAGTGCTGTAAAAATGAAGGGGGCCAGAGATAAAAATTTGAACTTTTTAAAAATAAAAATTAAGACAGGTTTCTTTGCATGTTGTTATTGCACTTTGCTCAATTTGACAGTGAAATTAGAATATTTTTCAAAGTCTCTGCAAAGTGTGAGTGCATGTTTTGTTATTTGAATATTCCAGGTAGTGGTACTTACCAAATAATTCCTAAGGTATTGTCTTGAATACTGTAGAGTAATCATTATTCACAAAATAATAAGTAAACCTTAAACTTATCAAAGGATCAGCCCTGATGTAATTTAAATCACTGGCAGATTTCCCTTTGATTTCAGTGACACCAGTATTTAGCCCCAAGTCAATGGCATACGTCATTCAATGTATACTTATGAAAGTGCCTGTGAAGCTGATTGAGGAAGTCTGATTAATCTGTGCAGCAGGTCTAATTCAGGAATATATATGTTAAAGGTATGTTATATATGCCAGTCAGAGTTTAGCTGCTTCCTTAGAGTTTGAAAGTATAAAATGCCACTGTTGACATTAAGATTCAATGGTTTTTTGTAGTAAGGTAGATTACTTATTTAAAAATGCTGACGGAGATATTAATGGTATTGATGTCGTATTGTACTAGCTTAGAGAAAATTGTAGAAATATTTTTGTCTGTGGCTAGCAGAGATTTAGGAAGCTTGATTAATTTAAGAAGGCAGTTTTTCATCCTGTCCTCAGTTCTGAGCTGTTTTGTCATAGCTATGGGACTGTATATGTAAAGTAGGTTTTTTCACTGAAAATTACTACTGCTAGTTGTTTTATATCTGTATATATTAAAAGATGAAAAAGTTTCATTGTCACCAGTTTCATTAGTTAAACATTTTGTCATCATAAATGCTGTGATTTATGAAACATGCATTACTGGCTTATTTTAACAAAGTGAAAGAAGCCTGTATTATAAGATAGTTTATTTGTTTCCTTTAATCGTAGTAGAGATTGGAAAACCATATACAAAACTTTAAAGATAAAGGAGCTGCATTATGTGATAATTTTTATACAGAGCTTTTATCTTTAGTACGCTATACCAAATAAAGACAAATATTGTAAATGTAAATTGTCCATACTTTTGGTAATAGTGTGTAATGCCAGGAGGCTCTGGCAAGTTTATTTTATTATTTATTTATTTTCTCTATCACAAAAGTTTTATTCTGGTTCCAGTTTTAAATCATGTTTCTGTATATTATTGTTAATTAAACTGTTATAATTTCAGCAAAATTATTCACAGATTTTAAAAACTGATAAAAATATCACTGAATATGAAATACCAACAGCAGAGTTTAATCTGTATTTGTTAATAATGACTTATTTTTCTCGAATAGTTATTGAAAATCTTGTCCATGGTCCTGAACAGTATACTGTTTTCATATGGTTGGAATTCCTCTTGAATTTTATTTTTCCAGGTTTTTAAAAGCATTTGAGACTCTGGATAAAAGTTTCAAAAGCACCTGGATGATTTGGGAGCCTCATTCTCATTGAAAGCTACTGGGACTGAAGAACCTACATCCTGTTTTCAAAGTGCCTCAGGCTCCTAAATCACTTAGTATTTTCACATCCAAAAATTCAAGTACGTTAAACATGCTTAGGCAGTTAACTCAGTTTGGAGGATAATTATACAGGGACCCAGATTTGTCCTTTAACATTTTTGATAACACATCATTTCGGAAGAATTTTAATCAGCATGCAAACTGGATAATGTTCTTCTTTTGATATCTTGTTAGCCATGTAAATACTGTGTTAAAATGTTAAATAGTGATGAATAATTGGAATAGAATTAATAACATTACAAGCACTGACATAGTTTCATCTTGGTGTTGTAAGCATAGGGAAAGGGTGGAAATTACAAGAGAAAACTGCAAAGGTAAATCAAAGTGGAATATTCTTATTAGTGTTAACTTGGATGAAAGGTCACATCTTGCCATCCTCGCTTAGGCAAAATTGAAGTTTTAAAGTTTTATTTAAATATATGCTCTAGAAGGTGGCCAGACATGAGCCAAGTTCTTTACTTGCAAGCAAAATGAATTATACTCTCTTGTTTCTTTTTGCTTTTTTTAATGATTACTGTGCTTAGCAAGTTACATAAAATGTTATAAAATGCCATGGACTGTAATGCTCAATAATAATCTAACTTTTTTTGAGTTTTGGAGACTAGGCATATTTATACAATTTGTGAGTTAGCAAGGGTATTGAGTGGCAACCTTAGCAATTTGGGGAGTTATTATCTTGGAAGCAGAGCTATATTTCTCAGTTCTGCATGATTGCTGAGCAATTAAACCATCTTAAAAAAACATAGATTAATTTTCTCTGCAGAGTGCCAATGACTTCAAATATTGCTGCACTTTTAGACTCCAAGGACATCCCAACATCTTGATCTTAAGTGGTTGGGATTGTTCATAGAGATGGAGAATTGCAGTAAAATCTGAATTGAGAAATGTGGTTTAGAAATACAGCATGTGTACATATTTAAGTTAAGAAAAATGTATTTAAATAACAGGACAGCTTTTAAACCAAAATAATAAGTGAGAGAGATGAGTGAATAGCAAGTACTAGATAAAAACTTAGAGAAGGTATTGCAGGAAAATGTGGAAGTTCAGGGCAATAATGAAAGCCAGAGAAACTGCAATCAGCTGCATTATGGAGGTGCAAAGATCAAGAAATGGGTAGGAATAGAATCAGAACCAAAAGAATAATGTTTGCTGGAATTGTGGCTCTTAGATGTACGTGAATGCTTCTGGAACACTCGCACCCTCTGTGACTCAGTAGTGGCACCTTCTGTGCCATCCGGCAGTTTGATAAACGAATGGCTTTCTTTCTGCCAGTGCTGTAGACAACAAATGAGCTGGAGAAGCCTGGGTCAAGGTTTTGTAGTAATGGTGGAGGGGCAGTATTTCTTTGTAGATCTTGTGTCAGTTTTTGTACAACGGTTTGTATGTAGTATTATATATTGTGCTTTAAATAAAGAATGTTGTGATCTTTTGTGACTAGTTCAAAAGCAATCACACAGGCATATGAAATAGTACCTTCATATTTATAGGCCTTACACTGTATGGCTTTGTCAGATCATATAACACTTTCATAAGTGAATTACAGACTTTACAGAAGGCTGTTTAAAACTAAGAAAATGGGAATGTAAAGCTTCCATCATCATTATTATTGTTATTAGTATTATTTATTCATAATGCAAACAATGTGAAGTATTAAGTAGCAGACGGACACATTTCCTACCCTTAGCAGCTAAGAAGATGATGTGCACATCTCCCTAGGCAAGAAAGAGCTGCAAAGAGCTTCACTGTTAGAATCAGGAGGCAGTGAAATACACTGCTGAGGGAAACCGTGGAGTCTTCATCACTGGAGGTTTTCAGGAAGAAGTTGGAGAAACATTAAGCCCCTTCTACAAGTTCTAGGTATTGCACAATTACCGAGTAGTGTAGTGACTAGCTACACTTGCAAGGCAACTATCACACAACTTTTCAGGTCTAGCCTTATACCTCATTTCAGGTCTAACTTTATAGCTGAGTTTCAATTTGCACATGTAGCAGTGTCTCCTCTGTTGCTGGGACACCCATCAGCTGTGTGCTTCCAGCCATGGGTACATCATATCCAGTGGAAAAACCCCTGTGCCCTAGGAATTACAGTGGCCATAATCCCCAGGGTTGTACCCTGGAGATTGCAACTGCTGTTATTCCTAGGGTTCAAGGAGGTACATGAAACCCCTGGATCCTGGCGATCATGGCTGCTACAATTCCTAGGGCTCTAGGGTGTGGGGCAGGGCAACTAAAGTTAGATAGGTCGATGTAGGGCATTTTTTAAAAATTCCCTTCCCCTCTCTTTCCCAGTGGTTTCTAGCAGCCCCAAAGGGGAGAGGGAAGTTGCCTCAGCATCAGTCCTTTGGTCCCAATTGTTTCCCATACCCCTGGGGTGGAAGGCTCACCCCTGTTGCAATCTTCCAGTCAGTCCAGCCCTTGTGACTAGGAATCCCTCAACTGGTTTGTTGGGCTCCCAGCTGTGGGAGCTTGCTTTTTGCCAGTGGTGGGAGAGCCTGGTATCAGGCTTCCCCTGCACCAGCAAGAAGATATGATGGACTGTAATGCATACCCCACAATCACACCTCCTGCCATACACGTATAGCATGGTAGAAGGCATGACTGTGTGAATGGCGCATTAGATCTCATTGTGCCTTTACCTCCACATCTAGCAAGGGTCTTTGTCAGAGATGATCTAGAATAACTACGTCTCAAATGCTCTGTGAAGAGCAACACTTGGAAGGCCAGGGAGAATAATCCCCTGACATACATCCATGGATTGCGGAGAGATCATGGGAGGAGCCCTGCATCCTAGAACATGTGGATGTTGGAAAAGACTGTGCTCAGTAGCAGAAGAATGAAGCAGAGCTCCACAGTCTGCTTAGTTATGAAAGAAGATTAAAGGAGCTAAAATAAGTTTATGCAGGGTTACAGAAAGGGGTGTGACAGTCATGATTGTTGTTCCCGGGTTGCAGGACAGATTGGAAGGGCTTTGGTTCTGAACTTTACTTCTGAAGTTTGTGGAAAGCAGGAAGCTTGGGAAGGATTTTTTCCCCCCATCTTTCACTGAAGGTGTCATGGTTTTATTTTCCTTCTTCCAAAACTTTAGGTGTTGGCTGAAGCCAAGGCTGGGAATTTTGACAGGGGTGTGCCAGAGCTCCTGCTGGGTCTATAATCCAGGGGTCCTGGTGAGGATCTTGCCCTTCTGCTCAAGGTCAGACCTATGGGATCAGGCTGGAATTCCACCCTATGGTCAGATTGATACAGACTTTGCATGGGGGGGCGCTCTGCTTGGGGGGTAGGGCAGCCATGACCCTTTTCTTTGGCTCTCTTGAATGCATTTTAATAACCCTTGAGTTGGAAGAACATTGACAGCCCATATCCCCCAGCTTTACCTGTGGTAGGTCAGGGTGCTCTTGGTCTTTTGGAGCAATAGCTTTGTAGTTATATGACAAGGATGATCAAGTAGTTCTTAGGAATAAATTAGACAGGCACTTTTGGATGTGCATAGGGATGATCCTGCCTCAAGCAGGGGATTTGACTAAATGACCTCAGGAGCCCTACTTTTATATGACTCTATGATTCTGACATAAGGGAGTAGGATAATAGGCCTCCTGCTTTCCTAATCTTGTAAAGTCTCTTCTCCCTCTTCACCATTCCCCCCACACTTTTTGCACATTTGAAGTATACTCCCTCTACATAGTTCTTTCTTTTCTTCTACGGTGCTAACATCTGACTTCACAAGCTCTGATTTTGACCAGCTCAGACCATGTCTTCTCTCTGTTTCTCTTATCCTCATTTGAGACAAATTTACATTTCATGTCAACGACCCCACTGCCTTTATTTCCTTCTGCCTCGTTCCACCAGCCTCCTTATTTATCTGTCATCTCTGAACCAAATCTTCCATTTGTGGCTATTGCTGTTCTTCTGATCTGATCTTTACCCATGTCAGTTCCCCTCTGCAATGTTCACTTTCTCAATCACCAGAAAATCTTGTTCAGCATTTCACACTTAGTGTGTTTTCTTACAAACACCCAAATATGAAGAAGACATATCAAACGCACCCACAGATGAGAAAAAATGCAAAAAAAGAATAAAAACTTGTGAATCCTAACTTCGTCAGTAGTTTCATTAAAACCCATGAAACTATTTTTGTGTGTAAGAGCTCTTCATATGAGTAAAGATTTGCAAAACTGCCCCCTTATTTCTCTATTTTTAACTACTTGCTCTGTTATTACTTGTATGTTTGATAGTTTTCTTTTTCCAATAGCAATTTTCTGTTTTTGTATTCTTGTACAAAACCGGGTGATAATATCAGACTCTCAAAAATTTTACATTTTGAGTTTTCCTCCTCTCCCTCCTCAATAGGTAGATTAACATAAATCAGAGGATGGTTAGATTGTAATGTAACAACCTTCAAAACCCACTACTCAAAATTCAGGAAGTGTTTCAGGGAAAATTTAAAATATTGGAAAATAAATGGTCACTTTGGTTATAATAAAAAATATTTTATCCTCTAATACAAAGCTGATTCAGCCTGCGTTGCCTAGCTGTACAGCTAGAAAGAAAGCATGGGTTATTATATATGGCTTCAGTGTTCTTCATTAGAGAACAACTTGTATGACTTAAAGGTCATGCAGAGTTCTTGGAGGCAAGACAATTTGTTTAGTTAATGCAATGTCCTTGAGCATGAATTTTCTTACAGCTACAAAGTGTGTACAAGTGGTGTTTAGAAAAACGAATTTTCTGTCATTCTAATTTATTTACTTTGTGTGGTGGAAACAGATGGAAATTAGTTTTCTTGCCATTATTATGAGTCAAGAATAACACCTATATTGGTGGTGATGAGGAGGCAACAACAAAAATATGCCAACACAGTGAAATAGAAAGAACTGATATGCATAATTTCAACTGGCATCCCATTTATTGATTATAGTCCATCATGGGCCATTATACACATACTTTTTTCTCCTGCAATGTGATGGAAATCCGCCTCTTTGGAGCAGACTCGATTAATCGCACGGGAGCTGAAGCAGACTGTGCTGCGTCACATGCAGTTGTATAAGCGGTGAAATGTGCATCGGCACACAGAAATGGCAGCAGTGCACTTTTGAACTAAAACACCTCCAATGTGTTTTAGTTCAAAAGTACGCTGCTGCCATTTTCTCAGCACTGACGTGCATTTTGCCACTTATATAAGTGCAAGCATTGCAGCTCCAGGCGCTTTGCCCAGCGCTGAGGCACTTGCATGTGTAAAAATACCCCATGTGCCTGATTCTCAGCTAATATTCAAATGATATTAAAGGCCTGACTTAAGTGATAAAAAATTCAAGAAGTTCACATTGAATGGTGACACACTATTTTTAACTCATACAATTATGAATTTCTCTGCCTCTGCATAGATAAGAAGACAAGTTTTAAAACATAAATATCTAAATATAGCTTTAAGATAGGCCTGCTACATATGAAGGTGTTTGGAAAAGGGTACTATACTGATTAACACAGAAACTTGTAAAGAATCTTGAAATAAAATATGTATCCAAAATGATGACATTTCACAAGCACAAGAAAAGAATTTAAGTTACTATGTTGTTCATTTCCCCAGAACAAACATTTGAAAAAATCAAAGTATAATCTGTTTTTCACCTCACTGAAGTTTTATCCCAGGATAATTTGTTAACTACTGTGGAGTTACTTCTAATGTACAATGTAAGTAAGAGGAGAATCATATTCTATAGGTAATAAACAAATGCAGTGTTTGCAGGAAACCCACAGACATAGTTTAAATTCAGGCTCATCACATTTCATCAGCTGTTAACACAGTGCTGGAAAAGATATTCTGTATATATTTATACCAATCACTCATCAGGAAGTGAGTGAGAGCAAAGATTTTTATTTAAGACATAGTTTATAAAACAATTTCCTTGCACTGCTAGTGAAATAGAGAAAAGGTTTTTAAATTCACAGGTTGTACATTAAAATGATAGTTCTATGTTCTGTTGCATTATTCTGGAACAATAATAAGTACTATACTTGGACTGTTACCTTTAACCACATTAAACAGCCTAATTCTACCATCACATTTGCAGTATATACACCTAAAGTAACTTTTTACTGAAGGATATTATTTGAGTCTAACACATTCTAGATAATATTTATAATCATGCTTTTTGGTACTTAATGTGTACAAAAAAAGCCAAAAAAGGAACAGTCATACTGCAACACTGAGAAAATAATACCAATTTTTCAAACAGTGTTTTAGATAAATATGAGATAAGAGAGAAAATATATTCTACCTTTTAGGTACAAGTGGTATGCTTCTGAATGTAAACATTAAGAGAGAAATATCTGAATACAAATCTTTTCACATGTATATCTGTTGAGGGAAGGGACCAAACTTAACATTAGCACTCATGAAAATTATGTAGCTATTGGTCCATCCGTGAATGGTTTTGGTCTATATTTAATAAAATTTGCTTATCAGACATCCTGAAACAATTATAATCCAGCACTCTCATATTTTATACCCATTTCGTCCCACTACAAAATGGCACTTCAAAAGATAAGAGAAGGTAATAAGCGTGTTTTAGCTGGTCTAAGTATTCTGATCCATTCTGCATATGCCCCGAGTTACCACACGTTCAAATCCCATTCCACACTATCAAAAGCTGATAAATAAGCATAAACATTTTGCTATGCTTGGATAAGACCTTGCAAACCAAAGCCCTGTCTCTGTGAATATTAAAGATCCAGTGACAACTTTTATGAGAAAAATAATTTGCTCTGATGCCCTTGGCAAAACAGTGTTTCCTTTTTGACACACTTCTGCATTGTGCTTTGCACTGATTAGCTAGAATTCTATATCCTCAAGGTATCAGCATTTTAAGGGGGCTGTGTATATGCATTTAATTTGGGCTTGATCATTATTAAAGTAAAGGTTTAAAAAAAAGCTTCTACTGACTTCAGTGAAAGCAGGATTAGGAGCTTTGCGAAAGTTGAAAATGTTGCATACCTATGTTATTACTATGAACACTCATGTTTTACATCCCCTCCCCCTCCCCCCCACCACTACCACCATACACACAGCTCCAGTGCAATCCTGGAACTGGGACCAAAAAAATAGCTGCTGCTGCTTAACTACAGTTGCCACATTCCTGAGGTTGAATCACTTGCCAGCAGAAGGAGGGGTTTTTTGCTACCAAAGCTGCACCAGTTCCCCCAAATAATGGAAAGTTCCAACAGAAAGGAGCCACCTTCTGTCATCTCAGCTGCATCTACACTGAGGATTTTGCTAGTAAAGCTACCTCAGTCACAGGATGAGAGCTATTCTCATCCTTTGCCAACGGCTCTGCAGTCAGAAGTTTATAATGCAGGCAATGATTAAATAGCCTGATTTTCAAAGATGCTAAATACTACCTGGTCCTTTTGGAAGCAGTGGGGTTTATGGGTACTCAGCACATGTGAAAACACACCCTATCTATGTTTATGTAATACCACAGAAGAGTAATTATGTGTGCATAATATTTAAGGAAGGTGGTGTAACTTAGCAGTCAAAGCCTTTGAGAGAAATTTGCTATCACATCTAAGGGAAAATCTAGCCTTTGGTTTACAGTGTTTGGTTGTCATTGCCTGTAATTTTAATTGAGCAGGACCGGGAGTTCAAGAAATGTTTGTTTTGTTATGCATGCTTTAGAATTTCATGTTCATTAGTTCTGGACTAATTACAATGTTTTCCAATAACTAAATGTGAAATTTTAAAAGACAGGAAATACCACAACTTAAGCATCCAATTCTGAAAACTAGCCAAGTCTGGAGATTTTATTGATTTCAGTGGGACAAGGATTTGGTGGAGACAGAATTGATGGAAAGATGATGTGTAGTAAAAAAAGGCTGATGTGCACTTAAAGGACAGAACCCTTTTTCACTTTATGCACCTAAGTGATAGTCACCAAGACAAGTGGGGGTGTGGCAGGCAGGGGGAATATGTTGGGGGAGAGGACAGCAGTAACATGCCAGTGCTCTGCCTCTGCCCATTCTGTTGCCCCTCACTGATGAGCCAACCTGCCCTGCACCCTGCTGCTGCCCTTCACTCTGGATTTGCTGACACCAGCCCTGCCAGTGCCCCTCACTCCCAAACAGCAGTACCTTACCCCCCACCTCTTGCTGGTGCCCCTCACTCCTGACCCACAGCCCCCTCATGCTGCCAGTGCCCTGTACACCCAACCCACAGGTGCCCCTCCCATCCCCCATGCCCCTTACTCCTGATCCACAGCCTCCTGAACCCTTCCCAGCCCTGGCGGTGCCCCTCACTCCCAACCCACAGCCCCTGCCCCCCAGCACTGTTGCTGTCCTGCACTCTGGACAAGCAGCCTCTGTCCCCCCAGCTCTACTGGTGCCCCTCACTCCCGACCCACAGCCCTCTCCCCCACCCAGTCCCACTGCCCAAACAACACCCTCATTACGCATGCACCCTTGCTCTTGCTCTCGCTCACACACTCATTCACTCACTCTACTTGGTGGTTGGAGCCCGTGCAGGGAGCACATGACCCCCAACAGCCAATCAGCTTGCCCATTGCTCCCAGTCCCAAGCAGCCAGCCTGGGAGAGCAGAAAACCAAGACATTTGCTTTTATTTTAAAAACCCACTGGATGCAGCACAGGGATCCAAAAAAGAGGACATATCCTAGAAAACCCAGATGTATGGTAACCCTAAGTTTTATATTTTTTTTTTTTTTGCCCACGGGGCAGCCAAGAGAGGAGGATAGACAGACCTAGGAGGAAGCAGTCAAGACAACGTGCGGCTCCCCTGCTGCCCTGGATGGGAGGAAGACTTGGGTTCTAATCTGGATCTTTACTCCTAACGTGAAAGAAACTTGCCCAATGTTCTCCATCCATATTATCCAATTGATATTAAATGGAAGGTTCAGTGGGTCATATTTCAAAAGGAAAACTAAGAAGTGGTCTGGGTGATGCCTAGTCTAATGATAAATGTGCACTGAAGTAGGTCTGTCCCTCCCAAGTGACAGGGGTGGGTTTTTAGTGTCCCAAATGACAAAAACATGATGGAGTCCCATTACAATCATTGGAATAAAACTGAACTCTGATTCTGTGGTGTACTTTATGATTTTGTTACAGTCATTATAATGTAAGTCTCGGTGATGTCTTTATAGTACAGAAGGAGTTTAAACTGAATAGCTGTTGCTTCTTCATGTTATGTATTAGCTTCTTTCATTTTCTGTTCTTAGCTGTCTGGGTTCTGCTTGCTGGCAAAGTTGAACAGAATGAGCTGTGATGAGTGCTAGGAAGTTCAGGATTTAAGCAGAAAGCGTGAGCAAGCTGCACAATTCAGAGAGTTGTATAACCCTCAGTTTCCCTAATTTTCATGAGATACTTCTCAAGGTTACCAGGATTCAAAGAGAATGTCTACCCTGAAATGTAGCAGAAACACTCAAAGCCACCCTCCACTAGCTCTAGCAAAATCAGCAATCCTTCCTGAAATTATCAGATTTTGTAGCCTCTTGATATTAAGCTTTTCATTCCTCAACTGGAGAAACCAATCCACAGACAGTAGTTCACACATGCCCATAATTAGGTGTTAGTTGTTAACTTTTCATATAATTAGAGAATCATAGGAATGGAAGGGACCTTAAGGGTCATCTAAACCATGTTCCTGCACAAGTGCAGCATTAATTAATGCTTAAAGGGTTTGGTTTTTTTTTATTTGAGTATTTATCTGTTGTCTGTTTCTTAAAAGTTTTGGAGAGGAGTCTTTGCCTTTCTTAGGCTGCATACACACATTCAAATGAGTAGGGAGAATTCTTCTGGTTTTGTTCTCCTGGTAGAAAAACTTATCCTAGAGCAGCAGGTACAGACATTCAAATTCTGAGCCCCTGAAGACTGGAGAGCTTTCAGAGCTGACACTGTACAGCCAAGAGAGACATCTATGCACATGTCTGCAGCAAAGCAGCAGAGTCTAGTGAGTGACACAGTAACTTTGCACGGAGGGGCATAGGCAGATTAATGTCCGGGCCAGGTGGGCAGTTGCCCAGGGCCCTTCAGGAAATGGGAGCCCCTGGGAGGGAAAAGCAGGCAGCCCAGCATACATATGTGCATATGCAGGCTGGCTACAGGCATTCAGCATTCAGAAAGGAGGGAGCAGAGCTGCACAGCCCACTTACTGCTTGCCAGTAAGTTCACAGAAGTAAAAAGGGGGCTTAGAGGTGGGGGCAAATAGAAGATCCCATGGTGAGGGAGGGGGATGGGGCTGGGGCCAAGTTGCTGCTCAGCCCCAGCCACGGCAGTGTATGCCTGGGGCAGGAGCAGAGTGGAGGCTTGGGGAGGAGGGGCAGCTCTCTGTTGCTGCATGCACCCTGGGCCAAAAGAGGAATGGGGAGGGCATGTGCCCCCCAGATTTGTGCACAGGATAGGCAGGCTGCATGCTGTTTGCTCAAGTCTGTCTGCCTGCTGCCTAAAAGTGTGACTAGATGTCAGTGAAAATATAAATAGGTACAAATAGGAAAACATGAGGTAAAGCAGAGAAGGAAGTGGGGAGAAGTCAGGGAGGGAAAGGCCAAAGGGAAACAATACAGTGATAATACAAGGTAAATATGAGGCTCCCAATGAAAAGGGAAATAGTTGGAAATCAGGAAGACAAAGGCAACAGAGTCAGGGAGGGGAATGGAGAAAAGGTGGGGCAAAGGAAAAACATAAAAGGTCAGGTCAGTCAGCTAGCTGGTGAGTCAGATGTCAGGCAGATTGTAATGTGTCATAAATCCAGTGTCTATATTGAGTCCATGATTTTTTTGTATCCAGTAAATTTTTATCTTCTCTCATTCCTGTTTTCCTGATCTCCAACTATTCCTTTTCATAGACAGCTTCTTTTCAACCTTGTAGTCTATCACTGTAATGTCTCCCTTTGAACTTTTTTCCCCTTTTCTCTCTCCCCTCCATGAACAACGCATGCCCCTGGCAGCTGGGGAAGCACAGTTATGCTGGTGCTGGCAGGAATGTTGCACAAAAGCAGTTCGTTTCTCTGGAGGCCCGCAAAGATCACAGACACACAAACATCAGCCGGCACAAAAGGATGTATTTGTTTGCAAACAAGGTCAGAGTGGGGCATTGATGCCCAAATCAGCTTCTGACAAACTAATTGTGTTTTCAAGCAGAATTTATCTTCTCTCTCCTGAGCACGTGTGCAGACAC
>NW_017728931.1:102261332-102272936 GCF_001723895.1 Crocodylus porosus
GCCCAGAAACTACAACAGTTCGCCAAAAGTTCATACCCCAAGGCCACAGTCAATTGAATTCCAGCTTCTGTAATCAGCACGAGAAAGGCTAAAGCGGGTGAGGGGGAGAAAGGAGCCTTGGGCAGTATTTCTTTCTTATCAGGTGCAAGATGCAAGCTGCGCATTTCTAACAGGAACATGCTGGTGACAGGAGCCTGGTGAGCAGGGAGCTCCCGCAGATACTACTGGCACTGTTGGTGGCGGGGGGTGGAGGTGGTGATCGCAGACCAGGGGTCAACAACCACCCACAGGCACTGCTGGCAGCACCTTTTTGTTTTACAGTTGTTGCATTTCAGCCCACTAGTGTGGGGCTGAACCCTAGCCATATGTTGGTTGGCAGATTGGGACCATGGTGAAGCTCTGGCACTTCTTGTTGTTTATTCAGGCCTTAGTGGTGTATAGGCCTGGTTGGCTTTTTGCTGCCCAGTCCAGGCCCAGTGAAATAGGCCTGGGCCCTCTTTTGTCCCTTTTGCAGGTTATACCCCAACCAAGCACTGTGGTTGGGCGCTAGTTCTAATTTAGGCCCAAACCAAAATAGACCTGACCTCCCTTTTGTTGTTTCATAGCTATTAGATCGCAGCCTAGCAGTGTGGCTGAGACTATGTGTCTAAGCCAAAGCCAAGTAGGTCTGGCTCTCTTTTGTTGTCTAGTCAGGCTGAAGGACAGGCCTGGGTCCCCCTTTTATTGTTTTACAGCAGTTCTGTTTCAGCATAGCTGTATTGCTGAGACCCAATGTACGATTGTTTGCTGTATGTCTGGCCCAGGCACACTTTGGGCCCGGCATGTTGCTTTTGTGGCTCTACGTCCTGACCAATGCAGAACGGTTGGCATTGGTTGCTGGTCAAGCTGTTTTGCTGTTTAGCTGGCTTTTCTCTGAGTTCTCTTGCAGTTTCCTGCCCCAGAAAAACTGGGATTAGAACTAAAAACTTTGGGATGTGATATGCTGATGAAAACTACAGTTTACTCTTAAATCCACTATACGGAAGTGAAGATCAGTGCTACAGTTTTGCAGGGAGTAATGAGGGGTCCTTTGCAATGCAGAAGAACCTATGCTCTCTAGCTTCTCCCTGAAGTGCCGTAGACCCATGAAGCAGCCAACAAGGGCCAGGTTCAATTTTGGGAATAAATATATTTTACCATGGCCTGAGCCTCTGCCCAGTCTATTTGGGAAACACTATCTTTTATTAGACCAACTAAATAGTTGCCAAAAAAAGTTGTTATTTGCAAGCTTTTGGGCAGACACAATCTTTCTCAAGGAAAAAATGTCAAACAAGAGTCTACATGACCACATATTTCCCTAAACTACAACAACCCTAAACTACAACAACATTCCTTTCATGTTGTTAGACATTTATGGCAATCCCATGCATCTGAGTAATTTTTCTAAGGCAGTTTTATTCAATTGTGTGCATGGCAAAATGAAGTAGTTAATTTTGACATTGCTTGTTGTGCTTTACTTATTAATGCACAGTGCAAACATTTAACAGGTCTATTTATTAATGCTTTTTGATACTTTCATGTTTATAAGGGAGTGTGGGGGGCTTCCAATTATCTGTTTGTCCAGGGCCCCAATGAATCTTAATCCACCTCTGCATCAGGAGACGCTATAGGACTGTGTTCTCTTCTGAGAGACACTGACATGGAGATATTTGTTCTTCCAGGAGATACTCTTGTGGGAGTGTTTTAAACCAGGTTGTTTTTCTCCTGGAGCAGCCATTTTTACTCCGGGGGAAAAAAAGCCTGAACATCTGTACACTTGCAGTTTCTCTTGGGAGACCAGTAACTCTCACGGTACAAACTGAATCTCAGTTCAGTTGAGATTTGGTGTTACAAATCAAAGCCTTATATTGAGCCACAAGCACAGCCTTTTCCCAACCATTCTCAAGGCCCCAACAACCCATTTTCTATATCAGTACAAATTTCCTGGACAGCATTGTAGTACTATATCCTAGAAAGACTTGTCCATCCATTGGCCTCAAGGGTAGTATAGTTATGTCTACACTGATAGGTAGGGTTGACCTTAAGTCATCCTCAAGCCCGTGCCCGCTGACCATTTATATTGCAAATTCCTATGCTCCATCCCTGATGGCAAAATTATGTGAATGGGGACCCTGCATTTCATGATGTCTACGGTGGTTTAATTCAAGGGACTTATATTTGTGAAGGAGTGTGCTAGCTTTTTTGTGGAAAGATTAGAATATGCAAAGAAAATAATTTAGCTAAAATCAGCGAAGCCCCCTAACTCATTTAAAATACTCAAAACAACCATCTTTGACTTTCAATATGCCAATGACCATGCCATCCTTGTGCACACCAAGGAAAACCTCCAGACCATGATGGATCTTGTCAGAGAAGACTACCAAAGTTTGGGCCTTTCTCTCAATGTTGAGAAGACAGAAGTGCTGTATCCATCTGCCTTGGGCCATGAATATGATTCCCCCTCCCCAAACTACTGTCACACCCCTAATGCCGGTGCACCCTTGACCTGTGAGCCTGGGTCGGCATGACCGGCTTGGCGCGAGGAGGGGGATTTATAACCAGACAGATAACAGTGAGCAGGAGTCAGAAGATTTAAACGCAGCGTATGGTTACACAAAAGGTTTATTTTACTTACGCTACTGATGTGCTGCAGCGTAGGCAGAGGAGTTGATTTATTCAGTTACAGCATGCAGATATCATGTTACCCAGCATTTACAGGGTGGGTAGGAGAGTTGCTTGTTACAGATTCCGAGCGATTCACATAAGTCGTTGCAGTCTGCAGGTTACCGAGAGCTCTTGATAAGAAAGATTACGACAGAGATAAAGAGATAATCAGGCCGGCAAGATGGGGATACGCCAGAAAGATATGTAGGCGGAGAGATAATATTTGTGCACGATCTGTTCTTCTTGAGTGTATACACAGTTCTCTGCTTTGGACGGAAGTTCTTTCAAAGTTATATTTGCCAAAGGTGACCAATTACTATACGCTAGACATGAATAATTAATGAGTTGGCACTTGTGCTTTCTTTGTTTGCTCAGGTTTCAGAAAGGCGGGGGTTATTTTTACTTGGGTGGTACTGGTCCTGTTTGGTCACAGGATGGAGTGCATAGCATATTATTTAATTTTACAACTTCACTAAAGTAGTTTCATTTTTATCTGGACACCATGGGTACTAATATCTTTTTTTGACGTCACGGTACCAAGCTGCAATTTGTTCAAGGTTAGTGTCTTTCTCTTGTGTGGGAACTCAAGTAATTTGAAATGAGGCACAGACAGGGGTGTGTATATGCAACACTGCTAATACAGAGGGATAAATTACAATTACAGAGTTTGTTGTGTTAGCTTCTGACCTTTTGCCATCTGACCTTTTGCCATTGGCATCTGAAATCAAAGACTTTGATCTTTGACAACTACCATTGAGAGAAAGATCTTGGAGGTAATCAAGCACTTCCGCTATCTCAATAGCCACCTCTCTCACAGAGTGAACATAGAGGAGTAGTGTACAAGTTCCTCCTTTGGGAAACTGCTTTGGCATGTCTTTAGTCATCGTGATCTCCAGAAAAACACTAAGATCTATGGATGTGAAATGTGGATGGCTTACCATTATTATCTCAAGAGCCTGGAGAAGTACCACCAATGATGCCTCCAGAAAATCCTCCACATGAAATGGGAAGATCACTGCACAAACACCGGCTTCCTTGCTGAAGCCAATGTCACCAGCAATGTCACCAGTGATCCTCAAGTACCAGCTTCACTGGACCAAACATTGTGTGTGGATGCCTGTCTCTTGACTTCCAAAACAAGTGCTCTTCTCACAGCTTAGTAATGGCCTGAGCTCTCAAAGTGGCCACAGGAAACAGTGAAGGCATACTTCAAGAAAATGGATTCCAACATCAAGAGTTAGGAGGAGCTGGCTACAGGCTGATTCCAAGGGCACTGCAACCTCATCCAGCAGAAGTGTGTATCAAGGTAAAGTGTCTTGCCCTCAAAGCAGAAAAACAAGAGCGGAGGAAGGAAAAGGGAAAGAATCCCAGACTGAAGCCTACTGTCCCCTGCATAGATATGTGGCTCAAGGATTGGACTCTTACATCATAAAGTGCCAATGGCACTTTATCGTGTATCAGCAGATGCATGACAAATAGGTCCAAGGAGGTGATACTTCCCCTCTATCGGGCGCTGGTCAGACCGCAGCTGGAGTACTGCGTGCAATTCTGGGCGCCGCACTTCAAGAAAGATGCGGATAACCTGGAGAGGGTCCAGAGAAGGGCCACTCGTATGGTTAAGGGCCTGCAGGCCAAGCCCTATGAGGAGAGATTAGAGAAACTGGACCTTTTCAGCCTCCGCAAGAGAAGGTTGAGAGGCGACCTGGTGGCTGCCTATAAGTTCGTCAGGGGGGCACAGAAGGGAATTGGTGAGTATTTATTCACCAAGGCGCCCCCGGGGGTTACAAGAAATAATGGCCACAAGCTAGAAGAGAGCAGATTTAGATTAGATATTAGGAGGAACTTCTTCACAGTTCGAGTGGCCAAGGTCTGGAACGGGCTCCCAAGGGAGGTGGTGCTCTCCCCTACCCTGGGGGTCTTCAAGCGAAGGCTAGATGTGTATCTAGCTGGGTAATGTAGGCCCAGCACTCTTTCCTGCTTATGCAGGGGGTCGGACTCGATGATCTATTGAGGTCCCTTCCGACCCTGGCATCTATGAATCTATGAATCTATGAATCATCTCAAGACCCATTAATGAGCCATGGTAGAGATCATCCTGGAATCAAAGAATTGTCACTAATGAGTAGCTCTGAACCCAGACATAAAGGTTTTACAAAATGCTGTCAAGCATACCTCCACAATGAGACATCATTAAAGGGGAAATATGACACAATTATGGTTCTAATAACTTACCCTACCTTCATCTTTACTCCTAAATGGAACATTCTTCCATTCTTTTATAGTCTGGACTCTTTCCAGAACATATCTATCATATTTTCTTCAGATAAAGATCTCTGTACCAAAATGATGTTTAGTTTTGCTCTTTGCAGAGATCAACTGCCAGTGATTGTATGAATTGTCCAGCTGTTTATTTTAGTTTTACAATCTACCATTTACAACTTACCATTAAAAACGCCTATCAAATATACCAACACGACTCCCACTAAGTAATTCTGATATGTTTTCCAAAATCTAGCCTGAAAAAAAATGTCAGAAAAAAATAAAATTCAAAGCAAAATGGATCTTTAAAAAGATATCTTTTAGAATCTATGTAAATGTACTTGAGTATTTTGTGACTATAAGTATTAATATGCTTTAACATTTGAGGCTTGTTCTGTGGTGACAGAATGTGGAAACTTCAAGTAATGTTTTAATTGACCAATAATTTTCATTTGCCATATTTACTTAAATCTAGGATGACCCTGAATTTGAGACAATATCTCCAATAATTAGATACAAAGTATAAATTTGTCATAATTTTCCAAGTATAGAATCTAATTATTGGAAGCCTTCCTGTCCCCACTGCACCTCCCAACCCCTGCCTCCCCTCAGTCTCTGCTTCTTCTCCCACCCCCAGCAGTCTCTGCCTCATCCCACATTACTCTGTTTTATCTCCAAAGTACATCATGTGGAAGTACAGCTCCTGCCAGGCCATGCAGCAGAATTGGTGCTGCTGATTGCTTGGGCATGGGATTGAGTTTCCCTGTACTTTTGCCTGGGAGGGAATCCAGCCTGAGCTGGATCTGAGCTGTGCCTGACAGTAAAGTTGGGGATTGGCAGAGGTGAGGGGGAAGAAACTGCAGAGGACATGTGAAGGCGGGGCAGGCAGCTGCTGTGGGTCTGACTTGGACCCCGATCTGAGACCAGCCACCTGTTCCAACCTGTGCTTTGAACTATAGGAACTCCAGAAGCAGGAACTGCTCTTGAGGCCTGGTGTTGTGGTGTGGTTTCTATGTTGTAGACCAGTAGATTGTCAGTTCAAAGCTGGGTGAGACCCCTGCACCTCCACTTGGCCTGCTGCATGCCAGATTTTTTTTTGCTGGGAGGAACAGATGGCCAAAACAAGCTGCTCATGGAGGTTCTTACATTGTGTGCAGGACCTCCACCTAACCCAGGTGTTCTAGAGTTCTGTCCCACCAGGGGTAGCACATTGCTAGACCTGGTCTTAGCAACAGGGGATGATCTGGTGGGGAACCTGTGAGTACACAGTAACCTGGGAGATCATAACCATCACTTGGTAAAGTTCACTATCCAGAGAAGGGTGGGAAAAATATCCAGTGAAGCTAAAGTGTTCGACTGCAGAAGGGCCAACTTTAGTAAACTTAGAAGATTAGTTGGTGAGGTGAAGGAACTCAAGAACATCAAGCAAATAGGGATCCAGGAGGGTTGGAGATTTCTCAAGGGAGTGATCCTTGGGGCATAAAAGGAGTCTATAGCCTTACACAGGAAAGGGGGTAAGGGGATAAAAAATCCCACTTGACTAAACAGGGAATTCTCGGAAAGACTGGGAGCTAATAAAGAGATTTACAGGCAGTAGAAGCAGGGGGCAGCCACCAGGGAGGCATACACCTCCCTGGCATGCTATTTCAGGGAATCAGTTAGGCAGGCCAAGGCAGGACTGGAACTTAGGCTGTCTACAACAATTATGGACAATAAAAGGTCCTTCCACAGATACATAGCAAGCAAAAGGAAAGCTCAGAGTAACATGGGGCCCCTGCAGGACAAATCAGGACAGTTGGTGGTTGACACAGGTAAAAAGGCAGACCTCTTCAATGAATTCTTTGCTTCAGTATTCCTTAATACTGACCAAGACAATTCCCCCACCTTGAGCATAGACAGATGTCCAAAATGCACCAGACCACCAAAGGCTAGTGCTGACTTAGTTAAGGAGCACTTGGAGGGGCTGGATAGGTACAAGTCAGCTGGCCTGGATGACCTCCATCCACGGGTGCTGAAGGAATTGGCCAGTGTCATAGCTGAGCCACTGGCACAGGTGTTTGAGCTCTCATGGTGTTCTGGCCAGGTCCCTGAGAACTGGAAAAGGGCCAATGTAGTTCCCATTTTTAAGAAGGGGAGAAGGGATGAACTGGGTAACTATAGGCCAGTCAGTCTTACCTCTATCCCTGGGAAAATACTAGAAAAAATCATCAAAGTGCACCTTTATGAAGGCCCAGCAGGGGAAATGATGTTGAAAGGAAACTAGCATGGGTTCATCACAGGAAGATCCTGCCTGACACACCTTATAGCCTTTTATGACTGGGTCACACACTGCCTTGACACAGGAGCTGAGGCTGATGTCATCTACCTGGATTTTAGGAAGGCCTTCGACACAGTTTCGCATCCTATTCTCATAGGGAAGCTAACGGACTGTGGAGTGGATGCCTACACAGTCAGGTGGGTGACCAGCTGGCTTAGGGACCACAGCCAGAGGGTGGTGGTGGACAGGTTGCTCTTGGTCTGGAAGGAGGTGGGCAGTGGGTTCGGTCTTTGGACTGGTGTTATTTAATACCTTCATCATCGATTTGGATGAGAGTGTGGAGAGCACTCTCTCCAAGTTCGCAGATGATACCAAGTTATGGGTCAAAGTTAAGACACTGGAGGGCAGGAAGCAGATAAAGTCTGACCTAGATAGGTTGAATCAATGGGCAGAATGAAATAGGATGCAGTTCAACAAAGATAAATGTAAGATACTCCACCCAGGAAGGAGGAATCCCTAGCACACCTATAGTTTGGGGAATGACCTTCTCAACAGCTCAGAGGCTGACAGAAATCTTGGAGTCATAGTTGACTCCAAGATAAACATGAGCCGGCACTGTAACGAGGACATCAACAAGGTGAATCGCACCTTGTCATGTATGAGTAGATTCATGACAAACAGATCAAGGGAGATGATGCTCCTATCTATGCAGCATTGGTCAGGCCACAGTTGGAGCACTGTGTCCAGTTTTGGGCATCACACTTCAGGAGGGACACAGAGAATCTGGTGAGGGTTCAGAGGAGGGCTACACACATGTTTAGTGGCCTCCGTGAAAGACCCTACAAGGAGAGGTTGAGGGATCTGGATCTCTTCAACCTTTACAAGAGACATCTGAGGGGAAAACTTGTAGCCACCTATATGTTTATAGGACAACAGGGAATTAGAGATGCGCTATTTACCAGAGCGTCCCTGGGAGTAATTAGGAATAATGGGTGCAAACTAGTGGAGAGTAGATTTAGGTTGGACATTAGGAAGAATTTTTTTACAGTAAGGGTGGTCAGAATCTGGAACGGACTTCCAAGAGAGGTAGTACTATCACCTAACTTGGAGGTCTTCAAGAGGAGACTTGATACACACATGGCTGGGATCATCTGACCTCGGTCCTCTTTCCTGCCAGGGGCGGGGGGGTCAGACATGATGATCCATTCTGGTCACTTCTGACTGTACAAACTATGAATCTATGAATCTATGAATCAAAGACAAGGGTCTTTTTTTCCCCATGCTTCTTTGCAGGAAAAAAAACCCTCATCTTACCTTTGAGTAAATATAGTAATTAAATAAGAATGAAACTTATAAGCATCATGGGCACAAAAATAATTGCTGCTATCTCAAAATTTGCTAAACACAGAAGCAAGTTGTATGACCTAAAATAAATTATAATATTTTACTAAGAAACATTTATTTATCAAAATTGAGATTTCACCCTAAACCCAGCACATTATTTACATAGTTGTTAACTTTATGTTATATTTCATACAATTGGATAATACTGTGACAAATGCATTTGGAACAAACTTTCAGATTATTATTTGTGACCTTGGTCTTTCAGGCATTCTTTGCTAGGTGAGGAGTCTACAAAGTTTTTCTGAATAGTCATGTAGGCTAGGGACAGCCATTACACATAAACCGGTTCAAGGCTAGGGACAGACATTATACATACACTGTTTAAGTGATCAGAAACTGGTTTAAACCTGTAACAGAGCAAACATTCAGTGCACATAAACCAGTTTGAAAATGGACAAAACTGGTTTGAGATAAACCTGGTTGAATGTAGATTCTTAGATTTATTCATAGATTCATAGATGCTAGGGTCAGAAGGGACCTCAACAGATCATTGAGTCCGACACCCTGCCTAGGCTGAAAAGAGTGCTGGGGTCAGATGACCCCAGCCAGACTATCCCAGCCTTCTCTTAAAGACCCCCAAGATAGGGGAGAGCACCACAACCCTTGGAAGCCCATTCCAAATTTTGGCCGCCCCTACCATAAAGAAGTTTTTCCTGATATCTATCCTAACTCTGCTCTCTGTCAGTTTGTGACCATTGTTCCCTGTTACCCCAAGAGGCACCCTGGTGAACAGAGCATCTCCGATCCCTTCCCTAATGCATTTGTAGGTGACCACAAGATCACCTCTCAGCCTTCTCTTAGAGCGGCTGAAGAGGTCCTCAGTCTCTCCTTATACAGCTTGTCCTGTAATCCCCTAACCATATGAGTGGCCGTCCTCTGGACCCTCTCAAAGTCTATCAACATCCTTCTTGAAGTACAGTGCCCAAAACTGGACACAGTACTCCAACTGTGGTTTGACCAACGCCACATAGAGGGGAAGTATCACCTCCTTGGATCTATTTGTCATGCATCTGCTGATGCATGATAAAGTGTGGGTAGCTTTGCTGATGATTTTTGTTATACTGACGACTCATGTTCATCTTGGAGTCCACTAAGACTCCAAGATCCCTTTCCACTTCTGTGCTGCTGAGAAGGTCACTTCCCAGCTAATAGGTGTGCTTGATATTTTTGTGCCCTACATGCAGCACTCTTCACTTGTTCTTGTTGTACTGAATCCTACTGTGTACTGTTCACTTTTCTAACCTGTCCAGGTCTGCCTGCAATTGTTCCCTAACCTCCGGTGTGTGCACTTCACCCCACAATTTATTATCTTCCACAAACTTGGACAGAGTACACTTCACACCCACATCCAAGTCACTGACTTAACTGATTTGGCTCAAATCAGTTTATACAATGTCTGTCCCAGACCCCTTGCTGATTGAAGTTAAATCACAACCCCCCAGCATCCTGGTATGCTCTCTGGGCTAGGTGGGCCTTCTTGCTTCACAGCAGGGCTGGCCCCTCCCCTCCATTCTCTAGCCAAAGTAGGGGTTGAGTGTGACTAGACTCTGGCCTGTCATGGCCCCTGAGGCAACTTCCTCCCTCTGTCCCCTCTCCCCCCACACTCCTGCTCCCTTGCTGGCAAACCCTGTAGACCTCCACATCTTTCCTGCAGCCAAGCAGAGACAGAGTTAATTCCTTCCTCTATCCAGCTTGCCTGCAGCTAGAAATGGGATTAATTCCACAGCAGGTCCTGGAGCAGGGGAGAGAGGCAAGCCCTGCACCTGTGAGCCCAGAGTTAAGACCTGCAGGACCAGACTGAGTGGTGGCAAGTTTTGGCAAAAACCTGACAATCATCACAGATATGTGCTGAAGATGGAGTTAAGGGAAGTTGCAGATGGCTCCTGGCTGGAAGTTGCAGACCAAAGAATGCAGAGAGCTACATTTGTATTATAAAGCAGAACCTGTAAAGCCTAAATAAAGCCTTTCTGAATGCCTGGCTGTAAGGAGACACTCTGCCCTAAGGATTAGTAAATCTTATGCAGATACTCTGCCCTCAGGATTAGTAAGACTTATGCAAGGCTTTCTCTTGTCTTCTTGCTTTCCATCTTACGTTAAACTAAGTTGTGTATGCTGTGTTTTACTGGACTGTATCTTAGCTTAGGGGAAGATTTTTGGTAGTTCCTTGTTGAATACTTTTCAAATTGCTGTGTTCAATACATGCTTGCTTCAGAGAATGGACTTTTTCTCCATAAACACTCCTCAGTCTGGCAGCAGCTGCCCCACCCCAGGCAGGCATCCCGTGTGTCATGCTAGCCCTAGCTGGTACCTGGCCATGCCCCCTCTGCTCCAGCAGGGAGGGGTGAGAGCCCTGGAGGGCATCTCTCTTCCTTCTCCTTTGGCAGTGGCTGGCAGGCATGCTCTAATGCTCCCCAACTTCTGGCTTGAGCCACTACAGGCATGTGCCTGCATTTTCTGGTTTAACAGAGAATGTCTGTCTAGTTATTAATCACTTTAAGTAAGCTGCATAGCTTAGACTAATCTGCAAAGAGTGAATCAATTCAGACTCAGGCTTTTTGAATGTCTGTCCCTAGCCCAAGTGATCAGAAACTGGTTTAAACCTGTAACAGAACAGAAGCTCAGTGTGCATGAACCAGTTTCAAATGGCTGAAACTGGTTTAAGATAAATGGTTGAGTGTAGTATCAAACTTAACTGATTTGGGTCAAACCAGTTTATGCAATGTCTGTCCTAGACCCAAGTTAGCTTCCTTCAATAAACTTCTTACTGCTTACTTCTGATAGTCAACCAGCATTTGTAACCTCCACTCTCATCTGTCATGAGCTATCTCCTCCCAATCCTGTCCTACATTAAGTATGTTTAGGTCTCTTCTTATGTTGTCCATCAATGCTTGGAAGGGTGCACCTCTAGGTACTCCTGTTGGTTGATGCTTATAGATCATTTTTATATTTCACCACATAGCAAATTCACACTAACCACTGAGAATGCACCACACTTATAATCA
>NW_017728931.1:102273036-102277549 GCF_001723895.1 Crocodylus porosus
GGTGGGCCTTCTTGCTTCACAGCAGGGCTGGCCCCTCCCCTCCATTCTCTAGCCAAAGTAGGGGTTGAGTGTGACTAGACTCTGGCCTGTCATGGCCCCTGAGGCAACTTCCTCCCTCTGTCCCCTCTCCCCCCACACTCCTGCTCCCTTGCTGGCAAACCCTGTAGACCTCCACATCTTTCCTGCAGCCAAGCAGAGACAGAGTTAATTCCTTCCTCTATCCAGCTTGCCTGCAGCTAGAAATGGGATTAATTCCACAGCAGGTCCTGGAGCAGGGGAGAGAGGCAAGCCCTGCACCTGTGAGCCCAGAGTTAAGACCTGCAGGACCAGACTGAGTGGTGGCAAGTTTTGGCAAAAACCTGACAATCATCACAGATATGTGCTGAAGATGGAGTTAAGGGAAGTTGCAGATGGCTCCTGGCTGGAAGTTGCAGACCAAAGAATGCAGAGAGCTACATTTGTATTATAAAGCAGAACCTGTAAAGCCTAAATAAAGCCTTTCTGAATGCCTGGCTGTAAGGAGACACTCTGCCCTAAGGATTAGTAAATCTTATGCAGATACTCTGCCCTCAGGATTAGTAAGACTTATGCAAGGCTTTCTCTTGTCTTCTTGCTTTCCATCTTACGTTAAACTAAGTTGTGTATGCTGTGTTTTACTGGACTGTATCTTAGCTTAGGGGAAGATTTTTGGTAGTTCCTTGTTGAATACTTTTCAAATTGCTGTGTTCAATACATGCTTGCTTCAGAGAATGGACTTTTTCTCCATAAACACTCCTCAGTCTGGCAGCAGCTGCCCCACCCCAGGCAGGCATCCCGTGTGTCATGCTAGCCCTAGCTGGTACCTGGCCATGCCCCCTCTGCTCCAGCAGGGAGGGGTGAGAGCCCTGGAGGGCATCTCTCTTCCTTCTCCTTTGGCAGTGGCTGGCAGGCATGCTCTAATGCTCCCCAACTTCTGGCTTGAGCCACTACAGGCATGTGCCTGCATTTTCTGGTTTAACAGAGAATGTCTGTCTAGTTATTAATCACTTTAAGTAAGCTGCATAGCTTAGACTAATCTGCAAAGAGTGAATCAATTCAGACTCAGGCTTTTTGAATGTCTGTCCCTAGCCCAAGTGATCAGAAACTGGTTTAAACCTGTAACAGAACAGAAGCTCAGTGTGCATGAACCAGTTTCAAATGGCTGAAACTGGTTTAAGATAAATGGTTGAGTGTAGTATCAAACTTAACTGATTTGGGTCAAACCAGTTTATGCAATGTCTGTCCTAGACCCAAGTTAGCTTCCTTCAATAAACTTCTTACTGCTTACTTCTGATAGTCAACCAGCATTTGTAACCTCCACTCTCATCTGTCATGAGCTATCTCCTCCCAATCCTGTCCTACATTAAGTATGTTTAGGTCTCTTCTTATGTTGTCCATCAATGCTTGGAAGGGTGCACCTCTAGGTACTCCTGTTGGTTGATGCTTATAGATCATTTTTATATTTCACCACATAGCAAATTCACACTAACCACTGAGAATGCACCACACTTATAATCAGGGGCTGTTCTGTGATATTTCCTAATTATTCCTTACTGTTTTGCCTCTGTTTCCCCCCTGCTGGGTCTTTCACTGGTCCAACTATCTTTTTGAGAATATTATTTTCAAAACAAATCTATTTCTGTTGGTCTTTCAGCATCATGCACCAAGTCTCATTCCCCATCATCTATGCAGATCTAATAATTGTGTTGAATAGCCCCAATTTCATTCTTCTGGATAGTATCTTGGACTGGAGATGTCTATTAAGGTCTGTAGCTGTTTTATTCCCACTCTGGATCCTTGCAATAATTTCTCTGCTCATCTTATTGGTGTCACTCAATAATCATCCAAGATTGTCTGACCCTCTGGAGGATCCAGAGGGTTCGGTAAACCAAACTAAAAAACGGTTTTCTATAAAAAAAACAAAGTTTCATCTATAAGGAGCCCTTTTTTTCATTTTATTCTTTCTTTTCTTTTCTTTTCTTTTCTTTTTTTCTAGAAGAAAGAAACATATCATCATGGGAGAAACTTTCCAGTTCTATAACTTGTATCTCTACTACCACTTGTAGCCAGTTAACAATTGCATGAACACCCTTATCATCTGTGGACAGCAACTACAGCACTATGTTGAAATGCTTTGGAATAAAATTGATACTGCTTCCCATGGTAATTTACAGTTGCATCATGCTGATTCCTAAGCTCCCCACAGAGGAGCAGAAGGCAGAAAGGTTGAAAAAGTGATTAATTGCTCAAACTAAGAAGAAGAGTGTATGTTTTTGTTGTATTATGAAGTTTAATCTTTTCAATGATGAGAAGTAGGAAGTTCATAAATGTATCTCTCTCCGTTGAAAGTACAGTAATACTAAGAACTCCCTGTGCTTTCTTTAGAAGCAGCTTCTTAATTTACACAGCAAATTGTTGGAATGCTAAGAAATTTGGGGGGTTGGTTGTAGCCCTTTTGGTCTAAGGACATAGGCAGGTAAGGTTTTTTGATGTGATATCTTTTAGTAGATCAACTAAATAGTTGGAAAAAAGAGATGTGGGGCTTTTTAGGATTCTAAGCTTTTTGAAGTGCCTTTGACTATTGATTACTGGTTTACATGAATAAATCTAATTCACTCGAGACTAAAGGTAATAAGGAATATGGGGGACAGAGGGGAATAAACAGACAGAAAAGACACACCAGATGGTAGATAGGAAAGTTACGGGTGTTTAAATAATTCAAATAATATAAATAACTTAGTCGTGTTTTTGTGTTTTAATATTATTGCAGTAAGCTAAGTTTTTAAATGTTTGTATTTCAAATCAAACTGAAACAGAAAATTTAGTTAACATGCAGTTAATAGCATTATTCTGTTTTACATCTCTGTAGAAAAATATCACAAAAAAATAGAACCAGGTGAAATATTCCCACAGACAGAAGGTTGAGTAGATATATGAAAAAATGCCTTAATGCATAGAACTAGATTTTCCTTATCCATTGCATGGAAGTATAGTAAAGATGGCTAATATCTTGATTTGAGTTGTTTGTGAAAGTAGTGAAGAGGCCAATTGCTACTTCATTTGAAAAGGACATAACTTTAGCCATCTGGTGTTTTCCATGCCTAGACCACACTTAAATTGCAGTGATCAGTTAGGATACTTCTAGAAGAAGAACAAGAAAAGTATATTTAATTTGGAGAAGAGTGCAGACTCATGTTCATTACTAGGCATGTAACCAAATGATAAGTAGTTGTGAGGGAATTTCATATGAAGAGAGTGGCGGCAGCTCAGGTGAGTGGCTTACCCTTCTGTTGTTATGTTCTTTCTATACTTTAGGCCGCATACAGATATTCAGTTTCTCCTGGGAGAGTCACACTTTTCCAGGAGAAAGTAGGACTGTATGGGTATTCAGGATTTTTTCCCAGATAAAAAATGGCCACTTCAGGAGAAAAGAAAAACTCAGAAACAACCCAGGTTAAATCATTGCTGAGAGAGTTTCTCCTGGGACACTGAATGTCTGTACACATTCTCTTCTGAGACAAGATACAGCACAATCCCTCAGCGTCCCAGAGTTCTTTGCTCTTGCCTCCCCATCACCACTGAGGAGACAGTGGGTGTGCATTAATGCACTTTTCCTAATTAAATATACCTCCAAAGTAGGTGACACTTAATGTGCAGTAGCTTATTTTACTGCACGTTAGCATAATAGCGCATTTTTTAACACATTGCTTTAATGCACAGTAAAATAAACTACTACACATTAAAGCTCACATGTAGACATGCACAGTGTGTCACTTACTGGACCCTAGTGATCCAGCTGAACAGGGAGCAGCACACACTGTGCTGCACAGAGACACAGGCTGACCTGAGCACTCTGGGTCAGACAATCAGGTGTCCTGTGCACTTCTGCCATCTGTCTCCAGGCAGACTGAGGTAGCCTGCAGAGCACACTGAGATTTGTGCACAGGGCCCCTCTGGCTGTACAGTATCAGCACTGCAAGCCCTTTCCTGAATTATTGGAACATGTGTATGCAGACTTAGTTTACTTATGTAGTTTCCTGCTTTTTCTGTTAAAGATTCTTTCCACAACCTAGGAAAGCAAAAATCTAAAACCATCAGAAACATTTTCACAAAACAAGCATCATAACCTTCTCCATGACCTTTCCTTTGTTTGAAGGGATATGGTCCCCAATCTTTCCTTATGATTCTTTCTGCTCATAGATGAACACATGCATGTTGGCCCTCTTCCAGTCCTCCGGCACCACTCCAGAGCACCACGAGTGCTCGTAAAGCCATGCCAGGGGACTTGCAGGGGACTTGCAATGACCATTGCAATGGCTTCAGAACTCCAACCTAGTTCTGAATTGCTTTCTCAACCAAGACATATTTTTGTTCTCAGAATTTAAAATTCTCTCTTGTGATAAACTAGATTCATCCAGGCTGATGGTACTAGTGCACTTGACCCTTGCCACTCAGTCTGTCCTCTGAGTTCCCTCAACTCTAGTAACATTTCTAT
>NW_017728931.1:102277560-102280667 GCF_001723895.1 Crocodylus porosus
TGTTCTCTGCCTAGGAGTTCTGTTCTTGGATCATAAAAGTGAAATAGCTGTCCATCTTGAACAGGGCCACTTCCTATATTTGCCAAACTGTGTAGCCTTTTCTAGACAACACATATAAAATGCTATTTAAAATTGTGTTCACCTTTCACATTTACAGTTTTTTTCCCCATGAAAACTTTAGGGAAAAAAAAGAAAAATTCCAGTCCAGTTTTTAAAAAAGCTTTTGCAAGACAATGCCTCTCTAAACAACTCTGTTTCTGAGTCAGCAAATGGATAGCCTCAAACAATAACTCTAAAAGACACATAAACTGTTTCTATTGCTTGCAGTGAAAGATATAATAAGGATGATGTATATATCAACCTTTTTTAGCTCTTTTATTACTGAGCATTATAGCAATATCACACAATTAATTTATTGTGTTCCACAATCTTAACCTATGAGTAGCTGTCTCCTACTCCAGGTGTACATGACTTCAAAGGTATGCCTATGCTGATTCCCCATTCTTCTGAGAAGAAATGCTGTTGCACTCACCCACTAACCTTCTTGTATGCACCAGACCTGGAAATACACCAGTAAAAGTGGTCTAGTGATTGCACTTCTAGTTGCTCTGCATCATGCCGAAGACAGAAATCTCAAAAGCAGGTCTGGGAAGGTCTCTGGCATATCTTTACTGCTGTGTTTTCATGTTGGCATGTGTGAGCAGGGAGTGATAGACTGGGTATGTGCAAAAGTGACCTTCCCTTGCAGCACTGGGGACTGAGTATAATCATACACTACCCAATTACCAAAATCTTGAACTTCTTTCATGCAATTATGCATTGTCCATACAAAAATATGCAGCAGACAGAAAAATTAGAAGCAAAGGGAAATAAATCGAATTCAGTACTAAATTAGACTACACTAGGGACACTATATTTATTGCATTATTTATTTTCATATTTAATTCAATAAAAAACATATAAACCTAACTTAAAGCTTCTTCAGAATTTTTGGCCTGCAGCACTGAAGCACTACAGAATCCTTCGGGCTTTGCCAAAGGTTTGAGGTCAAGATTACTGCAGAGTACCTGCCTTGTTCATTTGTCTTCTGATTTTGCTTGATTCTCTGAGATGAATATGAACTTTTGTGGTAGGCGAAATGCTGCAATTTGGTATGAATCTTGATCTTGATGATGATTCGGTATTTTTACTCACTTGACTTGATGTTAGAGAAAGTGGGTGAGAAAATGGAACCATGCAACAACTCTGTAAAGAAAGTTATTGTATATAACTACTTTGTTAGAAAGAAGAAAAAATGAGAAGAAACAATAATGTTATGAATTGCTTGTCTTACAAGAAAGTAACCTGCTAATGACAGATTAGTGTTATGATGTGAAAGAAAAATATCTCTCTTCTCAAATTTTGTTTACTATATTGTTAACTTTGATTATTTACTAATTCTCTTTGCATAATTTGACCAGCAAGTTATAAAAAATAAAAGGTGCAAGAGCTTTTCAAGCTAAAATGTTTAGCTCCCTGCTGTTTAGATCTCCTGCCAGTATGGCAGATATTTTTTCCAATTCAGAGTCCAAGATACTCTTAATATTCATTATGTAAAGCTTCTTGCCATCAAAATTAAGGGGTTATCAAGTCAACATATAAGTCAATAGTATAACTTGTCAGAAATCTTGGGAGGAATTATTTTTTTGTTGTAGTTGACAAATTGGGATTTTTCAAAACCAAAATTGTGTGTATATGGTGGGGATGGATTGGTTTTAAAGGAGTTCCTGTTCCCAAAACATTTTTTTAAAATGGTTATTCACTTTTAAATATTTTATTTCATTTCAAACCTTCAAAGATAAATTATAGTTTAGAGTTTAATTTAATTTGTATGTAGTAATTTAATGTAGTTATGGAATTTCCCTTAGAAGATATTAAATGAATTTTAAGGACTATATTCCTGAACAGGGACTGGGACATCTCCCCCACTAGAATTGTGGACAGACCCAACCATGCTTAGGGTCAGGGACGATTAAGTTAGAGAACTTTTGGAGGGGCTGGCTCGAGGACGAACATGAGCAGCCAATGCGAGGAAGTGGTCAGTAGGGCTAATTGCACCTTGTCATGCATCTACGGATGCATCACGAGCAGGTCCAGGGTGGTGATCCTTCCCCTGTATGCAGCACTGGTCAGGCTGCAATTGGAATATTGCATCCAGTTCTCGGTGCCGCACTTCAAGAGGGATGTGGGGACAGCGGAGGGCCACTCGCATGGTTAAGGGAAAGTGGGGCAGGCCCTACAAAGAGAGACTAAAGGGCCTGAATGTATTTAGCCTCCACAAGAAAAGGCTGAGAGGGGTGGTGGTTTACAAACTCACCAGGGGGGACCAGTGGGAATTAGGGGAGGCTCTGTTCCCCCGGGCACGACCCGGGGTTACGAGGAATAACGGCCACAAAAGAGAGAAGGTTCAAGCTGGACATCAGGAGACATTACTTTATAGTTTTATAGTTAGTAGAGTCGGAAGGGAACTGAGCAGATCATCAAGTCCGACCCCCTGCCATGGCAGCAAAGAGTACTGGGGTCAAATGACCCCAGCAAGGTGATTGTTGAGCCTTGTCTTAAAGACCCCCAGGGTAGGAGCCAGCATCACTTTGCTTGGAAGTTGGTTCCAGATCCTAGCTGCCCTGCAAGTGAAGTAGCACCTCCTGATGTCTAATCTGAATTTACCCTCTGCCAGCTTGTGACCATTATTTTGAGTTACTTCTGGCAATGCTCGGGGGAATAGGGATTCCCCCAATGCCTGCTGGTCCCCTCTGATGAGTTTGTAACAGGCCACTAGATCCCCCCTCAGCCTTCTCTTATAGAGGCTGAACAGGTTCAGGTCCCCTAACCTGTCCTTGTAGGGCCTGCCCTGCTGCCCCCTCATCATGTGAGTGGCCCTCCTCTAGACCCTCTCCATGTTGTCCACATCCCTCTTAAAGTGCATCGTCCAGAACTGGATGCAGTACTCCAGCTGTGGTCTGACCAGTGCCGCGAAGAGGGGGAGTATCACCTCCTTCGACCTGCTTGAGATGCATCTGTGGATGCATGACAAGGTACGGTTGGCCTTCCTGACTGCATCCCCACAC
>NW_017728931.1:102280887-102285527 GCF_001723895.1 Crocodylus porosus
CTCTGCACTGATGAGAAAGGAGTTCCCCAGCCTGTAGGTATGCTGCTGGTTCTTCCTCCCCAGGTGCATCACCTTGCGCTTGTCAGTGTTGAAACCCATCCTATTCTCATCCACCCTCCCCTGTAACCTGTCTAGGTCCAATTGTAGCCTATTCCTTCCTTCTAACGTGCCCACATCCCCCCACATCTTAGTGTCATCAGCAAATTACAACAGGGTGCTTTTTACACCCTCTTGTCCAAGTTACTGATGAAGATGTTGAACAGTGTAGGCCTGAGGACCGAGCCCTGTGGAACCCCACTGCCCACATCCCTCCAGGTCAAAAATGACCCATCCACTACTACTCTCTGGGTGCGGCCCTCCAGCTAGTTGGTTACCCATTTGGCTGTGTGGGTGTCCACACTACAGTCCCCTAGTTTTTTAATGAGAACGGGGTGAGAGACAGTGTCAAAGGCCTTCCAGAAGTCCAGAAAGACTACGTCCACTGCTACCTCTTGTATCTAAGGATTTGGTGACCTGGTCATAGAAGGCCACCAGGTTGGTCTGACAGGACTTGCCGCTAATGAACCCATGTTGGTTGCCCCTAAGCATAATCTCCCCCACTGGCCCCTCATGGACACGTGCCAGAATAATTCTCTCAAAAAGCTTACCCAGGATCAAGGTAAGACTAACTGGCTATAGTTTCCTGGGTCCTCCTTCCTCCCTTTTTTGAAGATGGGAACCACATTGACCCTCTTCCAGTCCTCTGGCACCACAAGTGCTCGTAAATCCATGGCAGGGGTCCTGCAATGACCTCAGCTAATTCTCTCAGCACTCCAGTGTGGAGATCATCCAGACCAGCTGATTTAAATACATCCAGTTTCTCCAGAAGTTCCCTGACTAGATCTTCCTTGACCCTTGGCCTAGGTGAGCCTCCCCTGGGGCCTGAGGTGTCCCAGTGGGGGGGCTGATCTGGTCCCTGCTCAAGAAAATGGAGGCAAAGAACTCGTTAAATAGGTTAGCTTTGTCATCTGGTGTGATGACAAAATTTCCCAGCGTGTCTTGCAGGGGCCCCATGTTACCCAGTACTTTCGTTTTGCCCCCTATTTATTTAAAAAAGGACTTCTTGTTGTCCTTGATCCGGGAAGCTAGTCCCAGTTCCATCTCCGCCTGCACCCCTGAGCAACCGCAGTATAGTCCTCCCTGGCGATGGCCCCTCCCTTCCATTGGGTGTACGCCTCCCTTTTAGCTAGAAGACATTCCCAGATGATTTTGGTGAGCCATGGGGGCTTTTGTGTCCTCCTGCTTCCTTTGATCCATGCTGGGATTACCTCCCTTTGGACTTGGAGGATCGTTTCCTTAAGGAGCACCCACTCTTCTTGGACACCCAACTCCCCTCCCATTTGGGACCTCAGTTCTTCCCTGACTATTCTCCTTAGCTCATTGAAGTCTGCCCTCCTGAAATCTAGGGCTGCTGCCTTGCTGCAGGCCTTTGCCACCTTGTGCTGGATGGTGAATTCCAGCAGTTGATGATCACTGTTTCCCAGGTGGTTGAGCACCCGCAGTTCCCTCACCAGGTCATCACCCATGGCCAGCACCAGCTCCAACAAGGCATACCTGGTGGGGCTGTGCACCTCCTGGGTTAGATGGAGGTCCTGCATTTTGGATAGGAACCTACGTGAGCAGTCAGACTTGGCTGACTGCTCTTCCCAGTAGATGTCTGGAAAGTTCAGGTCACCCATGATGACCACGTCTTTTGACCTAACTACCCCTGTGAGCTGACTTAAGAATTCCTGGTCTAGCTCTTCCCCTTGGTTGGGTGGTGCATAATAGACCCCCACCATTAAGTCTCTTTCCCCTCGACTGCCTTGTATTCTAACCCAGAGCACTTCAGTGTGCCCCTCTTCTGACTCTGTGCTACCTGATGAGGATGTGTATTCCTCCTTAATGTAGAGCGCCACACCCCCGCCTTTCCTCCCTGTCCTGTCCCTCCTGTACAACCTATTGCCCTTGATATTCATTGCCCAGTCATGTGTTGGGTCCCACCACGTTTCAGTGAGCCCCACTATGTCTGGTTTGGTGTCAGCTAGCAGGAGGGTAAGTTCCTCCTGCTTGTTTCCCACACTATGAGTGTTTGTGTAGAGGCATTTCAGGCCTCCTGTGGATGTGTGCACTGGCCCCCTAATCACAGCATTGCCCTGGCAGTTAGGGCTGCCAGGCTCTGGAATGGGCTCCCAAGTGAGATGGTACTCTCTCCTACCTTGAGGGTCTTCAAGAGGAGGATGGAGAGATATTTGGCTGGGGTGATATGACCCTGGCACCTGTTCCTGCTTGGGGTAGAAAGTCGGACCTGATGATATGTTTAGGTCCCATCCAACCCTAAGCACTATGATATTATGATCAAAATATAAGTGAAATGTTTAAAAATTATTAAAACTAAAAATTTTGTTTGAATTGCTCTGAAATTTATTTTGGATTTTTGATCTGCAAACATTTTAAAGATTTTCTTCTCAATTTGGGACAGCTCTCGGATTGATGAAATAAATAAGATGACTAGTCAGTAGATAAATTTTGCAGAATGTTTACATAAAGAACCACTTTTTGTTCATTACGGCCCTCAAAATGACAATGGTTAAGATATCACAAGAGCTGAATCTTCAAAAAGCTCAGAAGGTTCATTAGGAAAAACTTTGTGAAAGAAATGGCTCTTCCAAATAGTGCTCTCTTATCACTCTTACATTTTTCAGCTATCTGTAGGGTTACAGCTTATTGTATGATCGCAGATCTACTAAAGCTGCTAAGTATTCATATTCATACCCACAGCTCAGTAGGCTTCCAAAGGAAGTTAAAAGGGTTCAGCACCTCCTGAATGCTCAACACCTTGCTGGACTGAGTCCAATAATCCTGATCCAAAATCTTTTGAAGTCAGGCTCATAGATAAATATGGTCAGCAGGATGGTGGCTAGAACAATTTTCATCTATGGTGATCATCAGAAGCACAATAAGCATATTGTCAGTATATGCTTCTGAGAGGGGTCTGAGTTTTCTGATTCTCACAGAAAAATGGAAAAAAACACTGATTTTTCCCTTTTATCCAAGAAAAACGCAGGTTTCTCATTTTAACAAAGAAACATGTGGATTTAGCTCTTTTGCAAAGATTGTTCTGCAGGCTGGCACAGTTCCAGCCTGCAAGGGACTGCAGGGAGCATGACGAGGGCAGGCAGGCAGGGGTGCCATGTGCATATGAGTGCACATGAACATCAGGCAGCTGAAGAACAGCTCTCACAGGTAAGTCTAGTGGGTGGGGTGGATTGAGGCCCCCATTGGGAGGGAGGGAGTTGGACTGGGGCTGGGGCATGCTTCCCAGCTGGGCAGTGCAAAGGGCTTGGGGTGCAGGGCTGCAGTGTGCAGCCACAGGGCCCTGACGGGGAGCAGGGAAGGACTGTGGGTAGCTAATCTGGGGGGTGGGGGCAGTGGCGGGGACAGCTCTCCATGGCTGCTTGCACTCTCAGAGAGGCAGGAGGGGTGGGGAATGTGCCCCCCAGATCTGTGTATTGAACAAGTGCAGGCTGCCTGCTGCAGGCTCATGTTCCCCACCCTGTTCCCCTCCTCTGGGACCTCCACAACCCCAGCAGGCAGGACCTGACATGGCAGAGCAGAATAGAGCCAGGTGGAGCTCATTGCTGCTGCTGCAAGCCTGACAATGCTCTCCCTGCCTGCCTGGCAGCAGCAGGGACAATGGTGCAGGGTTTTGCTGCTCACTGCTCCAAGGTTGGCAGAGGGTGCATTGCCAAGGCAGCATAGGGCTTGCAGTGGCAGCAATGAGCTTCCCTTCCTGATCTTGCTCCGCCATGCCATTATGAGTCCTGCCCACTGGGTCACAGACGCCCCAGGGGAGAGCTGCAGAGCGGGGAGCCCGAGCCTGCAGCAGGCAGCCCATACCTGCCCCATGTATGGATCGGGGGGGGCATATATCCTACCTGCTCCCCCAGGAGTGTACACAGAGGTGGAGAGCTGCCCCTCCCTTGAGGCCCAGCAGGCACCTGCCCCTCCATGGGCTCTGCTTTGGCTGTGCCACCCATGGGGAGAAAGGGAGCTAGGCTTCCTGATCAGGCCACATCAACTCTTACCTCCTGCAGGCAGCACCCAGGACTCGGGCACTGCTGTGGGAAGCAGGGGGCTGTAGACTCAGGTCCCTGACCCTGTAGCCCTGACAGCTGGGTTCCCCCTCTGCCAGGGCTGAGGGGGCAGAGGGCTGTGTATACGGGGCTGAGAGGAACCAGCAGGACTGCAAAACTGTTGGTCAGGAGTGAGGGCCACCAGCAGAGCCAGTGGGCTGTGGATTAGGAGTGAGGGTCACCAGCAGTGCCAGAGGGACTGTGGGTGGGGAGTGAAGGGCACAGCAGGGCTAGGGTGCTGTGGTGGAGAGTGGAGGGTGCTAGCAGGGCTGTGAAACTGTGGCTTGGGACTGAGGGGCCTGGACCTGTGTCCTGGTGACCTAAGGGGGCAGAGGAAGCTGATTTTCCATGATAAAAAACCCCAAATCAAATACCAAAATGTATAGGTTCTTATAATTTATTTTACTGTAGTGACTGAGGCACTGGTAGGCTTTAAAATTGCTTTAAAAATGTAAATATATCAATATAACATTGTGTTCAGTTGAT
>NW_017728931.1:102285538-102368905 GCF_001723895.1 Crocodylus porosus
TGCAATCACCCAGGTGGTCAAGAACCTGAAGGCCCCTTACCAGGTCATCACCTGTGGCCAGGACCAGGTCCAACAGGGCATTTCCTCTGGTGGGACTGTGCACCTCCTGAATTAAGTGGAGGTCCTGTATCTCAGCCAGGAACCTCCTCGAATGGTCCAACCTGGCTGACTGTTCCTCCCAGCAGATGTCCAGGTAATTAAAATCACCCATGACAACTACATCCCTTGCCTTAAGTGCCTCAGCAAGCTGGCCCAAAAATTCCTGGTCCGGCTCCTCCCCTTGGTTGGGAGGTCTGTAGTAGACCCCCACCGTTAGATCCCTCTCCCCATGGCCCCCTTGTATCTTGACCAAGAGCACTTCAGCTTGCTCCTCCTCTGACCCCATTTTGCTGGCAGAGGATGTGTATTGCTCCTTGACATAGAGCACCACACCCCCACCTTTCCCTCCTTCTCTATCCCGCCTGTAAAGTCTATAGCCCCTAACGCTAACTGCCTAGTCATGGGATGAATCTCACCACATTTCTGTAAGCCCTATAATGTCTGGGTCTGAATGGGCTATTCTGAGAGCGAGTTCCTCCTGTTTGTTCCCCATACTACGAGCATTGGTATATAGGCATTTAAGGCCTTGCCTAGCTGTGTGTGCCACCCCCCGATTTCGGAGACTGTCTGGACCCCTGTTTCTTACCTGGGCACTCCTTGCATCTGTCACCTGTCCTGCTCAGGTGGTGTCTCCTCATCTTCCTGCGGCCCCCTCTCCCAGTGAGGCTAGTTTAAAGCTCATCATACAAGACCAGCCAACATGGAAGAGAAGACACGCTTGCCTTTAGGAGAGAGGTGAAGCCCATCCCACCCCAGCAAGTCCCCCTCCCAAAAGCATGGGTAATTATCTAGGAACCCAAGGCCTGCCTGGTGGCACAAACAGCATAAGCACTGGTTGACCTCACCAATGCAGGCCTTGTGTTGCCGTCCCTGCCTACTCACCAGAAGAAGAGAGGAGAATACCACCCGCACCCCTGTCTCCTTAAGCTTGTCCCCCAGAGCCTTGAAATCCTTCATAATGCAGTCAGGGTTGCCCCTAGCCATGTCATTCATCTCCACATGGATGACAACCATCTGCAGGTCAGATGTAGGCTGGGATCCTCTCCGTGATGTCTCTAACCCGAGCCCCAGGCATGAAGCAGACCTGTCACGTCATGGGGTCAGGCCGGCAGATGGGACCTTCCAGTCCTCATAGGATGGAGTCTCCGATGATGAGGACCCAGTGTTTCTTCCTGCTGGTGTTTGCTCCCTGCCCATTCTTTGTCATGTGGGGAGTGGCTCGCTGGAGGCAATTCCTCTGTCTTTCTCCATCACAGCTGCCACGGAGTTGAACCTGTTCCCCAGGATCTGGAATCTATTGTATCATGATTGCTTCCTTGAACTTACATATCATGTTACATATCATACCAATCTTCCCTGTTCATCAGGATAATATACATGAGACATGAGCACCTACTTATATCCTTCACTTTCTGGAACAGAAATTTGTCCTCCACACCAGTTAGGAACTGGCTTGAGATTTTATTGTTAGATGCATTGTTCCTCCAGCAGATGTCAGGAAATTTTAAGTCTCCCATCAGTACCATCCAATGATTTTTGGATTAATTTGTCACTTGCTTGAAGAGTGCCTTGTCTATCATGTCTTCATGATTTGGTGGCCTATAATAGATCCCCACCATTAAATCAGTTTTGCATCTTTTACCTTTTATCTTTACCCAAATGCATTCTGCTTTTCTGTCTTTTTCTTCTTCAACCAAGGAAGAACAAGTTTGTGTGTTTTTGATATACAAGGCAACACTACCACCTTTTCCTCCAAAACAGAGTGTAACTATCAGTCCTGACATTCAGATCATAAGACCTGTCTCACTAGGTCTCTGTGATACCAATCAGATCATAGGATTATTCACAGGCTGTTTATTTCCCATACTTCTTGCGTTTTTATACATGCATCAGACATATTCTGCATTTTGACCTGCTTGCTTCCCTTTTGCACCACCTGTTGCAGTCCTGTAGCTCTCTGGCCCTTTCCCAGACTTAAGTTGCTTTTTTGAATCCCCATGAATTGTGTGCGCTACTGCTTGGAAGATTTTGATCATCATCCCCTGTGGAACCTAGTTTTAAATCCTTCTTATTAGGATGGCCAGATAACTCCCAAAGATTCTTTTTCCCATTCTCATAAGATGGATCCTATCTCTTGATAACAGTCCTCCTCCCAAGAACATCTGCCTGTTATCAAAGAAACCAAAGTCTTCACATCAACATCATCATTTCAGCCACACATTCACTTCCAGGATACGATGGTCTCTGCCTGGACACTTGCCTTCTACAGAAAGAAACAATGAGAGCATCACTTGTGCTCCAAGCTCCTTAATCCTCCTGCAAAGAGCCTATAATTAACAGTTGTTAGACATCAGAGTAGGAGGGAGGCCATTTCATATTTTAGCCCAAATATCTGAAAGGCTGGGAGGCCAGGGGTGGGGGACAGTCCTCCCATGTTTTAGTCCTAGAAGATAAGTGTGATGGGATAAGCATCCATACAACTAATGTCCATGATTAGTAGGCTAAGCTTGAAACAGGAGATTCAAACTTCTTAGCATAGTGTTCTAAGCACAAGATTACAGGTTAGGCATTTATCAGCCCCACCCCATTTCAAACTGGGCACCCAAGAGAGCTATGTGGGACTAGATAGAGAAGAATGAGCTAGAGCAGGGGTGGCCAACCTGTGGCTCCAGAGCCACATGCAGCTTTTCAGAAGTTAGTATATGTCTCCTTGAATCTTTGCACAAGCACACAGTGACCAGCTTCCATAGCATTATAGCACATTATGCGCTTGTGCAAAGATTAAAGGAGATGCATATTAACTTCTGAAGAGCTGCATGTGGCTCCAGAGCCACAGGTTGGCACCCCTGAGTTAGAGGACGCATGGCTCACTGAGATGGTTTTTGTTCTGGAAAGAAGCAGATCTTGGATAGCCTGGCCTTGTTTCCCCGTGAGACAGAAACTTTCCTACTACTCACTGACCATTTTAGCCAAAGACTGTTATATACAAGAAGCAGTGGCTCAGCTCAAAAGGACTGCTGAAGAAGGGCCTGCCTAATGCTTGGCCTTTGGTTTTGTGCCTTGAGCAGGGGGAGTTGTACTTATTGCAGGGGAGAAATAGTCATGTAGTTTTCGATAATTTTTTTCTCCCTTTCTAAATTTACAAACAACTTCATGTTATTACTTCTTATGGTCTTATCGTACAAAACCTTTTTTTTCCCTGTGAATATATTGTATCTAAATAACATATCTAGAAACATGCATAGTATCAAAGAGGTCAAGGGAGTTAATTATTTCTGCCAGCATTTTGCGTCTGAAATAAAGCACATTGGGGTCAATGGAAATACTCTTATTTCATTGAGCTTTAGATCAAGCTTCTAGTTGTATTTTACAGAATAACCTTATATTTTTATGTCATTAGTTTATAGCTTTGAAAGAACTCATTCTGATGAGAACTGGCATGTTGAGCTTTTCCCATGTGAAATCCAGACCTAAAGTTTTGATTTACTTTCCTTATCATCAGAAAGGAAAGCAACCTGGATTGATGGCAATGCTAATTAAAGGGAAAACATAAAACAATTCACATTTTTATTGTGATCAGAGTTTAATGTTTCACGGAGAGCTTTACCTGGTTTATGTAATCCACTTCAAAATGTATGTCTTTGCCATTGTATTGAAATATATCAATATGTAAAAAATGCAATTACTCTTTAGGATTGAGGCAAGCTCTCATAGTTAGATGCTGTGCCAGCTTCTGAGATTAGATGCTGTGACGATTTTGTAGGCATCTCATTAACAAATTGTAACTCTGCAGCATGCGCTGCTTTACTTATTTATTGAAGAGATAATAGGAAATAACTAGTTTCCTTGTGAAGCCATAAATAATATGACAGAAGGATATTAAGTTCACTGAGATGTGACAGAAAAGCTAAAAACTTGTGGGGTTTAGTATTTTATGGTGCCAGTTTTCTTTTACCAGCACATGTAAAACAAACAAAAATGTTTTAAATGTTTTTGTGAACAATTATCAAGTTGGTGTGCCAGCTACTTGGATGGGGATATCTTAAGTTGTGAATTAACTCAGCATTGCTCTTTTGTAATAATAGTTGAAAGTTTGAGACAAGGAAAAACCTTTCCTCTCTTCTACTTTTGTTCTTTACAGTATATGGGTTATGTAAAGTATTATGTTTTAATGCAAAATGTAGTGCATTGGTTCTTCAGTTAATATTTGTTTTGAACATTCATTTTATGGGTTTTTCATAAACACTATAAGCTCTACCTCAGATCTGCACAGAGATAAATGTGTAGTTCTCTCTATAATATCTCAGTACCTTAAAAAAATGGTTAACGTGAAGGATACCTGTTTCTTTCTTTTCCCTACTTTTTTTTCTTTTTATTGTAGAAAAGTGATGTATAAGAAGAACGTTTTATTCTGATAGTCACACAGATCTCTTGAGTTCTACAACCTTGGGCCTGACTATGAAAGTGTACAGTCACTCATGCAGCATTACGGCTGATAGATTTGTCATTCCTGATAATCACAAGGATCAGCAATATTTTACAATCTCAGGTCAGAGCTTGCAACCCAGCTCCCTGCTATGGACCACAAATCTCCAACCCCTTGCCCCTTTCCTTCCCCCCACAAAGAAAAATTCAGGCTGCCTGTACTTCCCTCCCTGAAGATACCCAGGCCCTCTGCAAATAGAGTAGAGCAGCATGGAAGACAGCTATACAGGGTGCTGCATATGGAACAGATGGCTTGGCACAGCTAAGTGCTGCCCTGAATGGGGTTGTACCTTCCCTTACCAGATTTTTTTGCATACCTGGAGGCTGTAAGTTGTTGACCCCTGTTCTAGACCATGGTCACAAAGAAAGTAGCAGTTTATTAGATTTCATGGTTTAGTGCTGGGAAGGGCTTTGAATACCATACGTGAAGCTTAAATTTGACTCTGCATTTAGGGATCAATCAGTGAAGAAAGCAGAGCTTTAGAATGATGTCTTTTATTGTATTTAGGTTTTTACACTATGACCATCATCCAATTACCCGATAGTAATGAATATCTGTTTCGTAGACAGACTTCCACATGTTGAACTAATTATTTGGCCTTGAACAAACTGAAGTTTTTCAGACACATATTGAGGTCACAAATATGTGGATCGCTGCAGCCAGGTTACTGTGTGAATTTCAGGGCTATCCAACTCATGGTCCATGGGCAACACACATCCCACAAGCACTTAACATGCTGCCCCCAGGCTCTAGCAGCTGCTTCTCCTGCAGTTGCATGTGGCACCTGTGCAGCCTGCAATGAAGCAGTTCCAAACACTGTTATATTGAAATGATGAGCCTATTGCTGATCTAGCTTCCACCAGTTTTATTGTAGTGTAAATCCATTGGCTTCAATAGTAACTTCTAATTAACATTAGGGTGGGGACAGAATAAGGCTTGATACTTTATCATCTTTATTGCTGCCAGCAAGTGGTCCTTGTTAATTGCTCTTTCAAACAGTTAGGTGTTGGTGACATTCAATTATGATGATCTAGATTGAGAGAATAAAATTATATATCTTATGATATATCAAACAGCACTTTATATGCTGTTTATTATCAAAAATCAACATTTCTCTTTGGGTTTGATGGTTCCCTTGTGACTAAAACAAATTTGATTGAATTGAATGAGAATTTTGCTTCAGAAAGAATGAGGTGTTGGTCCCTTTATTAGGAAAATAGAAAATAAATATTTATGTTATTTTGTTATTTTATAGTATTGAAATACAGTTTCCAATTTTTCAGACTGTACTGATGTTAAAAAAAGATTTGTAGGAATACATTCTTTATTGTACTCTCAAGAATCACCTTGCATTTCTTGAGATTGAACAAAATCATTAATTTTTTTCAGAATGATAAGCTAATGTTAGATAACAATGCTTTATTTTTTCTAATTAAAGAATTAGAATCAACATTCTGTTCCTGGCATCAGTAAATGTTAAATTATGAACTTAATTTAAAATACAATCTAGAAGTGTAGGGAGAGAAGCTGCTTCACTTGACCTAGGTGAAAAGAAAAAAAAAAAACCCTCTAAAATGACTAGCATATATTTCTGCAGGCAAAGTGGAGGTTTATGGTTCAATTTTGAAACTTGTATTTAGGAAACTAAAAAAGTGATCCAATTTTCAAAGTGCCAAAGGTGGCACCTGTAGAAAAACCAGGCAGAGCACGCATATCAAAGGAAACCCAAATCTGTGGCCCACTGAGCTAGATACTGTTCTACCAGGGATGGAGCTCTTACCTTCAAGGCTGTGTAGACATTGGCATTAGTCAGGAGAAGCACAGAAAACAAATTTCTTCATATGGTGCTCCATGTACTTAAAATTTTGTCTCTTTGGAGAAGTAATATATATCCATACTGAACTATTTGGAAAGCCTTTTAGTACCAGTCCTTATTTCAGTAGTTCTTCATGCAGGAAATGCCTATTGGAAGACATTACTAGATATCCTTAACAAGGAGTATGTTTCTGTGTATGGAGAGAGTAAAAGAAAACCAGTGGATTTGTAGTAGCGAACTTTGAAGACTATGACTTTCCTTTTAGGAAAAAAAAATCCTATTCAGGTTTATTCAGGCCTCTGCCATTAGCCCACCCTGCTTTACTTTCTAAACTCTCAAATATCTCTAGAAATCAACATTTTCTTGAGATGCCTCTAACCATTGTATTTAGAAGGATCAAGTAGGCATGCTAATTTATTGCTTATGAATTTACTTACAGAGTATCCACTGTGTGCCAGACCAGAGACCCCACTCATTTTAACTGATACCTCCATTAGTCCAATTAATGAACAGCCTTGGAAACAGGAGCCAGAACCCAGAATATTTTCTAAGGGCAGTACCTACTTCCATGAGTCACAGGGCGTGTCTACGTAAGATGTGTTACACAGTAGCATCTACATGTGCATACGCTTACTGTGCAGTAAACCTCGCTAAGTGTGAGTAAATTTACTACCTGTAAATGCAAGTAACAAATTTACTTTTGATTAGTAACAGCACAGCAGCGCTTGTGTAGATGCCTGACTGGGAGCAAATATACTCCTGGTCAGCTGGCCACCAGGGGGTGGGAGATTGCTCCCTGCCCCCAGGAGCTGCCTGCTGCTGAGACAGGCTCTGCACCCAAGCCCGGGCAGGGACTATGTTCCCCTGCCCCAGCAGCAGACAACTCCAAGACCGCTGCTCTGAGATCGCAGTTGTGGGCCTTGGGCTGGGAGAATCTTATCTCTCAGCATGAGCTCCATGACTGCAGAGCTGGCACTTGAAGTTAAGGGTCTCCCAGCACCAACCCCACTGCATCAGAGCTGGCACTGGGAAATAAGGATCTCCCAACACTGGCCCCATGATCACAGAGCTGGCACTGGGAGCTCCCTGCTGGTGTGGTGCTGGGCATCTAGTTTCCTGCCCAGCTCTGTGATCACGGAGCCAGGTGGGGAGCAGGCTGAGCAGCCTGTTCCCTGCTTAATTCCATGAGCATGGAGCTGGGCGGGAACAAGGCTGGGCAACAGCCTCCACTCCCCAGCCTGTTCCCTAGCCTGCTTCATGCTCACAAAGCTAAGTGGGGAACAGCCTCCCCAGCAAAGCCCCAGAAAGAAAGAGAGAAGACTCTTCCAGCCCAAGCCCTGCAACTGCAGAGCTCGAGATGGGAGATAAGGATCTCACAGTTCCAGCCCCGCTGTCACAGAGCTGGCACTGGGAGATAAGAATCTTCAAGCCCCACATTCCCCAACTGCGACGACAGAGTGGGAACCTGAAGACAAGGATCTCCCAGCTCCTGCTCCCTGATCACAAATCTCTGAGCAGGGGGCTTGGAGTTCCCTGCTGCTGGGGCAGTGGAACATAGTCCCACCCAGGCTCTGGTGGTGGAGACCATCCCAGCAGCAGGCAGGTCCCAGGGACAGGAAGCAATCTTGCCCCCCACTGCTGGCTGGCTGCAGGAGCAGATATGATCCCAGGCAGGCATCTACATGAGTGCTAAGGCACCATGACTAATTGCAAGTAAATTTGCTACTAGTATTTGCAGGTAGCAAATTTACCGTATTTTTCGGACCATAAGACGCACCTGACCATAAGACGCACCCAGTTTTTATGGCAGGAGAGACTATGTGTGCCGGTGGCCGGCCATTTTTATTGCCGGCTCCCGGCCACCGGCACAGGCGCCAGCTTCCGGTGTAAACAAGCGGCGGATGTCCCGCTCGGGCTCCGCCGCCTCCGTGGGCAAGCTCCGCCCCGTCTCCCCGGGACACGGCATAAACAAGCGGCGGGGGTCCCGCTCGGGCTCCGCCGCCTCCGCGGGCAAGCTCCGCCCCGTCTCCCCGGGACACACACCTTCGGACCATAAGACACACCCTCGTTTTCCCCCCACTTTTGGGGGGAAAAAAGTGCGTCTTATGGTCCGAAAAATACGGTACTCATGATTAGAGCAGTTTACTGAGCAGTAACCATGTGTTCATGCAGATGTGCTCGCTTCCTACATAGTAAACTGCTCTACTGCTCAGTAAAGCATCTCATATAGGTTCACCCTTTAGCGCCTACAGCACTAGAGATGTGGGTACAGACCTCATGAGGTCAAGAAGCTGGGGGAGCAAGAAACCAGATTCTGTCTCTAACTAGACTATTTATAGAAGAGGAAGAGTTACTTAACACCGAAGTAAATGCTATTGTTTGTTATGTAGATGCCGTTGTTCAGATAAAGTAGACGCTGTCTTTGGAGGCACCCAAACTGCTGTCCGCTGAAAATAATTTTGTAGAACTGTAACTGCAGGGTGAAATAAGATACACCCCTGGAAGTACAATAGCTTCTAACAGGAGTTAGGAAAAACAGGACAGCTGTGTGTACTACAAGCTGAGTAGAATTGCTCCCTCTGCCTGGTCACATTAGCTTGAAGAAGGCAGAGGCTGCATCAGAGATGTTATAGCAGTATTTCTGTTGACAACCTGTTTTGCTAACTAGCCCCATCTGAGTCTCATAGTGGTCTTTCCCAGTAAGATAAGGTATTGGTTACAACAGTTATATTTTTTGTTACATGTAGTTTGTGATAGATTAATACATAGCTGATATTCTCTATTTTTAATACTGTTACAAGGAGTTTTAGTAGACATTATGTTTGCAGAATATTATGATCAAGGAAAAATGTGGCTTAATATATTTTAATTAAAAGTTAAGCCAGTTTTTCTTGAATGAATATTGAGTGTCTGTTAAAACACCATGTAACCATTTTAATTATACATTATAATAGATATTCTTTAATCATATAAAGTAGTACATGTAGTTTTATACTATCACATTTTGCTTCTTCTTTCTTTAGAGATAACAATTATCAGACCAGATAGCCAATAGTCACATTACTATGGTAGTGTAGTCTAATCTCCTTTTGGCAATTATACTTTGAGCACAAGCTGATACAAAGTAGAATAAAGCTGATTTTAGTAGGTAAGTGAAATAGTTTACCATGGTTTAGAAGGTACAGGCAAACCTGTTGCTGTGTGCACTGTTTTTTTTTAGTGGTGGTTTTTTTTCCACTGGGGTCAAAAAAACCTAATTAGCAGCACAGTGAATGGGTGCATGTGCACTACACATGGCTTGCAGTACCTCAAACTGCTTTGAGGTGCTGCAAACTATATGTGTGCACTCATTGAGATGTGCCTATTGGGAACAGATTTGGTTCCAACAGGGTGCACATATAGATGTGTTCCTGGAACGTCTTACAGCATCGTATTTTAATGAGCAGTAAGCCTATATCATAGTAATAGATGTGCCTAGTGGAGTTTTCTTTTTCTTTTAAAACTGACCCAGAGCCAAATGTAAAGCTTGGTCACAGATTTTAGCCTACTTTTTTGTATCTGATGTTTGAATCATAAAAATAATTTTAAAAACCCCACTAGAACCTCCTGTTCTTTAAAGCTAAAAGTAACAGTCACAAAATCAACTTTGAACATCTTGATTCTAAATGAAGTTGTTTATTTATAAAATACAAATAATTACTTTTAAAGTTCATGCCATTCACACAATTAGTAAGGAAATGAGTGCCTGATTCAAAGCCCATTAAAGATTTCTATTGATTTAATTGCATTTTGGATCATAGATGAAGAGGGAATACTCAGTGTGTAAGTAGTTCTGGAGGAGTAGCTGCATTATAAGTCTCCCTCCATTCATGGTTCTTGGAAATTAAAAACATTTTTTAAATATCTATTCCATTTTTCTAGCCATCTTCTTATAATTTTTCTAGCACTATTTTTTAATGTGGTCTCCCTGTTAGTTTTGCAGCCAAGTTACTGATTTTGAGACATTTCATGAAGATGCAAAATTCTAGGTTGCATGAAAGTGATGGAACTTATTTGGGGAAATGTTCAGAAGTGGGAAAGAGAGGTATATGTTATAATGATAATGGAAGCCAGAAAGAGAAATAGAGACTTAGAAACTTCAAGAAGATGGCTTAAGACCTTAGACTGGAAGAAAAGTTAGCTGAGATAGTTTTCTTTCCATGGTGATGTTAAAGAAACTAAAGATTATAGAAGACAGCTGGCCTCCTTTCCTGAGAAAAAGAGAGATTGAAGAGGAAACAATGAATACTAAGTGAAAGGGCAACAATTATAGCTATCTATGACAAATATCACCAGGTGGTACTGGTACCCAGAATCTTCTCAAATCTTTGTCTATGACCACATGATCAATTTTGGGAACACATTCTGTGTTTTTAATTTTGTTTTATTCAAAGTTATATGGCTAAGCAGCAGGAGAGATTGCCCTCTGCCCTGGTCACTAGTTTGAGACAGCTCTTAATGCAGATTTGGAAACCTGTCTTTGGCTTTAAACTCAGATTCATAGGATCACAGAAAATTAGGTTGGAAGGGACCTCTGGAGGTCATCTAGTCCAACCCCCTGCTCAAAGCAGGACCAGCCCCAACTAGATCATCCCTGCCAAAGCTTTGTCCAGCCAGGTCTTAAAAACCTCCAAGGAGGGAGCTTCTACAACCTCTCTGGGTAACCTGTTCCAGTGTTTTACTACCCCGCTAGTGAGAAAATTCTTCCTAATATCTAACCTAAACTCCCCTCGCTGCAACTTGAGACCATTGTTCCTTGATCTGTCATCTACCACCACTGAGAACAGTCTAGCTCCAACTTCTTTTGAACCTCCATACAGTTAGTTGAAGGCTGATATTGATTGTCCTCTCTGTCTTCTGCAGACTAAATAAGTCCAGTTCTCTGAAGTTTAAGAAATATTGGATTAAATTGTATGGAAAAAAATGCTGATTCTTAATTTCCACTGAAATTTTTAGTGATATGATTATGTATGTTTTAGTGCTTCATTAACCCTTACTTTTATCATGGATTATATTCATTTGTAGTTTTTATAGCTATGTAACACACTATAATATACTAAAATATAACTATATTCCTTTCAAAATGGAAATGCAGATTAGCCTGACTGTCCCTTTTTCTTTTAGCTGTACACATGAAGAAGTGGCAACAGTGTGCAGGAAATAAATGTTGGGGTTTTTTGCCTTTTGGCAAAGTTCTCCATCTCCATTTAGGCAGAGTTCTTTCAATGTTCTGCCTTGGAGTCAGAACTAGTTCACTGAATTCAAACAATACTTCAAACAGGCAAGAGTTTTTTGACGAAACGTTTTGTCAGATAATTTCTAACCAGTACCACGTACACTGCTCACTTGCATAGCTATTCTAAAGAACATTTTATTGTAATTAAAATAGCCATTTTCCTCACTCGATTATAATGTAAAGTTAGAGGTTACATAGGATTTAAGGACGGATTAGAAAGATGTCATACTGAAAGAAGATGTTTTAGGGTCTTAAGCATCATTTCAGGTTGATTTGTTTGAAAGCCTGATTGCTGAGTAAGGTTCAGAACATGTTTTAAAATTAAATTGTCTTAAGAAGGTATTACTACCATGACCACGGGATTCAATTTAGTGACTTTATTATCTGTAAAGCTGGGAAAATGGAAAGTTAATTGTTTGACTCCAAAACCAATTATTTAAGATCCATCAGTACAGAAAGGATTATAGAAATGTGAAGCTATGAATTTCTTCACAAAGTTTGAGACATGTTGTATTACCTCAGCATTCTTAATAATTTTAGTAATATAGTAAAATAAAAACCAACATTTAAAGATGAGGATTTGATTTAACCAGCATGATTTCCCAAATCACTGTGCCATTTAATGTAACAATATACAGACGTGTGAGAGGTGGGTATGTCAGTTCCTCACTCTCTGTTCAAAAGCCTATCAAAGGGATCCTAGCCAGTCTCCTGGTCTTCCAGCCTATTCAATATACCCCTTAACAGCCTCATAATGTGGGTCTTGGAAAATCTAGTCTTCTCTGCACCTTGAGGGGTTTATATATTCCTTGTGAGGCTGTTGCTGTGGTATTTCCTTGATGAAATTCCTCAGCCTGTAAAATAAAATGGTGTGTGTGAGTGTCTGTGTGTGTATACATGTACCTATATTTAGGTATGTATACATATATGCATTCATATACACATATACATATGCTAATAAACCCTGAATTTATACTGAAGATCCATAAATACATTTGTGTTCACTTTAAAGTCCCTTTGAACTGCTGAAAGAGTCAAGAGTGGCCTCCATGTGAAGAATGAACTGACTGACTAGCATTTCCTTTGTTTTTAATGTTCCCAACTTGAGCGGTGGAATCCAAGGCCATGATGCGCAGTGGTGGCCTCATGACTCCTGCCTTGCTCAGCCTTGCTGGATATCCTTCCTCTTTTACCGTCTCATCTGCTACACCCTGCTGTTATAAACTTATTGAGAAAAAGAGAGGCTGCTCAGGATCCCAGAGTGATCTCTCAAACATTAGGTGGGCCCTCCTAGCCCGTCCATGACCCAGGGAACTTATTGCCTACATGTGAAACATCATGGCCTCAGACCTCTCTTATGGCCAAGCCTTACAGGTGTTACCAATCATCATATAAGTAGGCACTTTGCCCCTAGATCACCAGACCACTTCAGGCCTCTGCTCCCTTGTTGGGACCTCGGCCTTCCTGGCTTCTGCTCCTCTGTTCTGTCTGGCTCGTTTTTAGCCTAAGCCCACTGCACTGAATATGGTTTCTTGAGCTCTAGCCCTAGTCTTGCCCTATCAGGCTGTGGCTTAGCCCCTCTGAGGCTTTGAACCCCTGGCCCTGTTTCTTGCCCTTTCAGACATATTGCTGTTGTACCCTGGGGTGCTTGAGACCCTTTCAAGAGTGCCACAAGTTTCCACATACTGTTAGCACAATTAGGTGTGCAAACATGATTCACAAGATAAACACAGAGTTTTCAAATAGAAATCTGTAGTGTTAAAAGCATTCTGAGTTGCTATGGTCTTTCTGAGTTTTCTGCAACAGAAAAGCTCTGTTGTTTTTTAACTACAGAAAAATAAGTGAAAACTAAGAACTGGTATTTTATGAATGGTGTCTTAAGTATATTCAGGGGTGCTCTGAGATTAGAAAGGTTGAAAACCACTTTACAAAACACATGATAAGGCCCTGCTGGTCCTATGTATTTGAGGTGTAATTCCTCAGACTCAATAGGTCACCAGATTTTAGTACTGGAACCCTCCTGGCTCCTTTTTGGCCAAGTTATTTTTGTTTTTGTTTCTGAAATTATTTTGTCTGTCTGACGGCGTCATTATCCTGATCTTTCAGTAAGTTGTCACAGATTGGTGAGTTTGAACATATCTGTTAACCCATTCATAGCTGTGTTGGTGACTAGCCATTTGTCATGGGTGTATTTTGATAGGCCAATAATGCTTTCAGAAAATAATTCTCATTGTCAAATAATTTCTACAATAGGTTTTTTATGATCTGAGGAGACTGTTCCACAAGGACATTTGATTGGGGATAATTAGGGTTCAATGTTCTATGCCAAAAGTATCAATCTTCAGCAAATTACTTTTGCTTAGAACCGGAGAACTGAGGATCACTGTCACTAAAAGCTTCCTTTGGAATATCTTGCCTTGTAAATATGGCCTTTAGGCTGTCTATCACTGACTCCCCAGTACTACTGACAAAAGTGCATAGTTCTGGATACAGTCCGTTATAGTCTGTAACTATTAAGTATGTCTTTGAATTCCACATAAGTATGTCCTGGATGGAACTGGTTGAGGTTATAGCACCTTAGCCTGCTGACATGGCTAGAACGTCTAAACATTTAACCGGTATAACAGTTTTCTACTATGTTTCATAGATGTTAGGGCTGGAAGGGACCTCAAAGATCATCAAGTCCAACCCATGCCCCAGGGGCAGGAAGTCACGTAAGGTCAAAGGATCACAGCAAGATAAGCATCTAAGCATTTCTTGAATGAGTCTAAAGTAGGTGCCTGCACCACTTCTGGATGGAGTCTATTCCAGGCCCTGGGGGGTAGAACAGTAAAGAAATTTTTTCTTATGTCCAGCCTAAAACAGTCTTGGAGAAGTTTGTGACCATTGGTCCTTGTTTTTCCTTGGGGTGCTCTGGTGAACAGACATTCTCCCAGGTCCTGATGTACACCCCTGATGTACTTATAAGCAGCCACCAGGTCCCCATGAGCCTGCGCTTTTTCAGGCTGAAGAGTCCTATGGCTCTCAGCCTCTCTTCATGAGGCCTATTCTCCTGCCCTCTGATCATGTGCATAGCTCTCCTCTGGACTCTCTCAAGCTTCTCAACATCCTTCTTGAATTGTGGAGCCCAAAACTGGATGCAGTACTCCAGCTGCGGCCTCACCAAGGCCAAGTACAGTGGGAGGATGATATCCTGAGATTTACTTGAAAAGCATCTATGGATTCAAGCCAGAGTTTTGTTTGCTTTATCAGCTACAACACTTTCAGGAGTGGTGCTAGCAAATGTAGCATTACCAAGCCTATAAGTATGCTGCAGGGTTTTTTCCCCGAAGTGGAGTATCTTACATTTATCAGTATTGAATGTCATCAGGTTTGTATCCACCCACTTACTAAGTTTATCCTGGATCACTCGCCTAGATTGCTAGCCTGTCCTCAGGTGTGGATGCTATGCCCCAAAGTTTAGTGTCATCGGCGAACTTAGCCAGTGCGCTCTGACACCAATATCCACATTGTTGATAAAGATGTTAAAGAGAACCTATCCAAGGACAGAGCCTTTGGGGATACCACTGGTCATGGAGCACCATAATGATTCACTACCATTGACCACTACTCTCTGGGTCCGACCTCAGAGCCAATTTCCCAGCCATCAGACTGTGGTTTAGCCAAGGCCACAGTTGGCCAATTTTCCATGAGAAGGTCATGGGACATCAGATCAAAAGCTTTTTTAAAGTCCAGATATATGATGTCAATCTCTTCTTCCTTGTTCAGGTGATATGTCACCTGATCATAGAAGGAGATGAGATTGGTCAGGCAAGACCTACCCATGACAAACCCATGCTGGCTGTCCTTCAGGATGTTGCCCTCAGCCAGCTTATCCAGAAGGGGCTCCTTGATAATTTTCTTCAGAATCTTACCAGGGATTGAGGTCAAGCTGATTGGCCTTTAATTCCTGGGATCTACTTTCCACCTTTTCTTGAAGATGGGTACCATATTGGCCTTCTTCCAGTCTTCTGGTACTTCACATGAGTTTCACAAGTTTTTGAATATTTTTGCCAATGGTTTGGCTATGACACCAGCCAGCTCCTTGAGTACTCTAGGGTGTAATCTGTTAGGACCAGCTGACTTGAAGGTGTCTGGCCTCTCAAGGTGATCCTTTACTAGATCAAAACTGATGCTGGGTATAAATACGTCCTCACACTGGCCATCCTGCGTCTTGCTAGGTGAGGCGGTCCCATTGGACTGATGAAAGACTGATGTGAAGTACCTGTTAAACATATTAGCCTTTTCCTGGGTGTTGGTTATCAGCTGTCCTGTTTAGTTCAGCAGGGGTCCAGTGTTACCCTTGCTTTTTTTCTGACTACCTACATATCTGAAAAAGGACTTTTCATTATCCTTGATATGTGAAGCCAGATGGAGCTCGGTTGCAGCCTTGACTTTCCTGATCCACTCCCTGCAGCTACAGACCAGTGCTGAGTACTCCTACTTGGTGGTAATTCTAGCCTTCCATCCTTTATAAGTCTCTCTTTTGAGGTGTAAGAGGTCCTGAAGTTCCCTGCTAAGCCAAGGAGGTTGCTGTGCCCTTTTGCTACCCTTCCTCCGAGATGGGACGGCCATCCCTTGTGCTGTCAGCATCGCTCCCTTGAGGAGCAACCACTCGTCTTGGACTCTTCTTCCTGTTGAGTCATAGTCCCTTGGGGCCATGAAAATGAGCCTCGTGAGCTTGTTAAAGTCAGCTTTCCTGAATTCAAGGACTTCTGCATTGCTGATTGACTTACCAGCTTTGTAGTGGATAGTAAAGGTGATCAGCCCATAGTCACTAGCTTCCCATCAATTCTTAGGTTGCTAACTAGGTCATCCCCTTTGGCCAATACCAGGTCCAGCAATGCTTTACCTGTTGTCAGCCCACAGACTTCTTGAGTCAGGTAGGGCTTATCCTGAGGAAGCGAGGAAGCTTTGCGACCAATTGGATTTGACCATGTGCTCTTCCCATGAGATGTCCAGGTCTCCCATGCACTGAAAGCAAGCAGCTTCAGCCAGTTCCCTGGTGAATTCTTGGTCCAGCTCTTGTTTCTGGTTAGGAGGTCTGAATCTACCATGATGTCCCCTGTGCCATATTCCCCACATATTTTAACTCAGAGAGACTCCAGTCATCCTTCCTGGGTGCCAGTGTCAATTTGCAGGGACATACAGAGCTATACCCCGACCCCATTTGTCTGTACGATCTCACCTGTACAGGGTATAGCCATCTATACCTGTGGCCCAGTCACAGGTGGAGTCCCACCAGGTCTCTGTTATCCCTATGATGTCAGAGTCATCCTTGTTAAGCAGGAGGACCAGCTCCTCCTGTTTATTCCCCAAGCTCCTGGCATTGGTGTACAGACAGGTAAGTGTCCCATTGGGGACCCCTGCCTTCCCTACAGATTATTTTGGGGCTAGGGTAGAGGTGGGTTCCCTGAGTGCCTCAGCCTGCTGGATTTACAAAGGTTGCCCAGTGGGCTTGCAGTGGCGGTAATCCCCACAATCCCTGGAGGGCTTAGTTTAAAGCCCAGTCAAGGAGGTCAGCCAGTCTGGCTGAGAAAAGCCTTCTCTCCAGCTGAGTGAGGTGGAGGCTGTCTCTCTCCAGCATACCACTGCCTCTCTCACCAAAGAGTGGACTGTGATTGTGGAAGCCAAAACCTTCACAATGATACCAGCACCACAGTCTTTTATTGACTACCTCGACCCATATCTCCTTCCTTGGCCCATGACCCACAACCGGGAGGAGTGAGGAAAAAACCACCTGTGCCCCCAATCCCTAAGCCCCACTCCCAGAGCCCTGTAGTCTCTCATGACCCAGCTGGGATTGCTCTGAGCCATGTCATTCATGCCCACATGGATAAGAAGCATAGGGTAGTGGTTGGAGGGCCAGATAATCTTCTGAGGTGCCAGAGCAGGAGGCTGCAGACTCTGAGGGGCTGCCTGGGGTGTGGCGTGTGCCCATCCACATTTTGCCGCTGGGAGTCTGGCTACTGATGCGACAATCTACCCTAGGGGCTCACTGGTAGGGCCATAGGCCCTCCCATTCACCCTCCTGCACTGAACTCCTGTGCTAAACTCGTGCACTGGGCCCAGAAGCGCACCTGTTTGTGCATCCTGTTCACGAGGCTCTGTTTGCCTGGCTCCCTGGGGGGCTGGGCAAAGTAGGAGCTGGGGCAGGGTGAGACTCTCCTTGGCTCCATTCAGCTGCCCCACAGCTGGGCTATGTCCCTCCCACCACAGGCCTCACTTACCTCCAGCTGTGCTGGGGGTCGGTAGGGTGCTGTGGAGCTACTGGGGATTGCTGGGGGCTTCAGGGTGTGGGGGAATGACAGGATTGCACCCATGCATCTCTCACTGCTTGTGGTGCCTAACTGAGGCATTTTTCCTTTGGCGGGTGCTTTTAAACTACAAGTATGCGGAGTAGGCCCACTGCCAGCACTGCGCTGCTCCTGGGCAAGGGAGGGCCTTACCTGAGGTTTTTGGGGGACCCTGACCTACCAGAGAGGGACCAGTAAGTACCCTCTCCCCACCTGTTCTCTCTCCGTGGGGGCCTGGGCCAAGTAGGAGCTGGGGCGTGCTGGGGTGAGATCCTTCTCGGTTCCACTTAGCTGCCCTGCAGCTGGGCTATGTCCCTCCCACCACGGGCCCCACTTACCTCCAGCTATGCTGGGGGTCAGCGGGATGCTCTGCAGCTACTGGGGGTTGCTGGGGGGCTTTGGGGTGTGGAGGCATGACAGGCTTGCACCCATGCGTCTCTCACCGCTTCCTGAGCCTGCCTGTTGTTTGCAATGTTGTTATTCATCCTGAGCCACTTCACATACTCACTTTTTAACGGATCTTTATTCCTAAATGATTCTCATGGAAATTCTGTAGCATTTTCTTCTGGGGGGGCTACTTAGTATTGCTAACTTACTGCTTTTAAAAACTATCCCTTTTGCCACCAAAAGTTCATGCTTGCAATTCCAGTAATCTGTAACAGCTATGTTGCAATCACTTTTGTATTCTACCCAACTTTTAAATATAATTTCTTTCAAGAGTCCCAACAGAACGTCTTTCTCCATTCCTATTTTCTGCAATTTCCTATCTGCAATTATATAGGCTTGCATCTCTGTCTCAAAGGCTTTTTCTTGTGTCATAGCAGGATGTATGGCTGGAGAGAGCATGCACACAGGTATAAATTTTTACCTGGTGTGTCGGTCACAATCAAATCATAGTTTTGCCATTTGAGCATCATTCTTTGAATCCTCAAAGTACAATCATTTAATGATTTGTTAAACACTGCTTTCAGGAATTTGTGGTCTGTTTCCACATACAGACTAGATCCAGACTTTAAGGGAGGTTAGGAGGAAGTTAAATCCAGTTTAAAATGGCCACTTAATCTAACTTAGTTCACCCAGGACCTTACACATAGATTGACCAAACTAGGGATCAGAGTGCAAACTGTATGGAAGTTCAGGAAGTTTAAATTAGTCTAAAAATGGCTGACCTGATTTCAGTTAACCCTGCCTCCAAGGTAGTCTAATTTAGATTGGGTCTAACTGATTGGTCCAAGCACAGTCCTGGAGCTGATACAGCCAAGCAACTGGCCACAGCCTCACAACCACACTTTTCCTACCAGCCCTCTTGTCACAATTTAGGCCCCTGCCCCCTCATCCCTACCCCATATGGCCATCCTCTCTCCCTTCACAGACAGACCAGCCTGCTCCGAGCCCATCAAAACCCCCATCCTGCAAGTTGCTCCCACTGCTGGGAAATGATTGAAGTAAGCTGGGGTAGATGGGATTGGGAGGGCTGGTTTGCTTGGGGGGGTGTTCTTTGGGGTGGTGGCTAGGGAGCTGAAAACAGCCCTTGGTCCTGGGGGGGGAAGAGCCCCCCGCCAACCTCCCCATGGACCTGACTTTCCTCTTTCCTCCCCAATCCCTCCTGCAGACCCCACTTGCCCCCCAATCTCAACAATCCCCCCACAGACCCTGCTTTTTCCTCCTAATCCCCCAATATACCCCCACTATCCCCCCCATCCTTACTTACCTTATATTGGGTGGCCATTTTGAAACCCAATCTAACCTCCCTCTAACCTCTCTGAATGCCTGAGTACCCCTACTATCTGGTCATAGATACACTGGAGAAATCTCTCACAGGGAAACAATATTCCCAATAACTCCTTCTCAATTTGTGCATATCCGGTTTCTGCCTCAGTCAACAATTTGGATGCATAGGCTACTGGTTGCCAATCTTCATCATACATTTTTCAAAACTACTGCACCAATCCCTAACTCTGTTTCATCTTCTGAAATTTTTTATAGGTTTTCCAGGAGCATAATATTTAACTACGGACTCTTATACCAGCTGTTGCTTCAAAACAAACCATGATTTCTCCTGTTCTGCATTCTAGCATGTGTAATTTTTATTCTTCAAGGGCATTCTCAATGGTGGTGTTTTACTGAAAAATTATATATAAATTTGACAAGATGATTTATCTTTCCCAGGAAACATTATATAACTCTCTCTGACTAGGGATGTGGTATCATTCCAATGGCCTCAATTTTTTGACTTGTCCCATTTCACCCTTTTGGTAGATGTGATAGCTGTATAAAAGTAAATTCATAGATTCATAGATGTTAGGGTTGGAAAGGACCTTAGAAGGTCATCGAGTACAAACCTCTGCCCTGGGCAGGAAAGAGTGCTGGGGTCAGACAACCCTAGCTAGGTTCTTGTCCAGTCTCTTCTCAAAGACACCCAAGGTAGGGGACAACACCACCTCCCTTGGAAGCCCATTCCAGAGTCTGGCAACCCTTACTGTGAAGAAGCTCTTTCTAATGTTCAAAGTAAATCTGCTCTCCATCAATTTGTGACCCATGTTCCTAGTTACTCCAGCAGGTGTCCTAGTAAATGGAGCACCTCCTATTCCCTGATGCCCTCCTCTGATTAATTTATAGGCGACCACCAGGTCACCTTTCAGCCTTCTCTTGTGAAGTCTGAAGAGATCTAGATCCCTCAGTCTCTTCTCATAGGGCCTTGCCTGCAGGCCTCTGACCATACGAGTGGCCCTCCTCTGAACCTTCTCAAGATTCTCCACATCCTTCTTAAAGTGTGGTGCCCAAATTCAGTGACTCCTAGCACACATTTTGCTCTATTCAATTTCAAATTTGCAGTTCTTGTAGTCACCAACACTTCTCAAAGCCTTTGATCAGTTCTTCTTTTGTTTGTGCCCCAGATGATAATATCATCCACAGAGGTGTCCACACCAGGAATATATCAATAAATCATGTGTATGTTTTTATGATACATTTTAAGAGTGAAGGCAATACCTAAAGATAGACAAAGAAATATGTATGTTTCACAAGGAGCATTAAATGTACAGTAAAAGTTGTGTTATCTGGCATCCAGGGGGAATGGGGAGTGCTGGTTAATCAAATATGCCAGTTACCTGAGAGGTGTCTTTGCCTGTTTTGGCCACTGTGCCTCCCGCCACATCCAGTGCACCAGGGCTTTCACTCTCTGGCATCGGCATACTGGGGGACAAGGAGGGGGGCCCTGTGCAGGCTGCTGTGGCAAAGTGGGACTCAGCAAAACAAGAAGTGCCACAGTGGTACTTCCAGTTTCACTTTTGTCTCATTGATCGGCAAGCCGGTTAATAGAACATGCCAATTAATAAAGTGCCGGATAGCACAGCTTTTGCTGTACATAGTTTAGAGCTTCCTCTGTAAATGTCAGCTGCTAAGATGCTGATGAGGTATCCAGTTTACTGAAAAATCAGGCATTTTTAAATTGGGTCATAATCTCTTTTCTAGTTGGCAATTTAAAATGTTCTCATTTGATACTCTTGTTGAGGTGCCTTGGATCCAAGCATATACACAACTGGAGATTATTTTTCTCCACAATAGCTATGGGCCTTACCTATTGCATAGGTAAAGCCCATTGCATGTCTGTATCAATTGTAATTTTTCTATTCTTGCTAATTCCTCCTTAAGTCTGTCACAGAGACTAAAAAGCACTTTTATGAGTGGATGCATAAAAGGAGACACTTGCTTATCTGAATTGTATGGTCACTTGGCAGGCAAAGTTATTCACAAGCTGCCAGACCCAAAATTGGTTTCACCACTGTAGGTATCACAATGAATGGGAGTTTGTGTACTCTAATTTTATATTGGATGCTAGCAATGCTTCTCCCTTGCTCTCATATATTTATTCCTAAATAGCCAGTCATTTTGATGTTTGTTGTCACTTTTAGTTTCAATTTTCACTTTCTTCATGCTCTGGTAAAATATTAATTTGTGCCACAGTGTTTGATTTTAAATGAAAGAGATGTATAGGCAGTGGAAGCAGGAGGCAGCCACCAAAGAGGCATACACCATCCTGCTGCACTATTGCAGGGAGTCAGTTAGGCAGGCCAAGGCAGGACTGAAGCTTAGGCTGTCTACAACAATTAAGGACAATAAAAAGTCCTTCTACAGATACATAGCAAACAAAAAAAAAGTTCAGAGTAGCATAGGGCCACTGCAGGATGAATCAGGTCAGTTGGTTGCTGACGCAGAGAAAAAGGCAGAGCTCTTCAATGAGTTCTTTACTTCTGTATTCCTTAATACTGACCAAGACAATTCCCCCACCTTGAGCATAGACAGATGTCCAAAAGGCACCAGACCACCAAAGGTTAGTGCTGACTTAGTTAAAGAGCACTTGGAAGGGATGGATGGGTACAAGTGAGCTGGGTAACTTTAGGACAGTCGGTCTTACCTCTATCCCTGGGAAAATACTAGAAAAAATCATCAAAATGCACTTTTGTGATGGCCCAGCAGGGGAAACAATGCTGAAAGGAAATCAGCATGGGTTCATCACAGGTAGATCCTGCCAGACAAACCTTATAGCCTTTTATGAACAGGTCACACACTGCCTTAACAAAGGAACTGAGGCCAATGTCATCTACCTGGATTTTAGGAAGGCTTTTGACAAAGTTTTGCATCCTATTCTCAAAGGGAAGCTAACGGGCTGTGGAGTGGATGCCTACACAGTCAGGTGGGTGGCTAACTGGCTCAGGGACCACACCAAAGAGTGGTGGTGGATGGGTCATGCTTAGACTGGAAGGAGGTGGGCAGTGGGGTCCCGCAGGGTTTGGTCCTTGAACTGGTGTTATTAATATCTTCATCAGCAATTTGGACAAGGGTCTGGTGAGCACCCTCTCCAAGTTCACAGATAATACCAAGTTATGGGGCAAAGTTAATACAGCAGAGGGCAGGGACAGTTTATAGATTTCATAGATTTCATAGACATTAGGGCTGGAAGGGACCTCGGAAGATCATCGAGTCCAGCCCCCTGCCCAAACAGCAGGAAGTCACAGGATCCCAGCAAGATAAGCATCCAATTTGCTCTTGAAGGTGTTCAATGTAGGTGCTTGAACTACCTCCAATGGCAGGCTGTTCCAGACCTTGGGGGCTTGGACAGTAAAGAAATTCTTCCTTATGTCCAGCCTGAAATGGTCTTGTAGTAGTTTATGACCATTCAACCTTGTCATACCTTGGGGAGCTCTGGTGAACAAACGTTCCCCCAGATACTGGTGGTCACCCCTGATAAACTTATAGGTGGCTATCAGATCAGTCTGCGCTTTTCCAGCCTAAAGAGCCCCATGGCTCTCTGCCTGTCGTCATAAGGTTTGTTTTCCTGACCTCTGATCATGTGCATGGCTCTTCTCTGGACTCTCTCGAGCTTCTCCACATCCTTTTTGAACTGTGGAGCCCAAAACTGGATGCAGTACTCCAGCTGCGGCCTCAGCAAGTCTGAGTACAAAGGGAGAATGACGTCCTGGGATTTACTTGAGAAGCATTTATGGATGCAAGCCAGCGTTTTGGTCGCTTTACTAGCCGCAGCATCGCATTGCAGGCTCATGTTCATCTTGTGGTCAATGATGACCCCCAAGTCTCTTTCTTTGTAGTGCTAGCCAGCATAGCACTGCGGAGCCTATAAGGATGCTGCAGGTTTTTCTTCCCAAGGTGGAGAACCTTGCATTTTTCAGTGTGAAACCCCATCAGGTTCTCATCTGCCCATTTGCTGAGCCTGTCCAGGTCAGCCTGGATCACCCTCCTGTCTTCTGGTGTGGATGCTTTGCCCCAAAGTTTGGTGTCATCGGCGAACTTGGCCAGTCCACTCCTGACTCAAATGTCCACATCATTAATGAAGATGTTGAACAATATGGGTCCAAGGACAGAGCCTTGGGGGACCCCTCTGGTCACAGGACACCATGATGAGTGACTTCCATCAATTACTACCCTCTGGGTCTGACCACGGAGCCATTTTTCCAGCCAGAAGATCATGGTGGACCCAAGGCCACAATTGGCCAGTTCTGCCAAGAGGTGATCATGGGCAGAATGAAATAGGATGCAATTCAACAAAGATAAATGTAAGGTACTCCACCGAGGAAGGAGGAATCCTCAGCATGCCTACAGGTTGAGGGATGTCCTCCTTAGCAGCTCAGAGGCTAAGAGAGATCTTGGAGTCATAGTTGACTCCAAGATAAACATGAGCTGGCAGGGTAAAGAGGCCATCAACAAGGCCAGTCGCAACTTGTCATGTATTAGCAGATGCATGACCAACAGATCGAGGGAGGTGATGCTCCCCCTCTATGCGGCATTGGTCAGGCCACAGTTGTATCACTGTGTGGGTGCTGTACTTCAGGAGGGACATGGAGAATCTGGAGAGGATTCAGAGTAAGGCCACTCACATGATTAGTGGTCTCCATGAAAGACCCTACAAGGAGAGGTTGAGGGATCTGGATCTCTCCAGGCTTTACAAAAGACAGCTGAGGGGTGACCTTGTAGCCACCTATAAGTTTATCAGGGGAGGAATCAGGGAACTGGGGATGTGCTGTTCATCAGAGCACCCCAGGAAGTAACTAGGAATAACAGGTGCAAACTAGTGGAGAGTAGATTTAGGTTAGACATTAGGAAGAAAATTTTTACAGTTAAGGTGGCCAGAGTCTGGAATGGGCTTCCAAGAGAGGTGGAGCTATCACCTAACTTGGAGGTCTTCAAGAGAAGGCTTGACAATCACCTGGCTGGGGTCATTTGACCTTGGTCCTCTTTCGTGCCAGGGGTAGGGGGTCAGACATGATGATCCATTGGGTCCCTTCCAACTCTATAATCTATGAATCTATGAAACCATTGTTCTGTGCACTTGCATGGGAGGAATCCAGTTCTTTTCATTGGTTTTCCTTGATTCCACCATACACTGTGTATGTAATGCAGTAGCTCATTGCTACTTCATAGTAGGTTTAGAAACTACCCATGCATCACTGGGACTGCACAGTAATGGTGGTTACTGTGTAGTCACTTAGTACTTTCCTTAGCAAGTGACTTACTAAATGACTGTGCAGTTCTGCACAGTCGGGCACACATGTAGATACACCCACTGGCATGAATTAGAAAAATTAAACAACTCATACTGTTGAGCAGGAGGCAAGCTTCTGCAGACCTTTTGTCTCAAACTAACTAGCTAATCCCTAAGTCGGGAATCAGCTGCCAATTTCCAACTTCTTCAAACTACTATGTTAGAAAGCATTTTTAAAATATAACTTTTATCTCTACACCTACCCCACCATCACCCTTTCCCCATCCTAGGCTCCCTCTCAAAAGCAGAATACATATGTAATATCAATTTCATATTTTGGTGAAATATACTGACCTAGCCTCATGGCTTTTTCTTCAATAACAGTGGGTGATCAACATGTTCAAAAACATATTATTAGTCATGCTTGGAACTTCTTTAATGAAGTGGAATATTCTCTCCTCTGAAGTTATTTGATGTACAGAACAATACATGCCTTGCTAGAGTAAACTGTCTTTCCATTGAAGAAAATGGTGTCCGCTATTATTTTGGGAAATATTGTATAAACTTTCTGGACTAAGGAGAATGACTAGATTAAGTCTGAACTTTCAAAGCAGATGTGTTCAAATTATGAATTCCGTTTCAGCTAACCCAAATCCAAACTATATCTGCCTGAAAACACAGCCTAGCAGAATCTGAAAAGGGATGAAGATAAGCTTTAATGTGCAGATGCCTGTGTGCTTAGAAAATTCTCTAAAAAATCACAGACAAGTTACTAAAATATGCTAGGAATGAGATTTTACTTGTATTGTTATTCTTGCTCCATACCATAATACCAGTAACTACATCTTCCCTAAGCCACCAAATGGTATTGTACACTTTGTACTCTGCTAGGTCAAATACATCATATTTACTTTTTAAAAGGAAGAATCTCTCTTTAACAGCAAATAGCAAAAAGGTACCTCTGAGGGGATAACTTTTGCTAGACTAAGGAGTTTTTCCTGGTCCAGTTTCCTATATTTCAAATAACCTGCTACTGTAAAAAGTATATAATATCTTTCATTCACCTGTTAGACAAAGAATAATATGAAAATTTGGATTGTTGTTTCACATCCAATACAAATATAAAATATTTTTAATTTTACAACAAATCTATACTCAGTTTTGACTCCTAAGTAAAAAATATTTTATCTTTATAAAATATTTCTTTCCTGCTTTTAGGAATACACGGACATTACTATTAAAGGATTTAAACCTCAGTTTAAACATAATATTATAAAACAGGTTATGGGTTATATATAAGCCACAATATATCTGTAGCTTGGTCCAGATAAGTATGAGATTATGATGATGCATTTCTCATTTGTCCAAATGTACAGTAAGGATGTCTAAGTAGGTCCTGTCCATTTCCCTCCCCACCCAACCGAGTAACCAACAAAGCATGCATTAGCTCTGCACACTGTCATTCTCATCTTGTCTTTTTGATGAGCTAGGATAAAGAACCTATTGTCTAAGACACAGAAGAGCTGAATTTTTACTTTCCCCATTTTTTGAACTCTTCATAGATCTTAGAGAAACTTGTCAAAATGTTTCCTGCTAGAACTGAGCAAATGAACAAGCTGAGCCAATTCAGATACCTAAAATAGAAATACAGTCACAGGTTGCCATTTCTTTTTCAACAGAGCCATCTCATAGCATTTACTGCTGATACATTTATGTATGATTATGAACATAAGTGACCAAAATATGTAACTTTTAAGTTTTATTCTTTTCTTTCCTTTTTTTACATGAAAATAACCTAAATAAATTCAGTGTAGAAAGTCTACCTTATACAGTATTTATTTTCCATAGAATCTTAGGAAAGTAGGGCTGAAAAAGACCTCATGAGATATAGCTCAGCCCCTTGCTTAAGAAGGGATGGGCTCATCCCTAACTAAACCATCCAGGCCAAGTATCTGTCCAACCTGCTTTTGAAAATTTCCAGGGGTGGGGATAATTTTTCTAGGTAGTCTGTTCCAATGCTTGACCAACCGCAAAGTGAGGAAGTTCTTCCTAATCTCCAGCCTAAATTTTCTCTACTGTAGTTTGAGGTCATTGATCCTAATCCTGTCCCATGTAATCACAGAAAAAAAGCTGATCTCTATCCTCTCTGTGATTGTCCTTCAGGTATTTGAAGACTGTTCTCAAATTCCCCCTCAGCCTTTTCCTTGCCAGAGAAATTTTCCTAGTTCTTCCAACCTTTCCTCTTACATCATGCTTCCCAGGCCTCTAATCATTTTTTTCTTGCTCTGTGTTGGACTCTCTTCAATCTCTCCACATCCTACTTGAAGTGTGGGGCCCAAAACTAGACACAGTATCCTTGTAAGTCTTCACTAGTGCTGAACTAATTAGAAGAATCACTTCCCTTGATTTGGAGGAGGCACTGCTGCTAATACAACCCAATATACTGTTGGGTGTTTTTGCAACAAGAGCACATATTCAGCTTCTGGTCCACTGTAACATCCTGGTCCTTCTCTGCACTACTGCAATTTCATTAATCACTTTGAATTTAAGTGCACAAAAAATTATAAATATAAAGCTTCTGTGTCAGATTTTGCCACACGGGCCACGTCCAGATCAGCGTGGACACGTAGTATGTAGCTCCACAGGCCCATCTGCAGCACCACCCACCACACATGCAGGTGTGTCCTGTGCTGCTACCTTGCAGTGCAGGAGAGGAGGAGAGGGGAGGGTTTGACTCCAGGAGATCCTGGCACCAAAAAAAATCCATGGCAAAAAGAAGCAGTGCAGTGCACGTGGTAGCAGCGCACACAACCCAGAACCAAAGCTTGGCTGGCCAAAGCCACATTCTGGCTGTAAGCCAGGCTCCCAGCTGCAGGAGCACCACAGCTGCAGCTCCCTGAGATCCCCAGGACTCTAGGTATGGCTTTATGGCTTCTGGGGCCAGCGCAGTTTCTGGCCCCAGCCTTCCCTACCCCACCTGGGGTAACCTGCTATGCACCAAAGAGTATGTGGCATGGGTGTTTCCTGGGGACAACCAACAGCTGCACAAGGTGGGCTGCTGCTATTAGTCCCTGGGGAAATGAACATCTGCACTCATGTGGAGTGCAGATTTGGTTTTCAGAGTAAGTGTAACTGTTCCCCCAACGTGATGTGGCTGCCACTTCCCCATCCAGGTTTTCATGTTAAATAACTGCCATGATGCTACTCATTCTGCCTCTAGGCCACAGTTCACCAGGCATATGTGTCGATGGTAACAAGATGCTAATAGAACTGGATGATAGTAGATAAACCTCTTGCCTATCTCCAACTTAGACAAGAAAATAATGCCACAGTTATAAGCCTCAGGGAGCAACACATTCCCATGCAGAGAAGAGGTACAGTTGGGTAAGCAAAATATTTGTTTTTATCATTTTCTTAATTTAATCAAACTTCTTCCATTTCAAAATTCTTTCAAATGGTATTTTGTGAGTCTCATTACTCATAGGAATTTAGTGTAGAAGTAGAAAATATGCTGTGGAAAAAGGAATGGGTATTTTTTATTAGCCATATGTAGGTTACACAGTGAATGTGCCCAGAGCAAAGCAAATCCCACATGGTTGTAAGCACTAGGTTATTTTACTACTTTGAAGTTGAAGGTAGTAAGTTTCTAAACCACCTCTGGACCTGCCTAGCACTTATGAGCTTAAGTCAGAGACACTCCTGCATGAATATAAATGGGGAGATTGGACCTTTAATTTACCACATATCGTTTAAACTGTATGGTTTGAAACATAACATTATACTCCGCCAGTTCATTTAAAGGAAAAAAAAAAGTCTAACGTAATATTTTCTAAAATACAGGATCAATTAAAACCTGAAAAAAATGGTTTGAGAATGCTGAAGATGAATACTAGAGCCAAAAGTATTTGCAACTAATGAATGAATTAAGAACTTAGATGTTAAATATATGATGGATTCTATTGCATTTATAATTCAGCGTGGTTAGGAGGTTGAAACTGATTCTCAGTTTAATCTTTAGACAGGAGAGAGGATTTTTATGTTCTGAGTTAAAACTGCTTTGGCAGGAGCACAGCTTGTACTGTAGTCTTACATATAATGAATTATTTCAGCATGGAATAGCTAGTTCTGTAGGCATATAATAAAGGTTACTAAACAGACTAAGAAATCAAGAGGGAAGGCTAAATAAGAAATTCTATTTTGAATTAAGGGTAATATGAAAAGACGGCAATGCAGTTCTCAGTTATGATTACATTTGACAGTTATATTATCCCTTATAATGTGCTTTCCAACACAGAAGTGAGAACTTGTTTAGATGGATGAACGAATAATACTAAGTCATGGGTTTCACTTAGGGACAAAAAAGCTGAGGCATAAGTGAAATGCAGCTGAAAATCTCTGCAGAAACATTAAGAACTGTAAGTACTGAAGAACTGATGCCATGTTGTTACTTCTAACATTTTTTATTTGCAAGAGATAATCATGAAGTCCTTGAATTTGAGTGAAAACATAATTGATATCAATGTATGTTGTTTTGCTTCAGGGATTCCTAAAATATGAAGTAGCAGGTTGGATCCTAAGGGATAAAGTCACAATAGATAGGAATTTAGGTCTTGCCTACATACTGAATTGTACAAGTTTAATTAATGGCATAATTTCAAACTAGTCTAGTTAAATGGGTGTAGTAGCATGTTTGGATTTAGACCATGCTTATTTGTAAATCATAAGGATGGAAGAGACCATTAGGACTATTTAGTAGGAGCTCTTGTAACATGGGCCATGTAATTTTCCTGAATTATTTTGCCTTTGAAAGAAAGAATATCTTTTTGATAAGCATCCAGTTTAGATGTGAATTACCAGCCATGGAGAATTCATCGTAGCCCTTTGATATCTGTTAAAAAAAATTATTCTATTTCTATCCTGAATTTGTTTAATATCAACTTCTAGATATTGGCAGTTTTAATGCCTTTGTCTACTAAACTGAAGAGCCTATTTATTAAACTGTGTTTCTAATGTAAGTACTTCTAGGATAGAGCAGGAGTAGCCAAACCACAGTTCACAAACTGCACTCTACCTGGTCAGTTTAAATGCAGCTTCTAAAGAAAGATGAATAGATAAATAAATGCATTTCTTCCCTCCTCTCCCCAACCTTCATTGATTATTTTTTTGTTTTTTATTTTCTTCATGTTTTGTTTATTATTTATTCCAAGATGTCATTAAACAACTGATTAATGTTTGAGCCAGGGTGAAGGTTGTTATTTCTAACATTTGTGATTTGCAAAAAGACAGTCATGCAGTCCATGAACTGGAGTGAAAATTCAGGTATGCAGTAAGGGCATGCACATCTCAGCGTGTTCTGTGACCATCTTATGATTTTGTTTGCATCTGAGTTAGAACGTTTGGCAACCCCTGTAATATACTGTGATAAGTCACCCCATAATTTTATCTTTGATAAGTGACATCGATAAAGTTCCTGAATTCTCTCACTTGAAGGTATCATTTCCAACCCTTTAATCCTTCTACTGGCTTCTTTCTGAGTTCTCTCCAGTTGATCAGCATCCCTCTTGAATTGTGGGTGCACTATTCCAGACACAGTCATGCAAGTGCCAAAATAGGAGAAGCTCTGCTTGAGATTCTTCTGTTTATACATCCAAGTATATCATTAATCCAGAACTGTTTGTGCCTTTGGCAAGCTCCACCACGTAAAACAGCATTCACTGGTCCAAAGAAATTGGTAAGTTTGAAGGTAATGAAGGTAAAGATAAGAGTTGTAAAAGCAAAAAATGACTCTTTGGCATAATATATGCCGAATTCCTAAAGTTGAAAGAGTATCTAAGTTGTAGCCGTATTGGTCTAGAAGCAAAAGGAATCAGAACTCATGGTAGAGGTGATATCTTTTATTAGGTCAAGTAGATTTTTGCTAAATAAATAAATTATTGTTTTTGTAAAAATCTACTTGGTCTGATAAAAGATATCACCTCTACCATGAGCTCTGATTCCTAAGGTTGAAAGAGGAATATATACATCAATGAGAAGAAGATTCCTTTAAAACCAACAGTAATAGGGAGGAAAATTGAATTCATTGGAAGGAAGTAGGCATATTTACACGGGACTGAGCAAACCAAAAATGAATTATTACTCTGGCAAACCTCCCCAGAATAATAACAATGTAAGGACTGCAAGATTTTGCCCTTTCATTTCAATGGAGGTTTTCCTGAGAGGGAGGGGCAAAACAGAGCCCAGAGAAAGGGTTACTTGGGGGCAAACTCAAAAGTACGTATATAGTCAAACTTTGTTTTACCAGATCAGATGCCAAGTAGCAGCTGTAACATCTGATCCCATAGGCCTTGCATTTTAGTTTGATAATAGTATCCCATGTCCAACAAAATCTGGTAGATAATGTCAGGCATATACATAACCTTGAAAAAAACAAAATAGTATTGTATGAAGACATAGTAAAACTTGCTGAGGGAAAATTATTGATAAAATACAAGGATAACGATATAAAACAGGATTTCTACTTCATTCGTATGTGGGAGGGTAGGGGACAGTGAAAAAAAGCTGGACAATACTATGTTAATGGTGTCAGGCTTGTAAGCTAGATTTATGCAAACATGTAAAACAGCTTTGCTCCTCTAGCCAAACTCCATTTACTTCAGTGGTTTCACATCTTATGCCAATATTTGACCCAATGGAGAGATTTTGATGGTGGATCCTAAGTCCAAGCCCAAAGGATTTTCAGCATGAAAATGGATAGCAGGAATTGTAGAGCCCACTGATTGTTTCATATACTGGTATTAGATAGATGCCAGTATATGCAAACAGATCTTATTTCAACTAAAATTAACAGCAATTTTGCTTTCCCTTTACTTTAACATTATTAGGAGGATTTTTTAATAGATATAATTATTGTTATGTAAAGAAACCAAGGGAGTCCTGCACATAGATCTTAGTTCACTAATGTAACATAATTCAGAACTCTTCTTACACACACTTGGGGCTCCCTAGGTGCTAGCAGTAAAGTACCAGCCTATCTCATCCCACATTTCAGTCCAGCTACCACAACACAGCTCTACCCAGAACCTTCTCAAATATTTCCTTTCAGCCCATAAAGAAACTTTGCCCTCGATTTTTTCCACAATTTCTCTCTTTCTAGAACTCTTCCTTAGTTTAGAAAATCTTATGGTATTCTTTTACTCTTGTCTACCCAGTGTCCCTAATCAGTTTTCTTTCGATTCCAAGTTTTTGGATTCAGATGTTGATTTTTCCATTCTAAAACTGCATAGGTTTATTTTAGATAAAGATGTGCTTTGAGGTAACTGTTCCTTGTCTGGCATGTCTGTGGAAGTTCAGAATCTAAGATGCATTTGCCAGTTGGGAAGTTTCTTAATAGTCTTTCTTTATTTTAGTTTTTGGGGTGGCACCTGTCTGAAACGTCTTTATTCAACAGAAATGTTCTGGTGTTCAAGATAGATGGTCATATTCCTGCAGGTCATCTTCCCTACTCAGAAGATAGGTGTTCAGGAATAGCACTCTTGAGGACATCAATTGGACTCATTTGTATCCAAATTAGGGTATAGATGTCGCTCAGAGTTTTGGTGAGCTAACTAAGGTTCTAGCTGGTTTCCAGCATGCAATCTGAATAGGAGTCTTTTTAAGCTGGGGCCAACTCAACTCTTAACTTAAAAACTACACACAGGAATAGAATTGCATTCAGCATCCAAAGTAGGACAACTATAAAGTTAAGATATGCCCAGTGCTAATGATCCAATTGTACTGTCCTTCCTCAGGCAGACTCCACAGAAGACAGACAGTTTTTTAACAATCACTCTTTTTTTAACTGGTAGCAGTAATCAACTCAAGGCAAGAGGGAATATATTGTCAGCAGTGCTGTCCATTGAAAACTAGCATGTGACTCCATTCCGGATGTCTCAGTACAAGGAGATATTCAACAGAATTGACATTGACACAATGCAGTGTTTTGCCTCTAGTCATGTGGCATCTGTGCCCTTCACTTCATATAGTAGCATAGCTGTTCATACATAGCTGTCAGGCAAGAGCAGATAAAAAGTAGTGACACTGTTATTCTCTAGTGAAATTAAGCTATTCATGCTCTCCAATGACCTGCAGTTGCAGATCTTAAAAGATAATATTTTGGGGCTGCTATATGGCGCATGTAATTAAAGATCTCTCTGGATACATGGCATCTCTAAACACGTGCCGTTTGCAGCTATTCTAAATAAAAGTGGGGTGATTTTTGGTACAAAGAGCACCTGCTCATGGATATCAGTTATTCTTCCTTTTCTCTGCCTTTAAAAAATGAGCTGTGATATACTGAATAGCCTTTTAAATCTAGTATCAATTAATACTTCATTGCTTTATGTTAGAGAACAGATCAGAGAGGGTTTTTTTGTTCATTGACATCTGCTCAAACAAAGCAAAGTGGAACCTTCTAGCATTTATCAATCGAAGGATGTGAAAGGGAAAGCTGTTCCTCATAATAGTTCCCATCATGTATTTCTGCAACTGACTATTCTGGCTCATCTCAAAATAAAATAGGCTCTACTGATTAATTATCATCTTTAAAAATAAACTGTAGCTATAATATGCATGAACCATTTCTCATTGTTACAGTTATTAATGCTGACTGTATTTCACCTTCCTGGGCCTGCATTCACATACTCTTTATTGTCTTAAAATCCTAACCAAACCCGTGGCCTTGAGCAGGGAACTTGTAGTGATCAAGTAGATCAATAGTTACCTTGTGTCAGCATCCCCACAGCACATCCCTTTCCATCATTCACAGATTCTCTTTGACATGATCTCTTCTTACCAAATTAATAACATTGTTCTTAATCCCTCATTTTGTATAATTCTGTAATTTATAAAATAGTCTAGATAGAGTCTACCAAAATGCAGTATCCCAGATACAAAGGCTATACTTAAATGTGAATATTTACTGTGCTTGGCAAGGTAAAATAAGCATGTTGATTCAAGTTTTTGGATATCTGTTTCAGAAAGGATTGTCATTTGCTAGTGTCAGGATTATGCAATACCAAATATGCGCACACATGCACGCACGCACACACACGCACAAACCAGCAGCACCTAATATGGGATACTTGGCATCAAATTTTCCTTAGCAAATGCTAATGAATAAAACAATGTCCAAATTTATCTTTTTACTACAATAGAAAATACAGAAACCAATGAATACCAAACAACAAATAAAAACCTTACAAAGAAAAATGTTAAAAATCACAATATATACTTTATATTGTTCTTTGGTAGTGAATACTCTGCTAACTAGCTTCACTATCCCTAATACTCTTTGTATTCTGAGTCCTGTTAGCAGCAGATTGAATCCACCTTCTCTGAAGCCTCTGGTTGGATACAACATGCTTGTATTTTTTTTTTTTTTTCCCAGCCTGCACTCAGAGCAGGATGCATGCCTCTCTAGTTGAGAGACAAGTCATCCAAATTTCTCATCAGCCTCCTTCAGTTCCTGGCATACTGGACTGACTTGTTACTCCTCTACCAAGAAATGCCAGAGCTCACCCAGCCCTGATCAGTCAATGTTTTCAAAAAGAAAGTATGTTTCAGTTAACCAGCCCCTGCCCCTGTTCACAGAGGGTGCATATACACAAGCAGTGAGGTTGCTTCAATGCATTGTAATTACAGCACATCAGAGCAGATTGGATTAATCAAGTCTGCTGGAGCATGGTAATGCAGGGGTGTTTTAAACAAAGCTTATATGGCAAGCTTTAGTTAAAGCACTCCCACCGCCGTTTTTCAGTGTAGGGATGCTGATACACAAGACATTGCAAACACTTTAATTAGAGTAGCTCTTGGAGCTGCTCTAATTAAAGCACGCACCTCCCTCCCCACCCCACCCCACCCCAGCACCACTCCTGGAGCACATGTATATATGTACAAAGAGTTCTCTCAGATACACCCTCTGAGCCCTAGTTGCCAGTATAATGATTTACTCCCCTACACATCAGTGGTACACCCAGCTTGGCTGCCATATCACCACTGAGCATTCTCAAGAGGGTCTTACTGACCTTCCCAAGATGGATACCTTTTGAAAAATTCCCTTGCACAGTACATGGTGGTGATACTAGTCCTAGTTTTTTAGTTATCTACTTTATGCCTAAATGCTTAAATACAGTAATCATGTTCTCCAGGTAATGTCAGGCAGATCAAGAGTGGCAGTAAAGATAAGTTCAAGGGCCAGATCCTGCCTTACATTAAAGCTGCTATGTAGCACTATATACTTTTATGTTTGTATATAAAATATATTTATATTCTGTATACTGCACTGTAGAATACAGAAACTGTATACTTATCCATATCCTTTGTCACTTTCAGGCTCCATAGAAGTTGTCCTTGCACTGAAAATTTTAATTGTTTGTAAAAATACCTGCCCACCAGTTATTTACACCTTTATTTTTTGTATTTTGGTATTTGGCTCCATTGCTTCATTAATATGAGTTGGCAGTTTTGATTATCTTAAATTATTTGTTTTGTTAAATGTTACTTTCATTCAGTCAATGTACTCATGTATTCATTTCATATAAATTCTACATGAGCTTAAATATTTGAGTAGTCTTAATTTAATTAAGAATTCTGCTTATCTACAAATATATCAGTTAATTGATAAACACTAGTCAAGTGTACTGTAAAGAAAAATAACATAATCAGAAATTAAGCAAAGAGTAGGATAATGAAATGATAGTTGTTAGGTCCCTTTATAAATTGTTTCTTAAATAATTAAATCCCCTGGACATTCCTCTATGCATATCTGACCACTCAGATACCATGTCCTAATGAAAACAAAGAGAGACAGTGCAGGTTCAATTTTTAAATGTAGGCTTTCTGAGTAAAGAGCATTTGTCAGCCTATAGTCCATTTCTGTCTCTAAGAGGCAAAGCAGGTGGTTAGGGTCTGTTCCTCTAGACCAGGTGCAGTCATTACAACTGGGTCAAATAATTGCAAGGTAAGTATACAGTGCTACCAGTCTTCATTACTTTCAGCAGTGGTACTATTTAACGTCCTCTTTACACTCTTACATTCACGAATTTTAAGACCTGAAAGGACCACTATAATCATCTATTGTAATCCTTTGCATGGCACAAACCATAAAACTTCACCCATTTCCAAATTAATTGCGTAATAGTTTCCATCAACTAGTCGCTACGGCTGTGCAAAGCTTCAGATCATGATTAGGATTTGGAGATGATTCAGATGATTTGGAGGCTGAATCTACGAATCCAAATTGAATCGCTGGAAGCTTTAGGCTTTCTGAGTCAATTCAGAGCTATGCCACCAGACATAACTTCTAACAAATGCTTCCATGCAGACAGTTCCCAAGTATCCAACACAGAGAGCAAAACCATTCTGTTACCTCATAGAAGATAGAAAGTTTATGTTTGTATATAACAAATGGCTTCAATTTGTCTTCTAACTTTACTATAGGCCACCGCTTCCAAAGACAATTTATCACTCCGGTTAACACTGGATTTTTGGTAGTCTTGCAAGCAATGTCACCTGCCTGAAGCAGAGGATCAAAAGTTGATTCTAACATTAGGATTCAGATACTGGCAGAACAGTGAATACAGGACTAGATAATAACAATTGGCTAATTGCATCTGCATCGGTTATCAAATTCCCAGGGAGGGAGTATTGCTTTCATATACACCAAAAAATATGGACCAATGGAACATAAATGGCAAAATAATTTAGGAAGTTTACCTGTTCTAGATGAATAATCTCAGTAGTGGCTTGTGGTCTGTCACAATTCTCAGTTCAAAAAGAAATCTTAGACTGTGTTTACGCCTGAAACAATCATAAGAACTTCATTGTCAATTTGGACATAAATCTTCTCAGTTGAACTCGTAATTCAGGTAATCGGCGTTTCTTTCCATTATTCTGCAGATGACTCAGGACAACCCCAATTCCAAATTATAAACCGTCATAGATAGCCATCAACTGAATATTTCTCCGTATCATAATGAACCAGCATAATTGTTGTCATCCAGCAGCATTTCACATCACTGAAGGCCTTGTCATAGCATTTAGTTCATTTCCACATTTTATCCTTGTCCAATAGACGATGGAAAGGCTCAGCAACCGTAGCTTTGTATTTTAAGATTTCATTGATTTTCATAGACATTAGGGCTGGAAGACACCTCAGAAGATCATCAAAAAGGCAGGAAGTCAGCTGGGGTCATAGGATCCCAGAAAGATAAGCATCCAGTTTTTTCTAGAAGGTGTTCAATGTAGGTGCTTGAACCACCTCCAATGGCAGACCTTGGGGGCTTGGACAGTAAAGAAATTCTTCCTTATGTCCAGCCTGAAACTGTCTTGTAGTAGTTTATAACTGTTCAACCTCATCAAAAATTGGGGCACTCTGGGGAACAAACGCTCCCCCAGATACTGGTGGTCACCCCTGATAAACTTATAGGTGACCTTCAGATTACCCCTGAGCCTGCGCTTTTCCAGGCTAAAGAGCCCCATGACTCTCAGCCTGTCATCATAAGGTCTGTTTTCCTGACCTCTGATCATGTCTGTGGCTCTTCTCTGCACTCTCTCAAGCTTCTCCACATCCTTTTTGAATTGTGGAGCCCCAAACTGGATGCAGTACTCCAGCTGCAGCCTCACCAAGGCCGAGTACAAGGGGAGAATGACATCCTGGGATTTACCATTTCAAGAAGAAATGGTAAAAATGAAGTAAACATAGGAATTTTTGTAGTCTCTGCTTGTTCTTGAGTGTTAGAGTTCCATGAATTCCTTCTATTTTTGCATTCTTTCAGTGAATTTCATTTGCCTCAACTCGGAATTCCAGGAACTCAACATTGGTCACTCAAAAAGCACATTTATCTTTCTAAGGAGAGGCAAGAATTCTTATGAGTGATATCTTTAATTTAACCACCTGAATGGTTGGGATAGACATAGGCAAATTTTTGAGTACCACAGTAGCCTTCCTCAGATCTCTGGGAGAGAATCAGACACAGGAGAGCTAAGTAGCAAATGGAACAGAAACATATGTAAAACTCCATAAGTAAATAAAAAAGGACATAAGATAAATTGTGAGGTAGCCAACAGACAGGATTCTTCACTTCTTCACTTTCAGGTATACCTTCTCTGTAGCAAGGTTTCCATGCATCAACCTCCCATCTGGAACCCTGTCTACCGATCCCATTACCAGAGAGATATGATAGTGACTGTCTGAGCTTCTGTGGGTTCCTGCTCTAATGCCACATATTTTTGTAGTCCAACCTGACCTCTACTCCCAAGACTCAGCAAGGGTTAGCCTAGTGGTTAGGTTCTTAACAGGAGATGCCTGAATTGGGCTACATTCTTGGTGGAGCACATAGTCTTAGTCCCCCACATCCTCAAGGAATTAATTACAATGTTTAGAGATCTTCACCTGGCCCAGATGGTAGAGATTGTGCTGTGGTCTCTGAGTCAAGGGGAAAGTTCTGTCATAGCTTCTGTCATAGATGAGATTGTTGTGTGAAATCTACAAATCCTACTAAGGTGGCAGTGCAAACATGAAACAATAGAGATGGCTCACCCCTGACTTCAGGGCCTACGGAGTGGGAAACTACCACAGTAGAGATGACTCTCTTTGGGCACTGGGATACTATACACTTTGGGACCATTGATTCCTTGCGCTACCCCTTGATTCTGCAGTTTCCCTAGCTCATGCTGCTTGACCCATGTGACCACTGGGCTTCAATTACCTGCTTTTGGGTGGTTTTAGCCTTGCAAGTAGATGTCAAACACCTGTTGGGGTCTTGTTGGTGTCGGAGTAGCTCTCGCTTCTCCGTGTCCCCAATCCCGTTCTCGCCTGCCATGACTCGATGTTCCTCAGTGTAAGGGGTCGGTTCGTGGGACACTCCGTGGCCCAGGATCCCTCAGCGGTCACTTCACAGGGCTCCGCCACCCCTGTACCCCGGCCTCATGCCACCTTCAGTGCGTCCTTCCTCCGCTGGTCTTGTTCTCCAGCCGTGGAATGCCACCACCAGACCTGCCCCCAAGTGGCCATGACCCCCTGTTGTGGTGACCCCAGTAAGCTCAACCCATGGCCCACCTTGCCTACTCCACTCCCTTCAAGGAACGAGGACTCCAAATAAAACTCTGGTCTGACTGAGGCTCCCTTCAGCCTCACTCTGCAAGCACACTGCCCCTAGCCCTCTCTTCCCAGCCAGGGTTAACCAACAAAACAACCTCAAAAGCAAGTCTCGTCACTTGCTGAGCCGTCTACTCTGAGCCCTCCTCAGCTCCCTTCTGGCCTGTCCCTGGCCACTTGCTTCCCCTGGTCCCTCCTCCTGCTTAGTACCCCAGCGGCTTGGCGGCGATGCCCCCTGGGGGTTCTCCTGGGGTCTCTCCTCCCTAGTGCAGCTGTCTCTGCATACCATCATTCCAGCACCCCACCTGTGGGTCGTGCTGCTTTCCCGCTTCTGTCTCGCCGCATGCTCCAGAGCCGTCCCTTCAGCTTCCTCGTTGTCTGGAGCAGTCTCCAGCTGAGGGATCCATTCCCACTCCAGCTGTGTCTCCACTGGCTCTCTTGGCTCCACGCTGCTTGCTGCCACCATCGCCACCGCTCCTCTCACCGGCGGGGCTGATGGTTACTCCCTGCCAGGGCTATCCGCCCCCTCCGCAGCTGCAGCCTCCGTTTTTATCCCTGCTGGCCGGCGTCCCTTTATGATGTCACCAGCTGGGTGTAATTGGATAAAAGGGTGGCTAACGAGCCGTGTGGGCTCCTCCCTCTGTCTCATGTGCCTCTCATCGGGAGCTGCAGGTGAGTCCCGTTTACTGCTCCGCTTCCCAGGACAACCCACTAATCAGGTGAAAATTTCAGGAGGTCCATCTGAACTCAGACTGCTGTCAATAATACTGTTGGAAATCCTGGGAAGCATCACCACCCCGTGACCCAAGCTGGAGGCCTGCTTGCACCAGCCCCGCAAAGAAGGTACCATATCCAAAATCTGAAATCAAGTTACATAGAAAATATCAGGAGTTTATGGATGTTTTTTAAAAGAAAAATGCAGATATTCTTCCTCCTCATTGAGATTACAGTTGTCCCATTGATCTGCAGCTGGGACCAAAAATTCCAGTGGGATGTATTTATGCTGTCAGAACCCAAATTCTGCACCCTCTGCAAGTATTTAAATGAGAACCTGGTCTGGGGCTTTATATGTAGGTCCACTTCACCCACAGGAGCCCCCATCCTGTTCATAAAAAGAAAGATGGAAGCCACAATTTCTATCTTTTCATAGATTCATAGATGTTAGGGTCAGAAGGGACCTCAATAGATCATCGAGTCTGACCTACTGTATAGGCAGGAAGGTGTGCTGGATTCAGCTGACCCCAGCCAGATGCCTATCTAACCTCCTCTTGAAGACCCCCAGGGTAGAGGAGAGCACCACTTCCCTTGGGAGCCCATTCCAGATTTTGGTTACTCTAATTGTGAAGAAGTTCTTCCTTATGTCCAGTCTAAATCTGCTGTCTGCTAGCTTATAGCCATTATTTCTTATGACCCCCAGGGGCACCTTGGTGAGTAGAGCCTTACCAATTCCCTTCTGCGCCCTCATGATGAATTTATAGGCAGCCACAAGGTTGCCTCTTAGCCTTCTCTTGTAGGGCTTGGCCTGCAAGCCGTTAACCATATGAGTGGCCCTTCTCTGGAGCCTCTCCAGGTTATCCATATCCCTCTTGAAGTGTGGCGCCCAAAACTGGATGCAGTATTCCAACTGCAGTCTGACCAGCGCCCAATAGAGGGGAAGTATCACCTCCTTGGTTCTGTTTGTCATGCATCAGCTGATGCATGATAAAGTATAGTTAACTTTTCTGATGACTTTGTCACACTGATGACTCATATTTAGGACTCCAAGATCCCTTTCTGCTTCCACACTACCAAGCAGGTCATTTCCTAGGCAGTAGGTGTGCTGGTCATTTTTCCTCCCTAGGTGCAGCACTTTGCATTTCTCCTTGTTAAATCACATTCTATTGTTTTCTGCCCATTTGTCTAACCTGTCCAGATCTGCCTGTAGTTGTTCCCTGCCCTCTGATGTGTCCACTTCTCCCCACAGTTTTGTATTATCCACAAACTTGGACAGAGTACACTTCACTTCCTCGTCAAAGTCACTGAAGAAGACATTGAAGAGTATCAGTCCAAGGACCGAGCCCTGTGGGACCCCACTGCCCATGTCCTTCCAGGTCAATACCGACCCATCCACCACCACTCTCTGGGTACCACCCTCTAGCCAATTTGCCACCCACTGAACTGTGTAATCATCCAAGTCACAGCCTCTTAATTTGTTCACCAGTATGGAGAAGGATACCGTATCGAAGGCCTTCCTGAAGTCTAAGTAAACGATATTTACCCCTACTCCTGTGTCCAGATGTTTTGTAACCTGGTCATAAAAAGAGACTGGATTAGTCAGGCATGATCTACCTGTTACAAACTCATGCTGGTTTCCCCTCAGCATAATTTTTCCTGCTGGGCTCTCACACATATGAGCCTTAATAATCTTTTCAAAGACTTTGCCAAGGATGGAGGTGAGACTGACTGGCCTATAGTTGCCTGGATACTCCTTCCTCCCCGTCTTGAAAATAGGGACCATATTGGCCTTTTCTGAAATTAAGGTAAACTCAGATCCTAAGTCTACTTTCATGACACGTGAAACACCTTGTGTGGGCTTTCTTCTTTTGTAGGGGTGGTGTTTCTACACTGTTGACAAGTCTGGTAGCATAGATATCTGTGAGCATTTCACAGGCTGAGATTTCATGCAAAATTCTATTTCACAATATGTGTGGCATGTGGAGGTATACTCTCTTTGAATAATTTCTTTCCATGTGACTTGAATTTCTGATGGTAGATACATTTCATGTGAACCTTGAGTTTGCAATGATGTCATTCAATATCATGGATAGGTCATGTGCCCCACCTTTGGCTCCTACCACAGCTACAGAGTAGCTTCCCACTGATGAAGAAAGTATTGTTTTATGCACTTGCGGTGTCTTCTTTAGACAATCCCCTTTCATTTGTACTTGGTGAGTCTCATTTTCAGATGCTGCTTGGATCTCCTTTAAATGGAAAGATGCAGACTTCTGAGCAAATGTTTCCTCTTAAACAATATTGCATATTAAATTTTGCATGGTAGGGCTTCATCTCAAACACCATATGTCAGTCAATGCCCTGGCAAAGACACAAGACTGATACCAAAATTACAGTTCTTCGAAAAACAGTGCAACTCAGCTGAAATACCTTCATCTGGCAGCTGATTGCATTAGTTTGAATGGAATTGTCTAGCTGTCTCAGATGGAGTCAGTACAGAGTGATTTCTTTTTTTAGTAGTGTGAGAATTTCATCATAGGACTTGTCCACTGGGTTTGACCACAGATACAATTGGTGCATCCAGACATTCATGGACATTTGGTTCCCCAGAGACAACTAGCAGAAGCACACCTTGTGCTGCAGCCACTTGTTCTCAGGAAACACCCATGCCATGCATGCTTTGGTGCACAGCAAGTTACCCCGGAGGCAGTACAGGGGGCTGATGCCAGCACTGTTCTGGCTCCAGCAGCCTTACCTAGGATCCTGGGCACTCCTGGGGCTCCAGCTGTGGTGATCCTGTAGAGTGAAGCCTGACCAACAGCTGCAACACAGCTCCAGGTGGTCCGGTTCTGCTTTTCAGCAGCAGGCACTGCCCAAGCATATGCTGCTCCAGGTTTTGGGCAGGGTTGCAGTTTTTTTGACCCCCTGGATATTCAGGGGGTCAAAAAACCCCACAGAGAACAGCAGACTGTGCAGTATGTGCTTCTGCAGAAGCATCTGCAGCACCACATACTGCACAAGCATGCTTGTCTAGATGCACCTAATTTCAAAAACTTGAGCCAGTGATAGCAGTATTATATCTTTTTGGTTAGCCTCAGTGATCAGTTGGCATCACCAGCAATCCCTCATCAGTTGAGGATGATTGTCTTCCATGGTTCTTACCCAAAGATGGCTGGCAAGGCCTATCCAGGGTCAAAATGTTCTATTGTACTTCAGGCATGTGTTTCTGTGTGGGGTGGATGGCTCTGCATGCCTGATTCAGTCCACAGCATGCTTTTTCTGCCACTCCAGCTTTTCCATCTCCTCTTGTTGTCATAAGGTTTCAAAGTACATCCTTGCAGCAAGCTATTCCTCCATTTGGGGCAGTCCTGGGTGATAGCCTCGCACATGTTAATGTCAATGCTGCATTTTTTCAAGTTGGTCCTAAGGATCTCTGCCCTCCTCTTGAGCGCATGCCTTGACTGAGCTGGAAGAATAAAATTTGCTTTGGCAGGCTGGAGTCAGACATCCAGATGATGTCAGCAAACCTATGTCAGATGATCATCACCTCAATGCTCACCATTTTTGCTTGTGAGAGACACTAATGTTGGTGCATTTGTCTTCCCACTGGATTTGAATGATCTTCCATGGGCAATGTTGATAGTACTTCTCCTGCAACTTGAGGCCTGTACACTGTGCATGTCTCAGCTCTTTACATTATGGTAGAGATCACTACTGCTTGATAGACTATGAGCTTGGTTTCAAACCTCATTTTTTCAGGCATCCAAAGGCTACACTTGCATATTTGAGGTGACATTGGATTTCTTCATTACTGTTAGCCTTCTGAAAAAGATGCCTTCTAAGGTACAGGAAATACTCAGAATTCTCCAGAGTCTCACCTTAAATCTGAATTACCACAGCTGTGGACTGCTCATTGAGGGTTTGTTGATGGAGGACTTTAGTCTTCTGGATGTTAAATATGAGTCCCATTTTCTTGTATGCTTCAGTAAAGATGTCTGTGATTGCTTGAGGATCTTCTTCTGAGTCAGCACACACTACAGCATCATCAGTGTGCTGGAGCTCAATGATTCAGGTCAGGGTGGTCTTGGTTTTGGCTTGGAGTCCACTGAGATTAAACAGTTTACCATCTGCTTGTTAGTTTAGATTCACTCCAAATGGAAGCTTGTTGGTGGTCAGATGCAGCATTGCAACAAAAAATAGCAAGGAACATTGGAGTGATGATGCAGTTTTGCCCATATGAACCTCAAATGGATCTGTGATAGATCCATTACTGAGGGCCACTGCTTGCAGACCATCATGGAGTAGGCGAAGAATGGTGATGAATATTGGTGGGTATCTCTACCTTAGAAGGATCCTTCACAGTGTTTCTCGGTTGACAGATTTGAAGGCTTTCATGAGGTCAAAGGCGGCCATGTAGAGGAATGTTGTTCCTGGTATTTTTCCTGTATCTGGTGATCAGTGAAGATCATGTTGGTTGTGCCTCTTGATGCCCTAAACCTACGCTAAAAATCCTGAATTTTAGCTGATTTTGGATTTTAAACTTCATTGCAGAACAACAAGAAAGATTGTTTTACCTCCCTGCCTGCCTGACACCTCCAGGGAAAGAATTCTACCTGATTTACACATCAAAGAGCTACTCAGCACAACTCACAAAGAAACTCTCATGGACCCAGAGGGAGAAAGCCTTCCATCTTCAGCTCTCTCTGTGCAAAAATGAAGTTTATTTCCTACCTATGGGAACTTTTTCCTACCTGTGGGAACCATCTTGTACTATCTATACTTTTCCCAGATCCTGATGAAGGGCATTTGATCATGAAAGCTTGCAGAATAAGATAGTTTTCTTGCAATTTCTCAGTTGGTCTAATAAAATGTATCATTTTTTAATCAACAGTTCTAGTTTTTTGTATGTCTTCTGAATCAACACTGAAATTCCAGGAGTTGCTCTTCAGCAAGTGGAAGGAGATGATTCTGGAGGGTTCTCACAATCATCTTTCCTGTGGTAGACAGCAAGGTGATGCCTCTATAATTTCCACAATTGACTTGTCTTCTTCCTAAAGATTGTCACAATCATGGCATCATTCTAGATCCTTAAGAAGAGGGCATGGAGCTGTAATGTAAGCTCCTCTCCCCTCTGCTTGAAGATTTCAGCAGGGATTCCATCTTCTCCAGGTTCCCTGTCATTCTTCCTGTGCTTGATGGCTTTTCTCACTTCATCAAGGGTTGGAGGGATCCCAAGATCATCTCTGACTAGGTGTTGTGGGGTGGAATTGAGAACACTCTCATCAACAGCAGGGTCTTGATTGAGAAGGTTTTTACTATGCTCCTTCCAGCAGGCATTGATGGCTCTCCTTTCCTTAATCAGATCTCCTCCATCCTTACGTCTCAAGAAGTTTGGTCCCTAAGTGCTCAGACCATAGATGGCTTTGGCACTGAAGAAAGCAGACATATCATGAATATCAGCAAGATGTTGAATCTCTTTCACCTTGTCTTCCCACCGTCTGTTCTTCATATTGTGGGTTCTCCTTTGAACCTCTACTTTGACTTGCTGATGATTCAATTTTTTTTTGCTTGGAGTTGATGTTGTTTTACCAAATAAAAAAGTCCTTGCACTTACAGTCAATCGACTCTTGGATCCCCGTCATTCTCATCAAGCCAGTCTTGATGTTTCCTGGTAGAGAGTCCAAGTGTCTTTTTGTAGGCACTGCTGATGGCAGAACTGAAGGCACCAAGTGCTACTGACATTCTCCCATTGTTGTTGAATGAATGTGTCAGTTTTTCATTGAGGCACCAGTGGAAGAGTTCTCACTTAATTGGGTCCTTGTGTCTTTCCACATTGAACTTCCTTCAGGATTGCTTCTGCTTCAGACATCATTTGGGAGCCAGTTTGAGTGACATAATCAAGCTAATGAGTTGGTGTTTGGTCCATCAATTGTCAGTTTCTGGCATAGCTCAAATGATCCTCACATCTTTGTGAACCTGGGCATTAACAATGATGTAGTCAGTCAAGTGCTAGATCTTAGATTGTGGGTGTTGCCATGATGTCTTGTACCTGTTTTTCTGGCAGAAGAGGGTGTTGGTGAAGGTAAGCCTATGTTCCATGTATTTGGTCAAGAGGAGCTGCCATTGGAGTTGACCTTTCCTATGCCTTCCTTACCAATGGTTCCATTTTAGAGGTTCAAGTCCCTTCTAACTCTGGTATTGAAATCGCTAAGCAAAATAAGTCTGTCTCCCTCCAAAGCTTCAAAAAGGACTGGTCAAGCTTGACATAGAATTTCTCCTTGGTTTCATCAGTGCTGTCAAGATTTGAGGCATACATGCTCATGAGAGTGGCATATTGGCTCCCCACCAATTTAAGAGGGAGAGTCATGAAGTGTTCATTAAGTCCGATAGGGAACTCACTGAGTTCATGTATGAGTTCATTCTTTATAGCAAAGCCAGCTCCATGAAGTTGGTATTCTCCTTCCTGTTTACCCTTCCAGAAGAAGGTATAGTCACCTCCTTGTTCTTTGAGTTGCCCAGCTCCTGCTCACTAGGTCTCACTTAGTGTAACAATGTCAATATTGTGTCACTTAAGTTCTCAAGCCGTAACTGGAGTGCTGTATTCTAGGCATTCACTATTAGGATTGTCCATGAGAGTCCTGATGTTGCAGGTCCCGAAAATTATTGTGTGTCTTCGCTTATTTTGACTGCAGTAAGGTGATCCCACTAGATGCAGTTATCCAGTCAGGAAAAAGGTGGGTAGGCAAGCTATGTTTAGGACACCTTTTCTAGACCCCTTTCTGTGTGGGGTGAGGAGAGCAGATCCTAAATAGGGCTGTTCTGTCACAGTTGCAGCTGCTGAATCATACTCTTGCCACTCCAAGTGCTAGATGACCTTCTTATAACTGCCTTCTTCAAGCCAGTTCATGACTAGGACCTTCCAGACCTCATAACCTTGCTCCCATTATCACTAGCTGAACGGTGTAAAAGCATGCTAAAGCTGTTTTCATGGAAGATGCCTGTGCGTGATTTCTTTTATCTAAGAGAGGTTGCTGCACATCAGCTTCCATATAATTTGTGAGAGCACGGGACCTTGATCCTATGTCAAGGAGGCCAAGACAATTGGAGATCTCATTCCACTGCAGCTTTCGTCTGCATTCTCAGCCATTGAGATTCTAACATCTTCTGCCTGATCTGCCATTGAGGACTGGTAAACCCATGGCTGGGGGCTAGACAGACTTATTAGAGTGATGATCTGAACTTACCATGTCACAGCACTGTCAGAGGATATATGTGGCTTTTCAGGAGGGGGACAGCATTGCCATCTGCTGTCCCCGCCACATCTATGTGGTGTTTCCACTGCTTGGTCCATGATTGCTTATCCATCAGCATTAACCCTACTTATTTAACATCTAACCGTTACTGAAGGTCAGTCCACTATCTACCACCTGTGGACATGCTGTGTAGCAACACAGCTCTTCTCCCAACCAGCTGGCATAGGAGTCCCAAGAACAAATTATTTAATGTTCAGACAAAAGGCTTTAACTGAATGCTTTTCAAGCATAACAGCAGGAATCAACTGGAGATAACCACAATGCTCAGAACCACCACCTACTAGCAGGAGTGCATAACACATATGCATAACACTCTGTCATTTATGTTCAAAGTCTTTCCAGTCTTGCAGGCCAAATGAGTGCTGCAGAGTCAGTCCACAGGCCTGATCCAGCATTGAGTTGGTACACAGAATCAGTCTGCAGGTGCAATCGAGCATGACCCTGAATGTCAGATCTGATCACAACACACCTTCATGTGTAGGTCCCACCCTACATACCCTATCCAGCCATGGCATGACCCCACATACCTGTCATACAAGATCCATCAATGGCATGGCCCTAAGCACCAGTTGGACTCCATGCATTGAATCTGGCCATAGACCAAGCCCATGCTGGTAGGATCTGGCACATGGAGCCATGTCATCCAGCCCAGAGGACTTCAATGGGCCCAGAAATTTGGTGCAGGAGGAAGGGGGTAGCGGCAACATTCACTGCTGTGGCTCTAGGAGGAATTAATGCTACAACTAGTCCCCCATCACAAATTTCTGTACCTCTGAGTAGCTCCAAGGGCCAGAGCTTGAGTACTGCTGCTCTACACAAAAGTAAGAAAATTATTTCCTGGGTTCTATGCCATGTCCTTGATATAGTGCTTCTATAGTGAAGAAATAAGGACATGTATCAGGGTGTTTTGCCCTGCAGCATATAAAGTATGAATAGCCTCTACCTCTCTCTCTCTCTCTCTCTCTCTCTCTCTCCATAACATCTCCATTATTTACTCTGATCACTTGACGAATCTATACTACTCTATGTGCAATCTAAAAGCAGGTGTGTAATTGACAACCTCTGTCATTTACTACTTGGATAAAAATTCAAGGGAAATTAAGTGGGAGGATCTTCTTATTCTGAAACTATTTTCCCCCTTGTTATAGAATAAAAGGGATACAACATAGGAATTCAACATCTGAAAGTATTTTAATCTCAGTCTGGTTGTAAAAGGAGGCTCTGTATGATGATTATATGTTAGTAATCTAGTCTTTGTATGACCTTTATACTAAATCACTGTAGTAATAACAGTGTTTTTATTTTTAAGAAATTTTACTAATTTTTTTCACAGCTTTAGTGAAGAATGTTGTTAAGGAAACTGCCAAACATAAGACATTAAGTAGGGCTTCCCCTAATCATGTTGTTATCAGGTGTTTGAATCCTGCATGAAGGCACAGTATTTTTATTGCAATCCTACAAGCAGATGAATTTGTGTGTCAGGATATGAAAGGAAATAGATCTTCTCCTAGACAATAGTCTAAAGCAGTGGTAACAGTTTAGAGCAGTGGTAGATCTTGGAGCCTTTTGTGGTAGTTCTCGGAGCCTCTTGGAGTCAATCCAAGGCTGGGATAGGGGGCTGAGTGCCCATGTGCATGCACGCACACACCCCAGCCCAGCAGATCAGTCCGTGGGAGACGGAAGGGGCGGGGCTAGATTGAGACCCCTGTGGTAAGAGACAGTGCCACAGAGGCAGGAGCAGGGTTAAGTTGAATGGGGTCCTGCTGGGGAGGCATGCACCCGAATATAGGCAACCCTCACCATTCACGGGGGATATGTTCTCGTATCCCCCGTGAATGACAAAATCCGTGAATAAGGTGCTGCATTCATGAATGCAGTGCCCCCGGCAGCTGGGGTGGGGCACAGCTCCAGCAGTGATGGTAGCAGTGGCAGGAGTGTAGTGGCAGTAAGCATGGAGCTCCCAAGCAGCTCCTATAAGTGTATAAAGTGTATTTAAAATGCAGGTTCGGCATTCACAAATATTTGAAACTGTGAATGCTGAACCTGCAAATAGCAAGGGTTTCCTGTAATATTTTTTTCCTTCTGCCTCAATCCGCCCCACCCCCACTTCCCTCCCCACAGATTTTACGTGCTGGGTTGGGGGAGGTAGTGCCAGTGCACAGTAGATCTTGGGTTGCTTTTAAATGCCAAAGGTTATCTCCTACTTAAAAAGGCTGGAGACCACTGGTCTAGATTTTGCAACAAAGAAGTTATAGAGAAAAAAATGCTAAGAATAGCTAAGAATACTTTAAACTTTAAAGTAAAGGTTGGGTTCAATTCCCACCCAGTGAAGCTACAGCCAAAAAAGGGAGTATATTTGTTTAGCCTGTATAGAAAGCACGTAAACTTTAATGTGTGCAAACTTATATTAGGAGCAGAATGAGAAGGCTACCTTCTAACTGCATCTTTTATAAAGAGAGAATATTGATTAACAATTTATTTTTGTTCCATTTCTATTTTTAAATTGTAGTTAAGGTATAACAGCATAATCTAGGGAGTATTATAATACAGTGATTATGTTTCCTGTAGAGTTAAAGAAACTCAGCTTCATTTTGACCTCCTTTAAATATTAAAGCTATGGGTTATTTCAGTATAACACATGAAACACTGTGGCCAGGTACAAACATTCCCGAAGTCTGAGGCAGAACCTAAGTAACACGGTTTTCTGTAAGCGGCGTCGTTTAGATTGATAGCAAACAGAACACACACACACGTTTGCCTTTTTGTGGGGGAACATATTTTAGTCCGGGTTCTGCCATTTATAAACCAGTCTATGTTTGTCAAACTTCTCTTCTGTTACTGATATACACTGTTTTTTGTTCCAAACTTCTGTTCTGCTTTAGGTATACACTAGTTGCTGATCACTTATATCAGTAAAAGTATAATGTCTGCACCTGGCCTGTATGTGTCCTTTTACCTTTAACCAGTTTTAAATAATTGGTTATTTAAACTTGTACAGTTTTTCTGTCCATGGTGTGTCTTCTGAATATTGACTACTCTTGTTTAAGTACATCAACTTTGATTTGGTTTAGAAAAGATACCTTTGTGACTCCTTGATATCACTGATGTTAGCTATGTGCACAGTGCACAGTTACCCTTGAACTTCTGTAGGAGTAATTAGAAGTTAAAGCTTATACCATATGTCATTCGAGAGGATATTTTCCATGGGTAATGTATTGCACTTGATCTGTGATCTTCCAGTCAAAATGCTTCAGATAGAATTAATGGACACGTCTACATGTTGCCCTACGGTGATGTAGCGACTCAATACAGTGACATATGGTGCACTACAGGGACATAGTGATCGCACGGGTCTACATGTGATTGCCAGTTATGTTTCTGTAGCAGCAAAATCTACCCATGCATCATGCATATGGTGCAGTAACCTCCTCGACCGTGCCATACTTTAGTACCTCCAAAAGGAAGTACTAAAGCAGAGTGCTGTAGTATGTCACCATACAGCAACATGTAGACACACCCAATGTGAACTTTCCTGAGTATGTATTTCCACTGGTATAGAAACTTTTCCAGTAATAAAAAAGCTGATTATTTAGTTTTCTAGTATGATGGAAGAAATAAGCTAACTATAAGTACAATTTATAACTATTTTTTTAGACTACATTGAACTATAATCATAGCTTTATAAAACATGTTCACTTCCAAGGCCTACTTGTGACACACAAACTTCTAAAAAGTGTCCCTTCCTTCAGCACATTAAATTCATATCAGTCTTAAAATATAGTATGTTTATTGTTGTTTTGTTACCCTTTAGTCACATCTCAGCAGTTTCTTGCTAACTGCATTTGTCAGCACATAGCTCAAACCCTGCTCAGGGTTATCATTCCAAACTTACTATGTAGTTAGTCTTCCCTAGAAACTACTATAGTTATTAGCAAAATCAGTCTGAAAGTTAATGAAAAACATTACAGTTTTAGATTTGGCTGGTGAACCTGCAATTTTGGAAAGAAATAGATTTTGCATAAAAGATTTTGCAAAGAATTAAAAATGTTCTAATAATGATTGCAATAAAATTAGTATATATCAGTTCCTCTGCTGCTGGTTAGGCCTAAATGAGCCATATGAGAGAAAACAAACTTTCAGTCTGGAATTTCATCATCTGGGGTATCTATACATGTGCAGGGTAGGCATTCCCAAAGTCATTGTAATTTTACTTAAATCACTTTAGGTACAGCACCTTAAAACTTAATGGATGTTCCACAGCTTAGTGCAAGTTTCATGCCTTGCTGTATTTCTAGAGTATGCAAAGGAGATTGTTTTGAGCCATGCCAATACTGGGCTCCAGAGCTAGCTTCACTTGGTGGTAGCAATTAGTAATCACCACTTTGAAAAGCACAGGTTAAATGTACATGCAATAAAGGCAAACTAGGTAGGCTGAGACGCACTACTGCAGTTTGCTTTACATTTAAAAAACATGCAACAAGGTTTAATTAAGGCAACTTCCACCATTTAAAAAAGTTTTCTACATATATTAAGTGACATCTTTAAAATGCTTTAAGTGGCAAAATCATCACATGTATAGGCACCCCTGGAGCCCAAACTTTAACATAGAACTTGCATTAATAAAGTAGGACATCTTTTGTATTGGAACACTTTTAAGAACAAATTATTTAAAATTTCACATGGAATCCCTATGAACATTGTTAATAAATTATGACTATGAACTAATATATGAGAGAAAGCTAAGGATTTTATTTGTTATGATTCTGTACATTAACTCTCTCTCTGTTTGGAGGTGCAATGTGTTACAATGACATCTTTTATTCAATGATCATTAAAAACAGTTCAGTAACTATATTTTGCAGTAGTGCCTTCCTTTTTTCCTTTCATTGAAGTTTTCTTTATTAAAAGTCTCCCACCCTCCAGCCACATGCAGGAGCTCTTAACAGAGGTTCTGTAGCTCTCTTCATGACACCTTTTAAACTTACCCACACTGACACTTGCTCAATATTTGCTCAGTGCTCTGGTGTGAGCATGAGATTTGGGATTCATAGAACATGTACCTTATTGCATTAAATAAAATTCCCCATATGCCAGAAAAGCGTAACAAAAAACCCTCTGTAAATATTTCCATTGACTTAAGCAGGCTTTGTCTCAGGCTTGAGTAAAGCAACAGTAGTCATATTGCTCCCATCAACAAAAGATAAAGTTGAGAATTAGTGGAACCAGCTTAAATTTGCACAGGGGTTTTGGGTTGGTTTAGAGAAAGATTGAAGACTATTGGGTTTTATTTTGACTTAGAATTCTAGATAAAATTAGCACTTCCAAAATTGGAATTCAGGCTAATTTGTGATCCTAAACTATGCATATTTGAAAAGCCTGACATATTTGTGTTTAAATTTTCAACCCTAAATTAGCACTATTAACATTTTATGCTGCAGGAATTTACTTATTTGAATTATTTCTAAGTTATGAATGTGTTCTTCCCATCTGCTATGAAATGTACATCTGAACTGGCTTGATGTCAAAGTCCAAAATTAGAAGCAACACCACTTGTATTTCATTGCTTTATAAGCTTATTTCCATGGCGTCATCCCCTCTGAAACTGACATTTCCTAATATTATTTACTGCATGTTTGTAGTGGGATTTCTGGACTGATAGTAATGATGGGATCTTGCTTTGCTTTGCCTTAAAAGTAATTTACATTTTATTCTAGCTGTCATTCAGCCTTGGAAAATAAGTACATACTCATGCAAAAATGTTGTTATATGGAGAGGGTGCTATGAATCAATTTCTCTGCAGACATTAATTCTTTCACGTGAAGTTATTTGCATCTAGTTCTCAAGCCCTTTTGGGGACGCTTGAATCAAAATAGCAAGATTCACAGAAGAAATGTTCCTGCTGAGTGAAATCCTGGCCCTACTGAAGTCAGTGTTCTGCTTCGCTGGGTCCAGGAATTCACCCACTGACTTTATATTAATACTCTTTACGTATAAGAATATGGTAAGACACATCGTCTACTTATCAATAAATAGTATAACATATCTGGGAAGATTTTAATTACTTATATTTCATTAGAGCTCCTAAAATGATAGTAAGATAAAAGTAACATTCAACCTCAGGTGTTTTGCAAAGTCTTTAGTTGCTATCTTGAACATAACACTATCTATTTATATGGTTATACTGCACAAATTATCATACTGTGGACTGTGTAAATTCATAGTAAAAAAGCTTACCCTAAAATGAATGAGAGGCAAAGGCCACAGGCAGCCATGCTTTTGAAGTGCTCCAAATTCCACTCCAGTTTTGAATGTGCCAAATTTGGAGTGCTGTACACAGCCCCCCAAATGCCTGCCTCTACCCTACCACCCTGCTGGGGCACTTCAGAATCACCATAACATAATGCTGTGGTGGAACTCCCCAGCCAATGGACACAACAGGAGATTGCTCAGTCCTCCAGCATCCCTCAGTGTTCCTCTTCCTCCTTCTAGGGCAAGAGAAAACAAGGCACACAGCCAACATGCACTTGGCTGACCTCGGTAGCCTCTGGAGGCTGAATGGCATGCAAGGGTATCATTTCTATATTCCTCTGGATGGAGAGCTGGAATCCCTTCATGTATCTCGGCCTCTGGTTTCCCAGATAAACAAGGGCCTCAGGAAACCAAAGGCCAAAAGCATACAGAGGTTCTTGAAACAGCCTAGCACACAGGAGGGTGCTAATGGACCAAGTAGCCCTTCTATTGTACTTCATGGAGTGTAAAAGATTTTTCAGGAAGTGCAGCAGAAAGAAGCATTTCAAAGATGTTCCTAATTTTATGAGGATAATTTTGAAGCACTTTGGCCATTTTTTAATCACTTCTTCAGTTAGGTACATCTGTACACTTGCTGTTTGGAGTGTACCAATGTTAGGAATGCGTCAAATCATCAGTGACTGGTACCTCCTGAGTCAGGGAGTCACCTGCCCCCCAGCAGCCAGTCAATGACCAGGGGGGTCCCCTGCAGCCAGTGGTGATATGTGGGGTATGCATGGAGGTGCACATGCACCTTCTGACAGGCTGCACTCCCCCTTAGGCAATGGGCATGGGAGCAGGCGGGAGTGCTGATGTCCCCCCTGCGAGTGCTAGCCTGGGAGTGGGAACACCAGATGAAGCATCATGGCCACTTCTGGGAGCGCTACAGCAATTTCTCAGTCAGTGTGATCACCCGGGTCCCCCTGCCCCATCAGCAAGATTGGCCATGGGGGGACCCCCCTGTTCAGCAAGATTGGCTGTGGGGGGACCCCCTTGGTAGCTGACTGGTCACTGGAGGAGTACATGGCACCAGTCACCCATGCCTGTGGCTGATCCTGCCAACCAGGGTGGGGGGTTCCCCCATGGCCAATTGTACAGACCAGGGGGGAGGTCATGGCCAATACCACAATCCACAAGTGGCAGCGGCATGCTGCTGGCACTTCCAGGCACACTGCTGGCACTTCCAGGTGAGCGCTTTTGGCCGTGGTGGAGATGGCTTCTCCCGGTGCCCCCAGTCCCCAGCCGGCACTCTCAGGGGGCACCATCGCTCTCACCTGCTCCCTCTGCCCAGGAATGCCGGCTGTGAGGGGGTGCACCCCCTACATGTCACCACTGCTTCAAATGTTATGTCTGTTCAGAGCCAAATGTTCAAGAAGAGAAGTATTATCTCCATTTTACAGGTGAGGAATTGAAGTACAGAAAAAATGCTGCTTGGCCATGTTTAGAGAGAGAATGTATAGCAGAGCTAGAAACTGAATACGGGTCTCCTATGTTGTAAATAAGTGTATAGCAGCTTTCCTGTACACCTATGGGTGTGAATAAGGGTAGAATTTAATCTAGTCTTCTGAATTGGCTGTAGCACTTACAGTAGTCTAAGAAAGTATAATAAAAAGTCATCATGTTTTTGGTTGCAAAAATCCTATGTGAACTTTTAGAAAGCCTTAGAAAAAATACAAATGTTTATCTTCTCTTTCAGATTCTCATGATAATTTAAAACAAATTGCTCTGCCTATTAATTATAAAGAACACTACTCAGGAGAATTATGATCAGGTAGAAGACTAGAAACTGCTTTTAATTTCCATTAAAGTTTTGCTGTCAGTGAAAAAAGGAAATAGAAATGAGCCTGTGTGACTTTTCCCTCATAGTAGAGGGAAGCATTCTGTTGGGAGGGAGCCCTAGGTTCTGGCTCCGGTCCCTATTCGCAGTACTGTTGAGGCATTTTATCCAATTATTATTTAATGCAAAATGTATAAACAGCATTGGGAGCAGAGCCCAGAACCCCCAAGCTTCCTTGCCCATAAATGCCTGTCTTGCTTGACTACAAAGGTTAGGTTTCATCATACATGTGCTTCTTCTGGATACAATGACTCTTGCATTCCATTCCAACCAGTGATCCAAACTTAAACAGGAGGGATAATCACTCTCAGCCTCATCTAACCTGTGCCCTGGTAGTTAAAGCATTTGCTAGGTGTTGGATTTGAAACTCTCCTGTATGAGGTGACTAGAACACACAGCTCCCACTTGCTGGACAAGTGCTCTAATTACTAAGCTATTGAGTGCAAGGTAGAGTAGCAGAAAGCTCCTCCTCTACACATGCATAACCTCTATTTCCATAAGAATTGAGAGTGTTTATATTCTTCCCAGACGGAACTGGGTCGTGGGAGAGCTTAGGTGAAGGTAGAGAGGCAGCCATTCTGAACGGCTTCTGAGTATGTACAGTAAACCAAGTTTAGACATTTTGGTCTTTTTTCAAATAAAAATAGAGACAAGCAAAGCATCTTAGTGGTTCTTTTGGCTGCTTTTCTAGATAGAATAGAGTCACACTAAGACAGAAACTTATTTCACTTTACATGATCTAGTAGCAGTTTCATAACCACATAAAGTGGGCTCCCATCACACTGCTCCTGGAAACAGAGGTGTGTGGGACACTTCCAACTGCTCTCCATGCCTCAGTTTCTGGGAGTCACCAAGTACATGTACAGAAGACTCTTAACTGTGCAGTAGCATAGTTTACTGTGAAGTAAGCACATGGGTCTACATGTGCACATGCTTGCTATGTAGTAAACCTCACTAATTGTGAATAAATTTGCTACTTGCAAATACAAGTAGCAAATTTATTTTTGATTAGTAAAAGTGCAGTAGTGCTCATGTAGACAATGACCAGGGGCAAATCTGTTCCTGGTCACCTGGCCACTGTGGGGTGGGAGATTTCTCCCTGCCCCCAGGAGCTGCCTGCTGCCAGGGCAGACTCTACCACAAGAGCTTAGGCAGGGTCTATGTACCCCTGCCATGGCAGCAGGGAGTTCCAAGCCCCCTGCTCTGTGATCATGATCAGGGAGCAAGGGCTGGGAGACTTTTGTCTCCCAGCACCAGTTCTGCAGTCACAGAGTTGGCACTGGGAGATAAAGGTCTTCCAGTCTGAGCCCCATGACTGCGGAATTGCTGCTGGGAGATAAGGGTTTACAAGCACCAGAGCTGGTGCTGGGAGCTCCCTGCTGGTGGGGGCAGAGGAGCTTGTTCCCCACCCAGCTACACGTTCATGGTACTGAACAGGGAACAAGCTCTCCAACTTTTTCCCCACCCAGCTCCATGCTTGCAGAGCTGCGCAGGGAAGAACCTCCTCAGCCTCCGCAGAAGGCTGGGACCTGCCCTTTCTCTGCAGCTCTTTGCAAGTCCCCTGCCCTTGATCACGGAACCAGGGCCAGGAGTTCCCTGCTGCTGGGGCAGGGGGACAGTGTCCCTGCCCTGGGAGTAGGCAGTCCCTGGTGGCAGGATGTAATGTCTGAGGCCCCTCCAGGAGACAGCTATCTCCTGGCCTGCTGGGGGCAGGGGCCCATTCCAGGGCCACAGGAAATGGAAGCAGTTTCCTGCCATTAGCAACAAATCTGCTTCCATTTCCCTGCAGTGTAGATACCTGCCTGAAAGCATTTACTCATGAATAAACTGATCCCAGATCAAATGCATGTGTAGACACATCCACTGTGATGGATCAGACCAGGAATGACTGCAGTACAAGCCAGTTCTCCTTCCTGCCTTAGGCTGATCAGAAAACTCTACTTCAGGATGAGTGTGTGCTTGTGCCACACCCCTTCCTGGCTGGCTGTGCTCCAGGCACACAGGGCAATTTTACCTCATGGCAGTTACACCCAGTTGAGAACCACTGAGGTTAGCTGTGCACAGGAGTGATTCTCAACCAGGGGTCCCACCATATTCAGAAAAGTTGTGGAGGGGTACCTGGATTCTGAAAAGATTGAAAATTACTGATATATACAGTTCAATTAGCCAAAAATGGATAAACAAGATCTAACCTTTTTTTGTGCAGGGACCGGGACGTCTCCCCCACCAGGATTCAGGACAGACTCAGGAGAGACTCTGCCAGGCCTAGGGTCAGGGAGGACTAAGTTAGGGAACTTATGGAGGGGCTGGGCATGTTCAAATCAGCAGGTCCAGATGCTCTCCACCCCAGGGTGCTGAGGGAATTGGCAGAGGTCATTATGGGCCCCCTGGCATGGCTTTACAAGGACTCATGGTGCTCTGTCCAGGTGCCAAAAGACAGGAAGAAGGCCAATGTGGTCCCCGTTTTCAAAAAAGGGAGGAGGGAGAACCCAGGAAACTATAGACCCATTAGACTTACTTTGATCCTGAGAAAGCTGTTTGAGAAAATTATCCAGGAGCACATCTGTGAAAGATCAGCAAGGGGGATGATGCTCAGGGGCAACCAGCATGGGTTCATTAGGGGAAGATTCTGTCAGACCAACCTGATTGTCTTCTACAATCAGGTCACAAAAGCATTGGATGCAGGTGTTGCAGTGGATGTAGTCTTTCTGGACTTCAGAAAGGCCTTTGACACTATCTCCCACCCCTTTCTCACTAAAAACCTAGGCGACTGTGGAATTGATACCTACACAGTCAGATGGGTCACAAATTGGCTGAGGAGCTGCCCCCAGAGAGTGGTAGTGGATGGGTCATATTCAACCTGGAGGGAAGTGCGCAGTGGAGCCCCCCAGGGCTCGGTCCTCAGGCCTGTACAGTTCAATTTCTTTATTAGCAATTTGGGTGAGGGGGTGAAAATCACCCTGTTCAAATTTGCTGACGACACCAAGATTTGGGGCGAGGTGGGCATGCTAGAAGGGAGGGACAGGATACAACTGGACCTGGGACAGGTTACAGGGGTGGGCAAATGAGAATAGGATGGGATTCAATACTGACAAGTGCAGGGTACTGCACTTCAGCAGTAAGAACCAGCAGAATACCCATAGGCTGGGAAACTCCCTTCTCGTAAGCACAGTGGCAGAAAAGGATCTTTGAGTCATTATTGATTCCAAAATGAGCATGGGCTACAAAGGTGGGGATGCAGACAGGAAGGCTAGCTGTACCTTGCCATGCATCCACACATGCATCATGAGCAGGTCCAAGGTGATCCTCCCCCTCTATATGACACTGGTCAGGCCACAGTTGGAGTACTGTGTCCAGTTCTGGATGCCGCACTTTAGGAGGGATGTAGCCAGCATCAGGAGGGTCCAAAGGACAGCCACTTGCATGATCCAGGGACAGCAGAGCAGGCCCTACGAGGAGAAACCTGTTCAGCCTTCACAAGAGAAGGCTGAGAGGGGACCTGGTGGCTCTCTATAAACTCACCAGTGGGGAATGGGAGAGACCCTGTTCCACTGAGCACCTCCTGGAGTACAAGAAATAATAACCGTAAGTTGCCTGAGAGTAGGTTCAGGCTGGAGATTAGAAGGCACTACTTCACAAGGTGGCTAGGATCTGAACCAACTTCCAAGGTAAGTGGTGCTGGCTTTTACCTTGGGGGTCTTTGACCCCAGTATTCATTCCTGCCCAGGGCAAGGGGTTGGACTTGATGATCTACTTAGGTCCCTTCCAACCCTACATCTATGAAACTGTGAAACTATAGTGTAGTTTGTAAGTACATATGCATATAAAGAGTATATTCTAGTAGCAGAGTTTTTTTAAGTAGTTTGAGAAGATATAAGAGGAGAATTTAAAATTAAATAGTTACCTTTGGCTGTTGATGGAATACTTTCTTGTCACTGAAACATACTTACAGGATATTTGGAAGACCTGGATTCATACATGCTGATCTGCTCACAAAGAGTGAGTAGAATAAATAATACAATCTATTTGCATAATTTAATCCTTCTTTCTTACTACATTAAGTATATATTATCTCTTCAGTAAAATTTATCATATAAAAAGATTTTTCAACAGTAAAGCCATTCTTATTTTATAGGTATACTCATGCTCCTTTTTTCATCTTTCTACTATTTGTAGGTTATCTTTAGTTTGCTTCTCTTCTCTTTCCTGAATCTTGAACAGCTGTGTTCTCCTTGCATGAATATCTATTTTTATCCATTTTATCACGTCTAGTACAGCTATGAATAGGAGGTGTAGTCTATTTTTCATGGTTTGTTTTGAAATGCACATTTTGTTTTTGTGTCATCTTTGAAATTCCCATGCCCACTTATCTTTAGATAAAAGAAAACTGTTCATTTAACAACAAGACAGATACAGTACATTTCTGGGTGATAATTGCAACCTTTGTAGGGTAATATAAGGCAAGAGACAAAAGGCCAATAAACTAAACATCCAACCAAGAGCAGTCATACATGAGAAATATATTGTCCACAGAGTTTAATGGCTATCATAAGGATGTATTTCATTCAAATCCTGTACAGAGAATTTCTTTCTTGAATTTCCTCAAGAAGTGAGTCAATGGCATTCTTAACAGTAATTCATAACTACAAACCAGAGCTAGTGGGAAAGCGGGAAATTTATGGGAAATTTCATCTTTCTGAAGTTTGGTTTCTGTCCAAGTTTGACCAAAAAACAAAATATTTTCATATATATATTTCCAAATAAATATTACAAAATTTTCATTTTTGAAGCATACAGATATGCTGTTTCTGAAACCAGTTATGTTTCTGGGACCTTCTAGCTTCCAATGTCAGATTCACTGAGCACCTGTCTGGGATCTGAAGGTATGGTTAAAAGGCGTGTAGTTGTCTAACCTGAATTCAGGTAAGATAGCACCACAGGGCACCTATACATGTACCCAATACCTGCATGCTAATTAACTAGAGGATGCTAATTAGCACACTCTAGCAGCCTGTGTCACATGTATTCAGCATCCCCATCCTTCAAAATTTTCATTAAACAAACTTTAGTTAAAGCACCCCTGCTGCCATTCGGAAGTACAGGATGGTGAATACACATGATGCTGTATGAGCTTTTGTAGACAACAGCCTACTTCATCAAATGTCATCTGATGATATAGTGTGTTGCCTAAGAAAGCTTTGTGGGGGGGAGGTGCTTTGTGGGGATGGCACATCTACAATCTGGTCACAGGAAGGTGCTGTGAGAGGATAACATATAATCTTTGGAGAGGATGCATGCACAGGGTTTTAACACTAACAGTTGTGAGAGGTTCCAGCAACAATGGATTCTTTATATATATATAGATAGTTAGATATAAAATTAACCTCAAGTTTGGAACAAACACATCTGAACTGTGGATTTTTTTCAATCTCAGAACCTTAACAGATTTTTTTGTGAAGACAACAAAAGGTATATTCCTGACATACAGGCCAGTCTCTTGCCAAAGCTCAACTCCCAGCTCTTAAGCATTTCAAAGGAATATATACATTTTCCCCCTGTTCGTATGTTCAGAAATGACAATATATTTCATTACAATTTTTAAAAAAATCAATGTGTTGCTGACATTAACCATGGGCATTTTTAACCTGAATGGTTGTTTTAGAAAAATTGTAAGCAGCTGAAAATAGAGGAGGGCCAGGCAGACTTAATACTAAGCAGTGCTACCAGCCCTCCTTATTACACCAAATCAGCCAGGTTATTCCTGCTGCAGTTCTCTCTGGAGACAACAAGAACTGAATCCACTTATACAGGGACTGAATTAGTTCCCCAAAGTTAAAGTAAAATTTAACACCTCTTTTCTTCCAGCTAAAATAGCAATATAATAGCCTACAAAAATGTTGGTTCTGACAAGAAAAATAAAAACAATAGTATTCAGAATTAAGAGTGCCAATGTGATGTCAATATAGAAAGACTAAGCCACAGAAATAATCGAAATTCATATCACAGTGCAGTTACTTAATTCTATAAAACCAAGCATAATCCAGCAAAGAAAACTACAAAATCCAGCATGATTCAATGCTCCACAGCGTGGGAATGAAGTGCTTTTAGTTGACCACATGCTATTTGGCATCTAAACGTTATGAAGTGTATTATAGGAGCCACTTAGGTTCTATTTCCTCTTGCCTTAGTGACATTCTGCTTGATAAATTTCACCTTGCTTTAATTGTTTTCTGCGGCAAGTATAATATTCTTTAGTTATACATTTAAGGCTATTAAAAAACTTCTCATTTTGGAGACACAATTAACTGCAAATGTGCATCTGTAGATCAGGTACTTGAGGCACAGGCACAAGTGACAATTTGTACCTGATTGGGCCACAAAAACTGGTCTACAGCCATGACTAAACAGAAGTGCATGGTTGCAGACCTCTTTAAAAGGGCCCAATATCATGAAAATGAATGATGAAGAAACTCCAGAATAGAGCGTGTTCTGTAACTTGTGTCTGTGGAGCTCCCAACCTGTCACTGTTTTCAGAATGAGAGAGGGGAAGAAGAGCAGAGGAAGTTTGGTCTGGGGGGTTTCAGGCAGCTGTGGAGGATGGGGTGGGTGGATTGGAGCTAGGTAACCCCAAGAATGAGCTCTCTCTGTTCCCTTTCCTCCCTCCCATTCTGAAAACAGCATCTGGGCTGGGAGTGAGGAATGGCATTGCTATGTAGACCAGGCTGCAGGCTCAAAGCAAGCAGCTAGACTCCCCAACTCCTGAACCCAACAGCAAACTTCTTTTGGGTCTGGGGGATTGTTGCAGTTCATAGCACTTCCTGCAAAGTGCTGTGAGTTGCAGTGAGGAGCTGCTCTTCTGTCTGCACCCTTAGATGTTTAAAAGCTACCTCTTTTCCCTTGCTGAGACTGTTAGATCCCTAAAGTTAGAATAAATCTTGTCTGAGTTTATCTGTGGAAGAAACCAAGAGTTATCAGAATCCTATTTTATTATATTTTAAAATTGAATTTCCTATCAAAAGAGGATTTGGAGAATACTCAAGATCACTACAATAGTTGCTTGTTTATTTCCCTATTCTGTATGTGAAAGTAGGGATCTCTTTTCCCTTGGGGTGTTTTCTCACTGGCCAGCTTTCTAGCAGATATTTTTAGTTGAGTTATATTTCCCAGATATCCCAGTATAGGTTCCACAGGACTGTTGAACATTTGAGGAAATTGTTCCATGCAATTTTTCCATGCACCATTATCTCACTGTGTCATTGGAAATGTAGAAAGGTGTTTTGATATAAACCCCTTTTGCTTGTCTCATGGGCAAGGCATCTATATTGTTTAAATTTCCATGGCTTTGGAGCCTGACAGACTACACATTTCATCCAGGTTTGGTGCCCTCTGCTGAAGCCAGGTTATGTTCCTAAGTAATCAAGCAAGTCAAAATTTACCTTTTTTAAAAGATTTTCAAAATTTGTTTATCACTCATTGGTTTATCACTCTTTATGCTTTATTGTCTTCTGTTCTTGAACTTGTATTTGTTAGTTACTATATGTCATAATAGGCATTCAAGATTTATACACTGGATTCCTCCCTGCAGTGTTTTACAGCTGCTACCTATAACTTCACTGGCAAAAGCAATCCCATCAAGGCCAAGTTAATTTATCCTCTGATATGGTTTTTTGATTTTTTTTCTCAGAAGAGGAGTCAGATTGCTGTAGGCAGTTTGACATCCATAAACATATTTAATTATCATAGTTTTAAATTTCCCTTTTTTGATTCAGGTAATAGTATTTGAATTTAGAATGATACAAAACTACAAGGCCATTTCTTTCAGGGAGTTTTCAGTAATTTATATAATTCACATAGAACTCTTTTCAACCAATAAAAAGAGATAATGTTTGACTATCTTTCTGCTTGTTCCTATGCTGCCAGGAAAAAGATAAAAGCATAATTGAATACAAATATTTTGTTCATTTGAAATATAGAAACTAGTTTCGTATGTGGAAACCTTAGAAACATTTTTTTGACACTATTAAACTGTTACCAGCCCATCTCATCCTGAGACTGCCAGTGGTTCATATTCCATCCTGTTTTCAGGAACATAGAAATAAGTAAGAGAAAAATATTTTTTTTCAATAGATGTTTGAACAGGGGTTTATCACAATCTGTTACATGAAACTGAAATATTAAAAGTAAATAACTGTATGTGAATGCTCACACATACACCTAGAAGTAAACACTAGGGCTGTGCAAAGCTTCGGTCTCCAATTTGGTTAAGAGGAGACTCAGCCCAACTGGATGGCCGAATCTCTGAATCTGAATTGAATCAAGAGACCCATTAAAAGGACAAAATCAAATCTGAAACCTCCAAATCATTTTCGGAAAAGATTCAGAGAAATTCAGATTCAGATTGGCCAAGGAGAGGCAGGCACAGCCAGGTGGCTGCAGGTTCACCCATGGCTCCTCTAGCTGTTCCTGCCTCTTCTGGGGTGGGAAGAGCCATGGGAGAAGCCCCCATGGCTGCCCTACCTGGCTCCAGCCTCCTGGCACTGTAATTAAAAAAAATAAATAAAAAGCCCCGCACTCATTGGCTGCAGCAGCAGCAATCAGGGCCTATGAGGGCTCATGGCAGAGCCTCCCCACGCAGCAGTGAGGATTGCCTCCCCCCGACCTGGTACCCATGCAGCAGCTTGGGAGTTGGGGCCACTGGGGCTGAGCACTGCTGGGGTCCAGCTGACTGCTGGAGCTGTCCCAGCTCCCAGATACCATGCAGCACCCTGCCAAGCCATGCTTCACCCACCCAACAGTTGGAAGGGTGATCCTCACTGCCCCCTACTGCCCCATGCTGCATGGTGAGGCTCTGCCATGAGCCCTCAGAGGCTCTGAATGCTGCTGCTGTAGCCAGTGAGTGAGGGGCGCTTTTTTTTTGCTTTTTTTTAAGTGCCAGGAGGCTGGGGACAGGCAGGGCAGCCATGGGGGCTTCTCCCACGGCTTCTCCTACCTGGGGAGAGGCAGGCACATCTGGAGGAGCCAAGGGAGAACCTGCAGCCACCCGGCTGTGCCTGCCTCTCCCCTGCTGATCTGAATCTCTGAATCAGCACTGAATCTCTGATTCTGATTCAGCCAAATTGAATGGGGACAGGAATTCGAATCACCAAATCAAATCACTGTCCTCTGAATTGGCCAAATCCAAATCCAGATCTAATACTTCCCTATTCACGCAGGTGTAGTAAACACCTATGTATGCTAATTATCCACTAGTTACATTACTGAGGCTTACATCCTACTAGGGGATCCCTGTTTCCCATTTTGAAATAGAAAATAGAGAATAATCTGATTTGTGGAACTCCCTGAGCTTTGGAGGTCTAGTCAAATGGTACTCCTGCTACAGCTATACCTCTCATAGACCCTGACTCCTACATTAATGTGAAGTCCACTGGGTTTGCTCCCATGGCTTGCAAGATTGTAGTCAGCAGTTCTGAAATGGTCCTTCATGAATATATTTTGCAATGATAGTACATTTTAAGTTTGCTTTTAAAGCGGTAAGTTCAATTAACATTTCTAACATATTCCAGTTCTTTTATTCTTTCCAATGGATTTCAATTGGTACACACTATAAAATTTTATTCCTCCTGTTTCCTATTCAGAGCTGATGAGAAATCTTTTTCATCTCCATAAAACAAAATCCTTGTTCAGAGTGAGAATATTCTACAAGTGAAGGGAAGTGGAGATTTAGCATTATTGTTTTATTTATCACAAGGAAATGTAAATTCTTTATCCTTCTAGCTTAAATGTTGAAACAGATTAACAAAAGAGTGACAAAAGTGGTAAGATAGGTTATTTAAGCAACCATCCCATTTTATGGTCTTAGATTCCAGGAGAGCTTTACATTCAGAATGTTGACTGGAAGGGACAGAAATGTTAACCATATTACAATGAAAGTTATGGGGAACTCAGCTTAAGCCACACAAGCAGCCTTTCACTGTAATTTTTTATGTATTGTTTGGCATTAAATAGAATATGCTTTAATGAGAATATTGATGAGCTATGAACTATAATCCACAAGGGAGGGTACTACAATTAAGAAATAAGATGACAAACTGCAATAGTGTTAATTCCCACCTCAGATGCAAAACAGGCTGTTGATGATCCAGAGAACCCCTATTACATGTATTGTATCCATTAGTCAGCACTTCTCCATGTATTTTAAATCAACCTTTAACATAATTATATTTAAAAATATTCTTAAGTATTATGGAGCCCTAAAAGAGGATTTTTTTAAAATTACATTTAAAAAGCATTATAAGTGTACATACTTTATGCTATGTAATTTTATTCTTTATCAGGTTAGTGTGGTAAAGCATTACCTCAACCTACTCTGGATATTGTCCTGATCAGGTCTTATAAATTTAGGCCCTGATTATGTGCTTCATCTTTCTAAGAACAAAGGTATACAGCACTGGAAAACTTGAAGTGAACTTATTTCTCTCTCTCAAAGGTCAGACAGTATGATATGCTAGAATGAGAGATGCTGGGCATGTCTACACCAGACATTTACTATGCAGTTGACTAATTAGCTACACAGTAAATTTCTCAGCATCTACATGTGCACCCCTATTAGCCTGGAGTAAACTAATTTACTCCACAGCAATGCACAAGTAGATGCTTCCTGGCTGGCTGGGGCATGGGGGTGCTTCATTGCAGGGGCTGCCTGCCAGCTAGCAGGAGCTGCCTGTTGGCCTTGTGCCCCAGGCAGCCCCTCCACAGTGTATTGAGCTAGGGGAAGCACCCCCAGGCTAGTAGGTTGACCCCCAGAGCCCCCTGCCAGCCTCCACATGCTGCACATGAATAAACTGTGGAGCTAATTGGTCCAGAGTTAGTTGCTCCTGGGCACATGTTCAAATGGCACACCTGGGCACAATTAATTCTGGAACAATAAAATCTGCAGTTTATTCAGGCACCATAATTGCATGGGTAAATATGCCCACTAAGTACAAAGTGTATATATGTCTTTGTGTACTGAAGACAGTTGGCTCCCAGATCATCTTAAACAGCTCTGTCATCTCTGTTTACACCAATGAGTCAGTATCTGGGATGGCTGGAGGAAAAGCCAACAAACTATTGCCTTGGAGGAGATTTATGAACACCAGATTGGGGGAGGATATACATTATGTTTAATAATTTTTGAGCAATATTTCCCTCCCTACTGAACGAAGACACAGGAAGATGTATAAAAGCCCCTTAACTCCTTAAGAACTGGAAGCACTACAGGGCGTCAGCCTGTTTCTTAGGCTGGTGTTTTCTTGACATATGAAGTTCTGAGTTATGTGTAAATTATACAATTATAAGGGTAGAAGGGACCTCATAAGGTCATCTTATTCAGTTTTCTGCTTAAGGCAGTATTTTCCCCATCTAAGTTATATTCAACAAGGACACACACAAAGTTCTGCATTTGGGATGGAATGATTATATGCACAAATGTAGAGTGGAAGCTGAATCTGAACCAGTATTCTATAAAAAGACCTAGGACCAGAAGCTGAATATGACCCAAAAGCATACTGGGCCATATTGACAGAAGTATAACTTAAGGGAAGTTAATCTTCTGCTCTATTCAGCACTGAGGCATCATCTGGAATACTGGCCACATACACAAGTACTAAATAACTGCACAGTAACCAGCATTCCTATGCAGTAGCATCCCCAAACCGTTTTTTGGTGACACTAACTGTGAAGCAGCTTGTTATTACTGCACAGTAGTGTAGTGTCATGCTTCATGCCATGTGATGCTACTGCCCGGTAATAATGAGCTACTGCACAGCCAGTGTCTTCTGCAGACATGGCTACTATGTCCTGTTCTGGGCCCCACACATCAAGGAAGATGGGGGCAGATTGGAAAGAGTCCAGTAGAGAGCAACAAAATATGACTTATGAGGAAAGGCTGAAAAACCTAGGATTATTGAGTCTGAAGAAGAGAAGACAAACGGGAGATTTGATAATAGTTTTCAAATCCCCAAAAGGCGAATAGAGAGGATGGAGACAGACTATTCTCTGAGGTCATAGGGGACAGGGTTAGGAGTAATGGTCTCAAACTAAATCAGAAGAAATTTATGTTAGAGATTAGGAAGAATGTTGTCACTATGAAGGTAGTTAAGCACTCAAACATCCTAGGCTAGACAGACACATTGGGATGGTTTAGATGGGGACAATACCGCCTTGAGCATAAAACCAAATAGGATGATGTTATAAGGTTCCTTCTAACCTTATAATCATATAATTTATACGGGGCACATCTATACATGCATTAATGCACTTTAGTTAATGCTCATTAAATCTAATTATGGCATATCAAAATAGACTCAATTCTGCTGGAACATGCTAATTACCATGCTGCAGCCAGCCTCTGCATCTTGAGTATCAGCATCCCCACACTTCAAAATGGTGGCAGTGGTATTTTAACGTAAGATCATTCAACAAGCTTTAGATAAAGCACCCCTGCCACCATTTTGAAGTGCAGAGATGCTGATACATGAAGCATTCCAGGTGTTTTCATTATAACAGTTCTCGGAGATGCTCTAATTAAAGCGCTGCACCCCTTCCACTTCTGGAGCACATGTATAGATGCCCTCTATTGTGGGGTACTAGGAAAATGCTCATTAGCCTGCCTTAATGTGTATTAACTAAAGAACACACTTTTAAAGTGATTTTAATACACATTAGCCTATTTTAATGCATATTAGGTAAACACATTTTTTACAGGTCTCTTTAATGTGCATTAAAATAAGCTAATATGCATTAAAATGCACTCTGAGTAAAAAAGTTGGGAGAGAAAGTGGGGAAGGGAAGTGGTAGTTATCTTTAGGCTCTCGCAGTCCCCAAACCAAAGGAATCCTATAGACTGGATAGTAATATTTGGGGTTCAGATTCTCAAAAGGCATCATGAGTCTGGAAATAGGTGAACCAAGCTGAAGCTCTTATCCATATGAACTCACTTCTGCATTTGAATAAAAATCTCTGTGGGAATTAATGCTGTTGAAAATATTCATCTTACTGTCTGTTGTTCCCTTCCCCATGGAGCAGAGGCAGAGTAGGTATACCAATCACCATCCAACTGTTTAGTGCATTTTGGCTCAAGGCAAAATATAGGCTGTATCTTCTCCATTTGCTCTGATTTTCTACCATCATTTCCCTCAAACCAGTCTAATTCTAACGTTTATATTCCAGTTGCATAATTCAGTGCTATAACATTAGGATTCATAGGTATAGATAGTAAGGGCTTGATTCTTCACTGCTTTTAGCCTTATGCAATCAATCACATTGTGTTAAATGGACCAGGTTCTCTGCTGAGCATAGCAAAATGTGTGCACATGGGATGAGGGAACTTTAAGAGTTATGACCAGTTTTAGTTCCCTCGTTCTCTATGTTCTCTGTGTGTCCATTAATGTGCAGTACCTACTGCGCATTAAATTTAGTACTTGCAAAAGGAAGTACTAAATAAATGCATAGCAGGCTTACTGTGCATTAATGTGATCACGTGCTTTTTCATGATGATTAATGCACAGTAGACTAATAGTACTAGGTATTAGCATAATAGCATGTTTTTTGCCATGATGCTGTAATGCACAGTCAGTCAGTCTACTGTGCATTAAGCATCTCATGCAGGTGTGCTGAAGGGGCATAATTTTATGGAGAGTTATGACTTTCCCTCCTCATCACTACCTGGTTGGCATGGATGAGAAAATCTGGCCCACTAAGACAGTATCTACATGTTTAGTTAATGCAACTGAATATACCAGTGCAGTTTGAGGTGGAGTAAACTAATCTCAATGTCACTGTCTATACATGCATTTAAGCATGGTTATTTACTCTGCCATCAGATAGTACCTGTGTCTGACAGGGCTATCTGATAACACTGCAAATTAGTCTACACTGGCCCAATTGCCACACACATTTAGATGGTGATACTTTACTGAGCAGTAAGTTGGCCTACTGTGCAGTAAAGCACACATGTAGATGCGCCCTAAGGGTAAAAATTATTTGGGATGAATGTGAAGCATGGTCAATTGGGCATTACATTTTTAAACAGTTTAAGCAATACTGTCAGAAAGCACTGTGTCTATAAAGCTAGTGATAATTATAAAATGGAAATAGAAATAGTGTTTCTTGTATTTTTTTTATTTCCATCAAAATATGAAATCTGATAACTTCAGAGAATTAATGTGAAATAACATGTAGTATGTGGTGCAGCATCTGTCTACACAAATCACATTCCATTCAGAGCAATAAGATGAATAGTATTTTTTTAAATTATGCTTTCTGGCTAAAAAAAAATCTGTTTTTAGATGTATTACTATTGATTACTCAGGTAAGGTATATTTATTCAAAACTTCAGTTTGTGGTTTACCACTATATCAATAGAAAGTGTTTTCAGTTACATGCCTTATCCATTCTACTTACTTAGATTACAAATGAGATTGTTTTAATAGTTAACAAGTTTAAGAATTTGCAAAGCTAGGTATTTTCAGGATAGTGCATTAAAGGCATTACCTTAATATTTTTTGGACTTAGGTAAGGTAAATTGAATATACTAAAATTATCTGGGACCCAAAATAGGTCAGAGCTTCAGCAAGGAGTAGGGTGTCTTTCATCTCCAGGTTAGCATTTAAATTATCTAAATAGTTATAGATCAACAGTTATTGTCATTTGATTTTTTTTTTCAGTGGCCCACATGAGCTAGACACTTAGGTCTGCTTCCTAGCACTAGCACATGGCATCATGGCACAAAACCCATAATTTTAAGAAACACATTCTAGGCAGTTTCACAAAAAAGGCAAAATTTCAGTAGCCCTGAAGATTAAACTGAAACACATGCCTATCAATACAGTCTGGAACTTCAGACTACTTCAGAACTACATATATAAGCCTGAAATCTATTGCCTTTCTATAGCTTAAGGGATAAGACACAAAGGGCAACAAGTGTAGATGTTTGTTTTTCTAGAGACAAGTCCCAGCGGCACACCTTGTTCCACTGCTGTTTGTCCCCGGGGAATGCCCATGCCACACACTTTGGTGCAGCAGGTTACCCTGGATTGGGTAGGAGAGGCTGGAACCAGCAACTGTACTGACCCCAGCATCCTTAGCTGGGGTCCTGGGAGCCTCCCAGGGTTCAGCTGCAGCAGAAAGCCTGGCCAGAAGCAAGAGTGTGGCTCCAGCCAGCCAGGGTCCTGTTTTGGGCAGCATACACTGCCGCTATTTGCACTGTCCCACTTTTTTCTGGCATGGTTTTTTTTGACTCTGGGATCTCCCAGAGTGTTTGGTCATGGCTCTAAACTGCTTTCTGTGGCCAGATTGGGTGAAAATTGTCACTTCTGTCTGCACCCAAAAGCATTTGCCAGTAGGTCTCTGCCCAAAGTGCTGTCTCTCTCTGCTCATGATCCTTGAACCTGGATAGGCATCTGGCAGGGGTCATCTTACCCCAGCACTCTTTCCTGCCTAGGCAGGGGGTTGGACTCAATGATCTGTTGAGGTCCCTTCTGACGCCAGCATCTATGCATCTATGAAAACCTTCAGCTCAGTTTAAGAATTAAGCCCATTTTTTCAGGAATCAATAAGGGCTGGTAAGTACCAATAGGTGCAGATCTCCATCTTTACATGACTAAAAACCTGTAAAACTCTATTATTTAATCCCCTTTTGTTTCATTTTTCCCATCTGTTGCATAAAAATAATAATAATAATGCTTAACCACTTTATAAAGTTGTTGTCATGATTATTGTTTGCTAAGTGCTTTGAAAATGTGAAATGTTAATTATTATAATTGAGGTATTGCTATTAAAATGGTTTAGAATTTACTGTTTTATTCTTTCAACAGTAATTCTTGGGCTCTAAATATATTTCACTGCTCTTGATTTGTGCTTTAGCCCTTGAACATTCCTTAGAAAACTGACTAAGCTCTCTTCTAACTTTGTTTGTTTCAGCTCTATAGAGTATATTTCTTTTTACTATTCTGATGCATAATTTGTTTTCCTAAGTCTCCTGTTGTTTACATTTTACTTATTTCCCAAAAATGTACACAGCCTATATTTTAGGCCATGTGTAACCTTTTTGTAAATGGGACTAAATCTTTTCAAGTCACTAAGGCTTTGAGTAAATTGTTCAAAGAATAAATATGAATAAATATCAGTCATTATATTCTGCCTGTTTCTGGTCTCATGTAAGTCACAGATGATAAATGTCACTGAATTTAATGGGAGCAAGGTCTGGTCTGATATCATGTTCAATATCAAATACTTTCATTTTTACGTGCTGCTGACTGGTCTAAGACATAATTGCAAACCACTAGTCTAATTAGTTATCTTTAAAATTTTGCCTGTAGTACATTTTAAAGCTTTATGAAGTGCAAAAGATGTCACATAAGTGACTAGTTTTAGTGAAAGTATAGCTACTTTTTCTAATCTTCAGAAAAAAACAACAGCTTGCGGGGGTCAATCTCTTAAAGTATATGCTTCAGTGAATGCAATTATTAATCAATTCCCTTTAGGAAAAATATTAAATTAAGTATTAAAGTACAGATCCAAACAGTGTTAAGAGACCATAGCTACTGATTGCATGATTTCATCTTAGTGAGAAAGAACTGACCTTCTCAGCTGCAACTATAGCTGATATATAATGACTCGTTCTAGATCTGTATGTGGTCTTCTTTATATATTTATTTATTGTTAAGTACATGTATTCCAGCATCTTCAGTTCCCACTGAAGTCTCTCAAAGGTCTCACTATTAGGTCTTTGACTCACTCCGTTTTTAAGAACAAATAGCAGCTCCTGGGATGAGTTTCTCCAATACGACAGTTTACTACTAAATAGAGATAAACATCAGGTCAAATACAGTAACATGTTAAAAATTCATTTATAAATGATGTTTTAACAATCTGCTGAGACAGTTACATTTACTGAGATAGAAAATTGCACTTATAGGATGAAAGTTTTTGGACATTTGTAAGTAATACTCATAGTCCCAAAACTGTGTCAAACATGCAAATAAGATAAGCTAACTGTAAGATCCTCTTGTTTAATAATCGTTTGTAAACTGTAACTTTCAGCTTGATGACAGTAGCAAAGACCCTTAATATTCACTCTTCCTATTCCGTTATTAAATAATTGATTTTAGTTATATTTTAATAAAGTGATTGACATAATTAATTTCATACTGTGACAGTTCTACAGCACTATCTTATTCCATGTGCTTTCACTAGGCCCCCTGTTGAAGAAATCTGGAACAAAAAAGGCTCTGAAAATTTGCTGTTTAGGGGCATGGGGCAATGGAGAAAAGAGGAGATAAAGAGCAATGTGAGGCAACTGTCAGTATCAGAAAAGAACATTGTTAAGGTTTACATGTCAGAGGAACTTCGGTTTACATGTATATACATGTATATATGTTTGTATTCATCCAAGCAACTTAGGGAGGGAGAGAACAGCTCAGTTCTCTTGCAGTAATCCCAAGATGTTGGCCCTCTCTACTTTAGCATACTCTCCCGTTTTTGTAGGGGAGGAGTGAGGATACTGAAACATGGCTGACAAAGAGCAGTATTTAAGAGATAAAGGTGAGTTGGTGACTGGGGGTTTGGAGTTCAGTGCCCTACTCTTCCACAGACTACATAGCTTTGGTTAGCACAATTTCTGTTCGCTTTGTCTCTCCACTTATGCAATGAAGGTGATAGTCAAGATGGTTGTAAAACAGATTTTTGTTAAGTGAAAAATTCCAATTTTTGTCCGAAATTGGAAGGAAAGCCAAAAATTTTATTTCTTTTCTACTTTGAATCAATCAAGAATCAAGAATCTAATAGATAGTAGAATCAATTTCTCTTTTTCAGGGACAGGGAGTGGGGAACCTGGTGAGTAATTAATTATGCAGTACAAAACAGCTGTAACTGTGCTTGCATATGACCCAGGGACTTGACCAAGGGTATTCCTTTTCCCAAATGACTTCCCTGGCTATTGGAGGGTCAGGTGCATTCTCATTCTGGTAATATATTTCAGTTGGATGACCAAGAAGGCTTTTTCCAATTAAGATGTTATCAGAAATGAGAACTTTTCACAAAAAAAAAAAAAATCAGTTTAGACAGTTTCTCATTTTCAAGAACAAGAAACCGTTTGTGTTGAAAAATGCTTGATTAGCTCTACTGTGAATGTATGCAAGTATTTTAACTTTTAACACTTGTGGTCTATTTAGAAGTAGAATTATTTTATCATACCAGTTTTCTTCTCAGACCCCCTTTGTATAAACATTTAACTTACTCTTGTTTCCCATTTATTGATAGTAATGTTTTCAGTTAGTGTTCATTAAAGCTTATGTGGGTCTTGGGGACCTGCATGCCTTTTTAACTGAAAATTTTTTATTGTCATTAAAAATCAAACCTGTTGCAAAAAATTGTACAAGTTATTTTCAAAAAGGGTTGATCAGCTGTAGCTAAGTAGCAATGCTTTAGGTTGCACGGCTGTTTGCAATGCAGTGCAATGCAATGCAGTGCAGTGCATATGTGTGTGTGTCTCTGTGTGTGTAACCCTTCTGCCAGGCACTGGTCAGCAGCAGCAAGTCCTGGGTTCAGTTTTGGGGTACTAAATATATTTTACCTTGGCTTGAACCCCTACCCAGACCACCTGGGAAACACTAAATGAGTTACTAAGGTGTGCCACATAAACAACACCCCCATCCTCACAAGCAGTATAAACACAAAAGGAAAACACCAAATGCAATTTAAAACACTGTTAACTACAAAGCAAAGTCTGTAAGTGGCACCCTCCTGGGGAGGCTTCACCTATTTCCAGGCAATCTGGGATTTGGGGTCCCCCAAAGGGTAGTTCCAGGGGCCTGTATCCTTATACTTGCCCTTCAGCGATGACCTGGAGAAGGGGGCCCACAGTGGAGAATCCTATGAGCCACTCCTTGGGTTCACTGTGCCATGGGAAGCTGCTCAAGAGCATGGGTCCTTCTTTGTTGCAAGGGGCTCTGCTGTAATGGGCCATGTCACACAGTGGGGTGCCCTGCCACTGTGATCTGGCAACAGCCCACATTATCTCTGCCTTGACACAGCACTGGACCGCCATCACCCACCCATTCTCCTGGCAACATCAATGTAGACATGCCGGTTGGCCCACAAGCTGTAGATGAACTGGCACATGACATTAGGGTCCCCCAGCACCCACACCAGGCTTTTTCTTTCAGCAAAGGTCCAGTTAGATGTAGACCTACGTGCCCCAGTCCACTCCATTCTCCCCCAAATGTCAGACATCTTGAATCAATAAAGGGAGCAGTGCACTCAATTTATAAGTCTTGAGGTGACAGGGCCAAGAGAAGTTAACCCCCCTACCAGCCTGTTGTTTCTGGGCAAAATTTGAATATCAGACATGCTGGTGCCAGGTAGTGGCAACTTTGTGTCTTATGGGCATACTTGTTCTGGATGTCTTTTAGTTCAGCTAGACCTTTTAGCACACTAGTAGGCTACCCAAGGAGCCATGTACTGAGAGTTGGGCCCTTGATGGGTGCCCGCAGGCTCCCTGTTGGGGCATGGCACAACAGGAGGCTACCCAGTGACCCATTTGTCAAGACACTGCTCACAGCAGGACATGGTATGAACTATGCTGAGCAATTCAGACATAGCCAGTGAGGGAATGATTGATGACAGAACTCACCTGCTATTCATAAAGTAGGAGTGCTTAAGGCTCATGTGGGTTCACAGAACTCCACTTGTTGGATTTATGTAAAACCAGCGAGCAAATTAATGGCAAATTAATTAGGGGGACAATTACACCACACACATGTCAACATGCATACAGGATGCCAAAAAAGGATGTTTTAGAGGTGCAGAGTGGAATGGAGCAGGGGTTCCTCATGGCTGTTTCTGGGCAAAGTCTGGGGACTTTTGCTGGGTATGCAAGAGTTATGCTTTGTGACTGTTGCGAGTTCTGGCGCCACTCAGCGGTGACTGTTGCAAGTTTTGGCACCAGTCAGCAGCCCCTCCCTGGTGTCCTAAAACATTCACAAATACCTGCAAATTGTAGCAACACTTGGTAGACAAGGGGGCTCACTACACAAAAATTGAAGCAACAGCCGATGGACAAAGGGACTTACCACATGTCATTTAGTTAATAACCATGTACACATGACAGATTAATGGCTGCACCATTCCAAGTTGTGTCATCACAAAGTAAACTACATCAGGCTGTGAATTAGTTTATGATGACACAAACTTATTTAAATCTTTAAAAACTCATACGCCAATTTTCATCACATGTACAAGCGTCTTTTGGGCTTTGTTTCTCATGGTGTACAGCAGAGGACTAGCTGGACTTCCATAAAAACTGGCAGATTGAGATTGTGGGGCTTGAGAGCTGCCACTCTGTGTGGCATACTTTCATACTATGCTGGAAGGTATGGCAGGTAACCAAACAAATTAATATGGCTTCTTGCAGCATTGATTTCTGCTCTGTGTCTCTATGCATGTTCCTGGAAGGAAGTGTTTAGAACGTACAAACGGTAGAGTAGAATTCTACGAGCACCGCTTCCATAGAACTGGGGGCAAGTTCGATGTCTCCGAGGCCGCCATTTGAACATTTTCTGAATACTTAGCTCCGGAATCTCCTTTTCCTGTGGGGATTACTAATTGAAAACTCAGACTTGTTCCTGGTATCTTTGTTCTTCCTTTCATGATTTAACTATGGGGAAATATATAATGTTCATTTAACTTACCAGGATTTTTCTTATGCTAATTGATAACTTCTTATAATACTCTCATATATCATATCTTATTTAAAGAGTGACTGAGAGGATAATGATATCAGAGGAACACAAATATTCTGATTATTAAGCAAGTAAAGCATAATGAGCACAAATATTATTGTAGAAATGCCATAGTAATGTTAGTGCCATCTAATTTTACACACTCAGCTCATATATTTTATGTCCTTGCCTTAATAGGACCTTACAGTTTTTCCTCAAGCTAGATCTCTGACCTCATCTCCCACTGATTTCCCCTTAGGCTTTCCTTTATGCCTGCAACACCTGTCTTAGTGCCCCATTTGTCCTCTTTCACAGTCTCTCCAGCCTTTTTATCAATGCTGCCTTTCTCATTCCAGCCTCAGCCACTTTGCTAAATCATCACCCTCATTTCATTAATTTCCCATTTAAAAGACTGTCTTCCACAGGGCTTAAAAAAGTGACAACAAACAAACAAATTATATTCCATTGACTTGGCAATTTGGTCTAACAAAGTGTACCCTGGAGACAACTTAGTGGCTCGTTTTCATAAGCGAGACTTCATACTGTCACAAGGGTATATCCATGCATAGCAAAGTGCAGAATAAGAGACATGGTTCTTCTCCCTAGACTTCCCTATATGTCTTTTTTCCTGTGTTTATGAGTCAGTTTCTAAACAGAACCATTCCTTGTTTTATTAATTACTAAGTACCAAAACCACATTCAGTGCCAAACCAATAAATAATGCTAGTCCATATAAGTGTTTTATTTACGTATCTTGTTATTAACACTTTTCATAAAATGCATGAACAGACGTTAACAGCATTCAGATGAAACTACCATACAGTGAGTTATCTGTTATCAAGCAATGGATAATAAAAAATAGATTTTGCCATTGGGAATGATGACAAAGGAAAAGGCTCTTTAATGAGTAAAGGATTTGATTTTGTTCTGTTCATTTAGGACTGGATTTTAGGATCACTCTCCAGTGATAGAGAGAAGGAGAGGGTTTTGATGTGATCCCTGTTTTTCCTGTGCCCCAGGCAGTAATCCACACCAATCATATTGTTGGAGCTGCTTGTTTTATTCTGTTTTGCATAGGCTCTTGTACCACACTTGTAGATGCTCTGTTTGAGTACCTTCCTGTAGTATTTAATGCAGCTAACATCTCTCACACTATGCTTATTCACTGTGCTTATTATTATCCTTACCCCTGAGAGAGAATTGTGTGTGCAATCGTTTTGATAGGGGTTTCACAGCGTACCTCTCTAGCATACAAATAAACTTGCTCCACTGCATCAGGTCCAGTTTCTGGGATCGTGCTTGGTATTGAACAAATGATCTGTTCGCTTCTTCATCCCCGCTGCTACCTGAGAAAGACCAGGAGTGGCAATACACCAAAGGTAGCTCTCTCTCTTCCTATGTTCCAGAAATACAGGGAGCATACTTTTAATCCCCCTTTGTGACAGCTCTGTGAAAGCTCAGTCAAGTAGTAGTGCTTTATTTATATACCAAAAACTGACATATGTTGGGATTACAGCATTTAAAACCATGCTTCACTGAAGATCTGTCTTAAACCTGCCTTACCCTGATACATAAAAGTGGAGACATGTAATTTTCTAATCGTGTTAAAAAATATTCACTGAATTTTATTCTAGAAATTCACTTATTCCTTGCTTTTAATATAAGGACGCAGAACAGCATAGCACAGGCAGATCCTGCTCTAGAACATTGGTTTTTGATTTTTTAGATAGGCTCCTTTTATTTCCTCTCCTGTTTCCCATAGAAAAAGACGCCCAATATAACTAAGCCTAGTACTATTGAATAGATGATCATAGGTATATGCTGCACTCTGACATGGAACTGCACTCAAAGATCTTTTAACTAATTTACTGTTTTAAAACATTTAAATCCTTTCATTATAATGGTTCGTTTCAGGAAGGAATGTTTGTTTTCAATTGTGCAAGCATTTCCCTCTAGGAAACTCTTAAATTCACTGGATCATAATGGCATATATTATCTTTTAGTGACATGTACAAATATCCTATTAGAACTGTCATATTACTTTCCAATACTCCTTTGAACAAATACAGGAATTCTCATAACGTTTCTTGCCTGCAAGTCTAATTTGTCATTAATATTCAAAATGTAATTTTACTTGTTTATATGGAGTTTTCTTTTGTTTCTTGCAAACTCCCTTTTTCTTACTCTTCCTCATTTCTTTGGTACAAGTGAAAAATCATGCGGGAAGAAACAGCTGTGCTGAGCATAGCATGGGGAAATAAAACGATGCAATTCAGGCATACTTCCCCACTAATAAGGGTGGGGGAGATCAAGGGAAATAATAAAAACTCACTTCTCAGTCTCACACATATTGACCCCTTCATAGGGTCTCAGCATTGTTTTCTGTATTATATAAACAAGACTTTGGACATTTGGTTTCTCCTGGGATTGCTCTCATAGTAGAAAACATGAGTACAGATGTTCAGGATTTCTGTCCCAGAGCAAAAATGCCCACTCCAGAAGAAAAATAGCCTGGTAATAACCAGAGTTAAATCATTCCCAAGAGAGTTTTGCCTGGGAGAGTAATATCTATACACATTTCCTTCTAAGAGAAGCCACAGCACAGACCTCCAGCATCCCAGGTTGCTTTTCAGTTGATCCTCCCCCCAGGAGACACTGTTGTTTGCTGGACTCTTCTGCTGCAGCTGAGCAGGAAGAAGAACGTGTCCCCTTCATGATGTCCATATTGTGCTACAGGGAAACCTAGACCCTAAGTCATCTGGATCAGCAAATCAGCCCTGTACATTGCTATCATTTGTCTCCAGGCAGACTGAGGGAGCCTGTGGTGCATGTTGACGTGTGTACAGGGGTTCCCTGGCTGCTCAGTGTCAGCAGTTTAAGTTATCTGCTCTTCAGGGACTCAACATTTGAATGCCTATTCAGGAATCTGCAGTTATGTTTTTCTACCAGGAAAACGAACCTAGGAGATTTCTCCCAGATCATATGAATTGGTTTACATAGCTTTGTAATAGGAACAGCATCATCTTCAGGATTGTCTCTGTCTCAGGGCACTTCCGTGCCCTGCTCCTAAGGAGGCTCAACCCCGGGAGGGGGAGAGGTGTAGCAGGACACTAGGGTGCCTGCTACTGGCGTTGGGAATAGGGCTGGGCTGCCAATCAGCAGGACAGCACAGCTGAAGGTGGCTTAGGCAACAGATTGGGTCAGCTGACAGCCAGGGGGCGGGGCCTGGCCCATATAAACAGAAGAGCCTGAGGCAAGAGCCAGTTCCTTTCTGGCAGCCTAAGAGGCAGGAGCCCTGCTACAGAGCAGAGCAAGGCAGAGCTGCCTGAACATTTGAGCGCCTATGTGTTGAGACGAGATGGAGAGGCCTCTGTTACAAAGGCTTGAAGGAGAGCCAGGGTGGTGCGGAATGTTATGGCCGGTAGGCTTATTTTGAGTTAGAGCCAGTTGGCTGATAGCTTTGAGTTGCTGTTGGGCTATTTGTATAAGACCAGAGGACTGGGTGAGGCTATAAGGGGACAGAGGAGGCCTCATTAGGAGCTCCCCCAGTAAAGTGGGGGTGCTCCCAGCACTGGAGGGAGCGCTGAAGTTTGGGGTGTCCCAACCCCAGCCCAGAGGGGCAACTATTGGGACAGGCTAAGGGAGAGATCCCCAATAGAGGGAGGGGGTTTCCTGGTGCCCAGGGAGGGCACAGCGATTGGTGCCAGAGCTGGCACTGCGGGAGAGCGATGGAGAGAGGTGCGGCATTTTGGGGTTCATGACCCCAGCCCCGTGTAGGGCGGTATTTAGCCCAGTGGGGCATGCGACCCAGAAGGAGGGTCAGGGGGCCAGGCACGGCTATAGGCACCTGATCCCAAGCGTGAGAAGCACCGTGTAGGCCCCAGAGCAGGTGAGGGGCATGAGAAGTGCGAGACAAGGCCCAGAGTGGGCAGGCACATGGGAATAGGAAGCCCCAGGGAGGGCAGATTAGAATAGGAGGCTCCAGGGTGAGCGAATGGCACCCTACTGGCATAAAGTCCAGGAGAAGGGCGAGTGCGAGTCCGCGATTAAAGTCCCGGAGAGGGGCAGGCGCACAAGAATAAGCCTGGAGAGGGACGGACGGAGGTATAGAGATGTACTGGTTTAAGTGAGTGGGGAACCAGGCCCAGAATTTTACCCAAGGTTTAATCTTTTTAGATGTTAATCCTCAGCAATATCTGTATACAGAAATGAAAGAAATGACAACTAAACCAAGCTGTTATTCCCTTTTATAAGTATTCTAATACCAGAATATTTATTTATACCCTTCTTGCACATTCTTAAGCTTATCTCCAGTCACCTAACCCTGATATCAAACAAATTACAACTTCACAAGGTTTTGGCATTTGATGTCTAATATCACTTACTCTGGTTTGTAAAGCAGTATAAATTATAACAGTGTGGAGAACAGACAGAAGACCAGCTGCCCAGTGATAACTGCCATAGGTAGTATTGTACAAAACACAGCAGAGTGATGGGGGAACTGATATGATATTATATGATGTTAAACTTTCTGCACTGAGTAAATTGTTACCTGAAAACAGAAGCAGACACATGATACCTACAGGCCATGTTTACACATGCCCTTAACTGTGGAGTAGATTAATTAGCTGTAGAGTCAAGCATCACTATGTACACACAATGCTATTAGGCCTCAGTAAACTAATTAATCACCATCATAAGATAGTACTTTTGGGGACAGTACTATCTTATGGTGGAGTAATTAACTGAAATTAAGTGCACATATAGATGCTGACTGTGGGTATAAATTGTGCCTGGTCAGCACAGCCAGCAAGGGGCCAAACTCCTACCTGCCACATAGCTACACACCTCCAGACTTTCAGCACCCTTATGCCCCAGCCAGCCCCTCTACCACCTAATGCCACCACCCAGAGCCCAGGGCTTACCCCTTTTGTCCCCAGCCCTGGCATAAACTTCTCCACCCTGGCTCAAATTGCTGCTGTTGTGGGTACATATTTACATGCTGCACCTGGGAGTAGTTTACTCTCTCTCAAACTGCTCCAGAGCTTATTGATTTGAATTAACTGCATATGTAGCTGCTCCCACAGTAGTGTAAAATATACTTGTATAATGTTATTCCTAATTCAAATACTGGATTATAGGAAGTAATGCCAACATAGGAATATGCATGTGCATCCACTCCTTTATTACACTGATGTAAGTTTGGGCTAAACTAATATAAATGTGTTGTGGGTGTGGACTGTAATAATTTTTTTAATTACAGGCATGAATTTGGAATATTCAAGTTCACATTTTGTTTCTGTTGCAGCTATTTTTCTCATTGAACCTAGTGCAATGAACTTTTTTCTTTGTTAAACATTAAGGCTCAGTTTCTCAAGATTACCTAAGAGATTTGGATGCCAGATTATCTTTAGCAGTGAATAGGTTTTGGACTGCCAAATCTCACTGAAGGCTTTGAAAATTCCACTTTAAAACTGAAATTCAGAAATTCTATATGAAACTGGCTCATTGGACCACACGTGTGTAATTTTCTTACTCAGTTGAGGCAAAATGTGTTAGGAAGCAATATTTTAAATCACTAAAAAGAACTAAAGGATTTTGCACAACTGATATGTTACAAGTCATTTTTCTTGAATATTAGAGAATCTTCAGTCTGTTTGGTTGATGGTAAGCTTTTTCACCACTTAGAACTCCTATGACTCTGCCTAGAATATAGAAAAGCTTTTTTATATCTTCTGTCACAAAAATCTTATTCACAGAGCTAGTCCAGAAATAAGGGAAAGATGCACGTAAAAACACGCTCAGCAGGACTGCAAGCTAATTTGTGGACCCTGGATAAGAGGAGGAAGATATGAGACAATTCACCAAGCTGTATGAATATGTAGATAGTGGAACTCTGCAGATGTGTGTTTTAGGTCCAGTTGTATTTCACATCTTTATTAATGATCTGGAAAAGGGAGTTAAATACCACAGAAATGAAATGTACAGATGATACTACATTTGAAGTGTTGCAAGCACCCATAAGGACACTGACATGCAGCTAAAGCTTCCTAATTTCCACACTGCTTTTTGAAGTAATTCTAACAAGAAAGCTTTCTGACTACTCCATGTTCCAAAAAGATACAGCACATTTCTATAGCAAAGTTTCATATAACTTAAACTTCGCTACTCTTTCAGATATACTCCACTCTTCTTATGTTGGTAACTTTGCTCTATACCCCTGGAATGCCCTTGATCATGACAGCTAAAAAGGAAGTTTACAGACACTACCCTCCACACCTTTTTCCACTGCTGCCAAAGATTTTGCCCCAGCAATCTAAAAGCTACTGTCCATCTTTGAAATTTTCAGCTACTTTGACAGTCTGCAAACACCTCTCCGTAACTGAGGGAGGTCCCGTAGTCTTTGCTAACCCACATAAAAAAGTCTCCATCAAAGAGCCTTACATTTTTCAACTTATTTTGACAAATAAATAATTTCTGGTTTGGCTCTCTGAAACACCAGTCACAACAAAAGGACCTTTTATTTACATGAAGTCTAAAATGTTGTAATAGACATTACTTTAAATTTATATAAGTTTTAATATTTTTGCATTAGCTTATAGCAGGTAAATGCTCGTGTGTTACAAATGTAGTTCTTGTTACAGCTGACTTTTTATAGTGCCATTTGTGCTAGTATTCATTTTTCCTAGAATATGAGATGAAAATTATAGAAAAATCAGCCAACCCCAAAACTTCCTTCATTTTCTAATAAAGGACACATACAAAAGTTGACATCTGTGCTAATAAAGGACACAAGTGAAAGTTGACATCTGTGCGTGGTACGAGGTACTTGTATAAATGATTTGCTCAACTTGCCTCATTATCACTATTTAGCTTTACAAAAAACCTAGTACACTAGTTCCATTCAGGACAGAATTCACACTTTGCTGTATTTCCCAGCCTTTATAGTTTCATAGTTTCTAGGGTCAGAAGGGACCTGAGCAGATCATCTACTCCGACCCCCTGCCATGGTAGGAAATAATACTGGGGTCAAATGACCCCAGCAAGGTGTTCGTCTAACCTCCTCTTAAACACCCACAGGGTAGGAGCCTGCACCACTTCTCTTGGAAGCTGGTTCCAGACCCTAGCCACCCTAACCGTGAAGTAGCGCCTTCTGGTATCTAACCTAAACCTGCCCTCTGCCAGCTTGTGACCGTTATTCCTGGTCACTCCTGGTGGTGCTCGGGGGAACAGTGACTCCCGCAGTGCCTGCTGATCCCCCCTGACTAGTTTATAACAGGCCACAAGATCCCCCCTCAGCCTTCTCTTGTGGAG
>NW_017728931.1:102368916-102426233 GCF_001723895.1 Crocodylus porosus
TCAGCACGCACCCCAGAGCGTGGTAGTCCTCCATCAGGTGATCAGGGCTCCTCCTGGTCGCATCGTTAGTGCCCACATGAACTAGGACCATGGGGTAATAATCGGTGGGCTGGATTACAGTCTGGAGCATCCCTTTCACGTCCTGAATCCTCACTCCAGGTAGGCAGTATACCTCGCATGCCGAGGGGTCCCAGCAACAGATGGGGCCTCCGTACCTCTCCAGATGGAGTCATCAATGACGATCACGTGACACTTCTTTCTCCTGGCCTTCTTGCCTCCTTCAGCTTGCATGGGACGTGGTGTGTGTGGAGTTGCCTCCTCCCCGGTTTCATCCTCTCCGTCCTCCTCCTCCAGGGCTGCCAGAGCTTCATACCTGTTCTCCAGCCAGACTGTAGGAACTGGTGCTGCCGTGTCTCGAACAGCCCTGGCACAGGAGGTGACCGTCTGCCACTTAGCAGTGGAGGGCTCATCTTGAGGTGCATCCTCCTTGGTCATACAACCCTGCAGGGAAAGAAAATAGCTGTCAATTTCTTCCTCTGCCTCCCTGATCCCCCTCAGCCTGCTAACCTCCTCCTGGAGCTCCCTCACTTGCACCTCCAGGGTCCTAAGGCGGGCGCCTGCAGGACAGGTGTGGGGGTCTCCAGTCCCTGCCCCCCAGGCCTTGCTGGGCAGCTCCCGCAGGCCAGGGGGTTGGGGGTCGCCAGCCCCGCCGTGGGCTCCATCTGGGTGGAAGCCTCAGACAAGCCCCGGGAAGGCCGCACCCTCCGGGCAGGGGCCCTAGTAGCACTCCGTGTCGACACCATCATAGGAGTTTCTAGCTGAGTTTGGGTCCTCTGGCCCGCACTAACACGAGTCGGCCTCTGGGCCCCTCCTGCTCCCCCTCCGGCCCGAACACTGGCGCAAACACTGCCACGCTCTGTTCACGCAGCTCAGGAGCACGTCTCCCTACCGGCTCAGCTAAGAGGGATCCGGGGGACTTCCCCTCCGGATCCGGCTCAGCTGCGTCGGCCCCTCTGCCCCACTCACCTTAGGGGGATCAACTGCTGCTGCCCCCGCTGCTGCTCCGTTTGCCTCTGCTGCTCTCGCCTCCACTCCGGGTCAGGTAAGGGGGCACACGTGTGTGTAAGACACACGTGTGCCTGTGTCCTTCCTCTCCCCGCTGTTCCTAGCTCCCGAGCAGCATTTAATTATAATACAGATTTAATTATAATACCGATTTTTAAATTGGTCCATTCCTCAAAAACATGTTCCACCCAGCATTTTAGGGAAGAAATATAGTTGTTACAATCAGAGTGCTAGCACCCCAGCCATATCTCAAGCAAGTGCTGGATTTCTCTAAGCTTTTTTTATTAAAGTATACCGTAACTCCCACAGAACCCAACATTAGGAAGCGTGAATGAAAACATTATTTGATTGTACTGGATATGTTTCCTCTTATTTGTTAGTCTCCAGGATTTCTTGCAATAAATGACTCATATACCTTAAAACAAGATAACAATTTCACCAAGACAAGAATAACGTTCTGGCTGTCTGGTCAAGATAGTTTAAGCTAAATCACACAATACAGGGGCTTCCTTTTAAGCTTTAATGTTACAAAAAATGATTGGTAGAGCGATAGTAAAGTATGCCAGAGTCAGGATGCTCATAATTATTTTTCCATCCCTGAATTTTTTTCAACTCCCTACCATTCCCTTTCTCTGTTTTTACCACTGTATTTTTCTCTCCTTACTCCTGCTGTTCTCCTTTCTCTGCTCATTTACATTAGGGGTGCCAAACATACGATCCATGAATGGGCAACAGGAGTTGGACAGCATGGTCTGCTGGAGAATGTGGGGCTGTTTGATCCCTCTGGCTATGGGTATCAGTGGCACGTTGGGCTGCCCTCAGTAGCCATCCCCAAAACATTCGCACTTCCTCAGACCTCCACCACTGCTGGATCCCTCCACCACTGCTGAATACCTACAAGGGTATTCTTGTACCCTTTCACCACTGAACCCCTCCTGCCATTGCCAGAACACAGCCCCCATATCCACTGCTGCCACCAGAGCCCTCCCACCATTGCTGGACTCCCATGTCTAGAACCCTTGCCACCTCTGGACCAGTTGCTATCACAGTCACCACTGCCACAATGGTAACCCCACAAGGAGTCTACCCCACAAGGAGCTCTGCAATCCATATCTAGACCGGGGTCCCAGGTAAGCTTGACAGCCCTGCTTTCCTCTCTAGGATTTCCTCTTCCCCCTCCATCTCTTTTTCTGCTCTAATCCTTCTTTTTCAGCAATAATATCAAATAAAATCATATGTTTGGGAAGAACCTCAGGAAACATTTGGTCCACCCCCTGCACAAATTCAGAAGTGCTCTACCTAAACTCTCCCTATCAAATGTTTATCCCGCTTTCTCTTAAGAACCCCTAGTTTCCTTGAGCACCCTTGTCCATGTCATTGGCAATCCCTTGATTCAAGGATGAACTCTACCACAGCTCATTTATGGGTCTTGAGGTGACTTAAGAGCCCAATCCTTAAGTCACAGACCCATCTGCAGAAGTTGCAAATTTTCTTGAAAAAAGTTGCATACTTTTCTTGAAGTATGCTTTCAATGTGTCTTTGTAACATTTCTGCTGGGCACTGCAGGTTCTCAGGCTGTAACTAAGCTCAGAATAGAGCACTTGTTTGGGGAGTAGAAAGTCAGGCATCTGCACACACCAGTCTAGCAAAGTTGATGCTTGACAATTACCAACTCAATGCTGGTAACATTGGCTTCAGCAAGCATACTGACATTTGTGTAGTGATATTCCCATTTGTTGTGGAGGACTTTCCAGAGACATCATTGATGATACTTCTCTAGGCTCTTGAGATGACAACAGTAAGTCTCCTGCATTTCACATCCAGTGGGGAGAGTAGAGATGATGACTGCTGTGTAGACCTGGATCTTGGTGTCTTTCTTTATATATAACAATAAGGGGAATACAGCCAATGGGGGTTTCTTTTTGTATTGTAGTAGGATATTGTGGGGTATGTGAGTGCCTCATTCAAAGATATGATCTATTTCTCTGCTGGAGTGTCCTGCCAGGTAGAAGCACTTTTTTAAGTTGGTGAGGTGGGTGTAATGAATATTCTCCTTACAACAGATGTGGATTCTAAGGGAATGACTATATATTACATTTTCCTTGGTGCATCAGGTGGTTGTTGATTTTGTGGACATAAATGTAGTGGTTCATTAGTTTTCTATAAACAGTGGTTTCTACAGTGCCATCTGGGTCATGGATCATGGTATCCAGAAAGCTGATGTTGGTGTAGGAGCATTCCAAGGAAAATGTGATTGAAAGGTGGTAGTAGCTGAATACATGCTGAGTCCAAGTGTTCAGTCCAGATGATAAAATAGCATCTATGTAGCAAAAGTATAGTGCAGATTTGATGGCGCAGTTTTCTAAAAATTCTTTTTCCAGGTGGCTCATGAAAAGGTTTGCATATTGGGAGGCATATGCCAACCTTATGAAGAGCTTGGCATATTTGTGCCTATAGCTGTGGCCATGATTTGTAGGAAGTGACAGTAGTTGAAAGTAAAATTGCTGTAGGTAAGGCTACAATAGATGATTTGTGCAATATAGTGGGGTTGTAAATCTGAGTGTGGTCCATGTTCTTGTAGGTATTTCAACTAGTGTGGAAAGGATTTGATAATGCTTTTCAAAACAAGTGAATATTGTTAGTTATGAGGTCCTCCTCAACAGCCCTTGCCAACACTCCTAGTCCACAGCCCTCCTCCATCCCTGTAGTCATACTATTTGCATTTTCAGAGTCTTTTGTCTGCTGGTTTGCTAAGCCTACGCCTGCCTCTTCTTTAGATCTGAAGAAGGGCACTTGATGCCCTAAAGTTTGTGCAACAGTTCTCCCAATTGTATAGGTGGTCCAATAAAAGATATCACAAAAAATCCTAGTGTCTCAATTATTAAATGCATTTTTACCAAAATACTACAGAATCCAAAAATATCAGCACAAAATTTAGCTCCATCTGACCACCAACTATGTTAGCCTTTGCCTAAGAGAACAAGTCAATGCTACTGAGAAATTCTGAATTTAATATTATGAAGAACATTTTTTTCTGGCCTTTATACATAGGAGTAGATTGCAGAGTTTGGGTTGAGCAGTATCTGGAAATTGTGCTAAAATATATATCTTTTTAAATATTTTTTTCTGAGCAGTACATGTTTGTAATTATACAGATACACTTTAGTTATACAAATGCTTAGTCATAGAGTTCTTGGAGTATTGTGTAAGCTCCAAACAAAAATGTTGAAAGCCCATCACAGATAAAGAATACAAACAAAAATGATACTTTCTAAGCTAACATTCTCTTTTCCTCTTAAATCCAGTCTGCAGTTGCACTCTGGATCCCTTTTCTGCTTTATGGGGCTGTTTGCCTCTTTGCCGGTTCTTTTACAATAAGGTATATCATCTTCTGACAGGAAATGTAAATTCTCAGGAGCTGACCACTCCACAAAGTTTAGATCACTTTTTTTCTCTTGCTCAAGATAAACTGGACATATAAACATGATGAGTTTCATATAAGTTCTCCAGGAATGCCAGCTGATAAGAAATGTCTAGCCAGACAAATGCCTACCTCCACTTACCATCCTCAACTATGAACCAGAGCTGCCAACTGTCTCTAAATGTGTGGACAGTCTGCAAAAAACAAGGCTAAACGTGTTTGTCCATAAAAACCTTTTAAAAAAGAAAAAGAGCCACTGTCACAACCTCAGTAGGCACCATGAGTATCTCTCTACTTCCTGGCATGGGCCCCCCCGACTCATCTGCCATGACTTGATGGATTTTTAACTGAAAAGGAGGGGCTCAGTAGTGTTCCTAGCCCAGACCTGGAGACAGAGGTACTCACTGCCTCATCACAGTTGTTCCTGGGGTCCTGCCTCCCCTTCGCCCCATCTACTCACCAACCATCGGAATTGTCATGCCACTGTGCCAGCCTGTGGTCCCAGCTTCTCTTCTCCAGCTGAGGGACCCCAGCCTCTTCAGCCTCTGTTCACAGTGCAGACTCATGGTTGCAGCCTGCTCTCCGTTCCTGGTCCTCGACCTTACTTGACCCCAGTGCCAGGCTTGTACCTGCAATGTCATCCACAAGCTCAGGGTTGAATAAATCCCACCTGTGCTCTCGAGCTGGTGGCTGACCCCAAGCTCATTTCTGTGGAGACTGGGGTCAACAAGCCTTGTCTGGCTCCCAGATACTACCCTCATACTACCCTCTGCAGGGCAGGGTCATTGGTAATTAGTGCTCGGGCAGGTCACACCCCGGTGAGTTTGGCTTCTTTGATCCTGCCTCTCTCTATCTTGCTGGCTTCTGCTGGCATTTTTAAATCCCCCATGGTAGTGGCCATGGTTGACATCATCAGCCGGCCACTGAGGAACTTGATTGACAGCTACTTGAAAAGCCGGTGCAATGCTGGCTTCTGCAACTCACCCGTTGACATGGCCTGCGTCTCGGGTAAGTTTTCTGTAGGGCTAGGGTCCCCGGGCCTATCTCCCAGAGCATCAGGGGACGAACCTCGGCACTTCCAGTCCTTGGAAGTGGCTCCCACCACCACAGCAGTCCATAAAAGAAACTAATCAACCTGGAGCTTGACTGGAAGGAAGCTAGAGGCAGTGCTGAAGGACAAACAGAGTACAGCAACACCACCTAGAGTCTAACTGGAAACAAAACAATGAGGTCTTGTCAGAGCTTTATGGCTCATGGGAGTCTCCATCACTTCTTCTCATCCTCCTCAGTTGTGTTGTGCTGCTGCTGCTGCATCTTATCATGTACCTATAATGCTGCTGAGTTGCAAGTACACAGTAGTTTTTCTTTGGAGTCTGTGCTGGGACAGAAGGAGTGGGGGCTTATTGGGGGGAATGGCAGTATGGTTTGAGGTACAGTCAAGGTTATAAAAGTGTGGAGGTAAGTTGGGGACCTCTGGGATGGGGGCAGTATGGTATAAAACCATTGCTGCAATCAAGCAGAGTTGCCAACCCAAGGAATTTTTTTTACTGACAATCTGCAAAATTTTTACTGACAACCAAACATTTTTACTATATTTGGCCTCAACCCCTAAATTTGAACCTACCCCTTTTCCAGGGCCTGACAGAAGAGTTACATTTAGATTATGTAATATATATATATTTTAAAAAATAGGTTATCAGTAAAATGTTTGCAGATTGTCAGTAAAATAAAATGTCTCAAGTTAGCAACCTTGCCATGTAGGTTCTGGAGTTAAGTGCTAGTGCTAGGTCATCCTGGTTTTCCTATGCATGAGAACCAGAAAAGGAAATTCTTACCCACTTTTAATAGCCAACTGCTGTTGAAGCAGTTCCATTTTGTCTATATAATTAAACATTCATTGGGCACAGCAAATGACAGATGTATTTTATAGCCGAAGGGCCTTCACCTGCTCTAATAAATAATTAATTTAGTAGAACAGTCACAAGAGGAAAGATTTAGATTGTTTCACACTAAAACACTAAATAGCCTGCTGGAAAGGGCACTTACCTGGAACCTTGGAAACATGAGTCTAAATCCCTGTTCCAGATCAAGCAGAGGACAAATATTAGTCTACCTCTCCACAGTCTAAGTTCATGTTAAGCACTGAGGCATCCATACTTGCCTCCTCCTCCGAGCTGTCTTGTGTGCAGGTTCCATCTCTTAGACATGTCCTAAGCATATCTATATTAAGCTTTGCCATGGACAACACCCATGAGAGAATTCTGTGGTTCCTTGATCTAATGCTCTAAATGGCTCATTAGCTGTAGGGCACCATCAACATATAGGCAGCTTTGTACAAGTAAATTCATAAAAACTTAAGCACTTTTGGGCTAAGTACAGACAGTCGAAAAGCCCGAGGCTGAATCTATTCAGACTTTGCAGGTTAGTCAAAGCTGCACAGATTAAACTGAAAAACAACTAGATGCACATTTACCTTTGATTCAGGAAACACAGTCACATGCCTGCGCTGGCTCAGGCCAGAAGCTGTGGGGCTTGCTAGAGCAAACCTTTCTGGCACTTCCTCTTCATGCTGCCCCCAAGGTCTCTGGGATTTGCAGTCCAGCATCAGAGAAGGAGGACTCTGCAGGTTTGCTCATCACTTCCTCTTCCTGCTTCCAGGTGACTCTGGGATCTGTAGTCCACAGTCACAGCCAGCAGTAATTTTCAGCAAGTTTAGCAGGGCAGGGCAGCTCTGTACTCTGTACCTGGCACCAGATCCCAGCGCAGGTTTGCAGGAGGGGGACACAGTCCTTGCCTCTCTTTCTCCCCTCCCAACCCTTTTGTTGAAACAGACAGCACAGCTCAGCCCAGGACTTGAAAGCATGTTTGGATGCGGGGGGACTGTGATTTAACTTGAACCAGAAAAGGAGGGGTCTGGGACAGAAGTTTCATAAACCAGTTTGACCCAAATCCGTTAAACCTGGTTCAATGTAGTATATCAGACTTATCTCAAACCAGTTTCATCCATTTTGAAACTGATTTATGTGCACTGAACTTCTCTTCCATTACAGGTTTAAACCAGTTTCTGGTTACTTAAACAGGTTTATGTGCAACTTCCATCCCTAGACCTGATGTTTGGCACCAATTTGGGAGTGGTTTAGGAATATCTAAGTGGTAGACGTAAACATCTTTAAGGAATTAGTCTTGAAAACATAATTTTATAAATGTCAGCAGGACAGAACCTCAAAAGTGTTTAGGTTCTGCCTCCTTTTGATTTCAATGGGAATAAAGCATCTACTTCTGGGTATCAGAGCTTCAGATACTGTTCAAGTATAAGCCACAGACCTACCTCAGTAAAAGTCTTATTGAACTTGTTTCATTTTATTTTCCAGTATAATTACAGCATAAACAAAATGTAATGAATCAAATATAAATCATTCATGTAGAGAAGGTAACTTTTTTCTTCTGTTTCTTTTTTTAAATAAAACTTTTTAAAATAAAAATTGTAGAAAAATCCTAACTAAACAAATCAAAGAAAGCATTTATTTATGTAGCCAAATGATAGTGGAACACATTTTTTCATGAGTAAAAATTCCCTTTTCTCAGACATGAATAGTTACCACGCTGTTAAAATTTAAGCTTATGAACCATTGACTAGCATTTGAAAAGCCAGTTAACAAGCCATTTTCTTCCAGAAGCTTGTGCAGAATTAATCAAATCAGGGTTTTTTTGTGCATGTTAAAAGTATCCTGGAATTATTTCTAAGCATTAGAGAATCATTTTCTCCTTATTAAAGTCTGTGTAACATACTTAGAAATTAATCTACAAAAAAAGAAATTGATCTTAGTCATTTACTCAAAATAAGACATATGTTTTTTAAGAACTGTCATGTTTCTGGGAGTTACACTTTTTCCAGTGGCAAACATCTCGTATTAATAGCTTGAATACAAGTTATATAATGGCATTTTAAAAAGCTATTAAATTATTCCATGATGTCTGGGCATTGCTTGAGAGGCTAGGAATGCTTGAGAGGCTAGGAATCTATGCCTTTTTAAAGTACATTTCCATTTTCTTGTATTCTTATTTAAGACTCATCACACATATAACTGAGTATCTTCTAGGAGTACTTGAAGTGAAGTGACTGAATGTTTGTGTCTGAGTCTCAAACATGCTATTTTAGGAGGAGGGATTTACTTTGCACTCAGGGATATGTATTTATGTTAGTTCATATTCATGGACTTAGCCCCACAAGAAAGTTTTGTCTGCTTAACAAGCAAGATTTGCCCATCAGTAGGAAGTCCATTTGTGCCTGAAATAATATTATTCACCACAGCCCTCACTCTAGAGCTAGATGATTTTGCACTACAGTAAAGAAAATTATGTCCCCAATTATAGAGCTAGAAATCCAATAAAGCCATATTTTTCAAAAAAAGCATAAGCATAGAACGATATACAAATTTCACCTAATTCATGATTACATATAGCATTATAGCTAGGGATCAACCAAAATCAAAGAAGCAGGCAGCCAATTTCGTGGGCAGATCACAGGGTATGCCACCACTTAGGTAGGCTTATCACATACACCTTTGATTGTCTGATGTGCCTGATGGCCTTTACCCTTGCTGCTGATTGGCCAAGAGGACTATGACAGGCAGCCCTCTCAGCCAGTCAGAAGTGAGGGGTGGGAGTGGCCACAATCTTGGCTGCTCCCCTTCACACCAGGAAGCCCCTTCCCCCCTATAGGCTGTGTGGCCACAGTGGCCAGGAGGACCACTGGCTCCCACAGCAGGGTCATCATTTTATTTTTAGTAATTTTTTTCCACAAATTGTGCAGACAATGCCCGATTTTGTGATTTCTACAAAATCTACAAAATTGCAAATTGAGTAGGCCCATAATTGTTGCAATTGCATGATGTTGTGGAGGACAGAACTTGCCTCAAAATGTATTATATATATTCTCTGACTTTGATAAGATAAACTTATTGCTAAAGAAAAAAAAGCTATGAGGTAAGTGTACACTGTGTGATCATTTACCCTTACATTTTAATAGGATATACCAGGGATGTTCAACCCCCAGCCCTCAGTACCATGTCATCCAGCCCACAGGTTTCTCCCCCAGGTCCAGTAATTTGGTGATAAGGTGGGGAGAACTCCCTTGCTGCCAAATTTCCATGGGGACCTCCAGGCCCTGAGTGCTTGACAGGTGCCAGATCCTGGCGCACGGGGATGAACTATAGCAGAGCTAACCCAATCCTGATGCATGGAGGAGCAGGAGGGTTGGTACCAGGTGACCAGGGCTCATTCCTAGCATGATGGGTGGGGAGGAGGTGGTTCCAGGCCTGATGCAGCCTGTGGACCAGCCCCATACCACTCATCTGGTCCATGAGACCAAAAGGTTGAGCACTACTGGGATATACTACCTAAATGCAGGTAGCTAGTAAATTACTATTGGTGCCTCCATTGACAGTTTCTCCTTTTAAAAAAATCAAACATAGACATTTATATACTGAATAACTTGAGTCTTCTAATGCAACATCTATATAAATAAGATTAAGGAATAGATCTAAAGTGGTAAAATAGACACTTAAATAGAATGTAAGCAAAACTGACTTGCCAAAAAGCGACTCGGAATACATCGCACCACTCAGGTAACTACAAAACTGCTTAAATTAATTTTGTTATGCAAAGTTCCTGAGCTGCATACACTCAGGTTTTCACACATGCACACAGCTGGGTGCTTTGCTCCCACTTAAGCTCCATTTTGATTCAGGTTTGGGGCAGAACAGTGCCTGTGTTCTGCCAGTGCCCAGCATGTGGGAGCCTGCCTTGATAACTAAGGTTTTAGGACACTTATTTATGAAGGGGGAGACCTGGGTCTGTGTCTCTATGCCTCGGCCTGTTTATGCATTTTATTTGAAACAGTCAATACAAAAACAATCCTGACCAACTCTCTCCAGTCACTGCTAAAGCTGATGTTACTGATTAACTTTTAACTGGCATAGAGGCACTTAAAATGTGAGCATTTACCCATTAAAGGGTATTAACCCATGCTAAGTACCCTCTAAGTTTTAAAGTTATGCCATGCCAGATGAGGGTTACCTTTGATCTGTTTTACCCAGGTCATTACAGGGAATTGTTAGTGTGCTTCTAGGATATAATCACTCTATTTTTATTCTTCTATCATCCCAGGGTGCACCATTCCCAGCTCTTCCCACTCCTTGGCTTTGTGGGGAAACCAACCCTCCTAAAATCTACTTCCCAAGGAGGTGTTGTTGGCCCCAAACCAATGCCCCCTTCCACCCTCAGTGGGTGCAATCCCAACACACCTTGACCTCTCTGAGCACCCGGTGCAGCTCATCAGTTTGCTGCTTGCTCTGGAAGCCCTGTATAAACAGCAAGAACAATTCTGCTACTTACCTCTATGGAGAGAATGACCCCAAAATGGAAATCATTCTCAGCTGGGTCTCAGCTATGCCCCAATGAGACATGCATGCAGCAAGCCTGCTGGATTTCAGTTTCTCCCTCGTGTGACTACTAACCTAACACCTCCCAAAACCTAATCCCAGTTCAGCAAAATGTGTAAGATTCTGGTCCTCTTAAGTTTTTTTTTTAATTATTTTTTCAATCCTTTCTCTTTACTCCTCCCCCCTACCCATTCACTTAAAACATTTTTTTAAAGATGTTTTCCCCTACCATGTGTGGCTCCAGCTGGTTCCTCATGGCTGTGGAGTGAAGAAAGCCACAGCCCCCATGGAGGTTTCTCTGCCTCTGAGCTATATGTGACGCTGCCCCCTCTTCTCCCACCTCAGAGGAGGAATAGAGCCCTGGCTTCTGTTCACACCTCTGCTTACCATGCCTTCTAATGGAAAGTCACAGTTGTGCAAGTCTAAGACAGCATTAAGCCTTAATTTGTGACTACTCTGAAACTGTTCTACCTTTATGATGGCATAGCAGTCCACAGATTTAAAATTTTTTAAAGGTAACCTGTAAAAACACCCTAAGTACTCTACTAGACTACAAAGTCGCGCTCTTAGAATCCTAGAACATTAGGCATGGAAATTTAGTGCCTCCTGAGTCTCGGGGGGTCCCAGAAGGCGATTGCTGACCGGGGAAGGAGTCCCCCAGTGGCCGATTTCCAACCCTGGAAATGCCAACAGCAAAACCAGAAGTGCCAGCAGAAAAACTGGAAGTGCCGCCCGCACTTCTTTCAGCACCCCCACCCCCTAGCTGGTGCCAATCTCACGGGGGGCACCGGCTGGTGCTTCTCTCAGTGCCCCCACTCCCTGGCCAGTGAGGGCCAATCTCAGGAGATACAAGTGTCCCCCACCCTGTACTCCCCCTTATGCATCACCTATAACATTAGGGTTGGAAGAGACTGCAGGTCATCTAGTCCAACCCCCTGCTCAAAGCAGGACCATCCCCAACTTGATCATCCCAGCCAAAGCTTTGAATAGTCATGCTTTGAAAATCTCCAAGAATGGAGCTTTCACCACCTCTCCAGGTAACCTATTCCAGTGTTTTACTACTTTCCTGGTGAAAAAATTATTCCTAATATCTAACCTAAACTTCCCTTGCTATAACTTGAAAAAGTTGTTTCTTGTTCTGTCAGTTCTCTTGGGGTGTAGTTACACATTACAATTAGCACATGCTAACTGTAAGGAATGTTTAAGTGTTAAAGTTAGCATGTGCTGTGAGCAGTTACTCATCAAAAGTTAACACCCTCTCTAATGCACACAGCTCTGACCTACCACTAGGTGACTGGTGAGCAGGGGCATGGCCTGGAGCTGCCAAGTCTTCGTAGCTTGCCAGCTCTCTAGCTGCAGTTTAGACCAGGGGATGAAGGAAAAGGGGTCAGGAGCCATCTGCGTCCCAGCACTGCTTGAATCACCCCCTAATTATCCCTCTACTGGCTTCATCACCTTCCACACGCACCATCTGGATCACTCCCTGTCAACTGCTCAGATCATCCCTCCATCACCCTCCAGGATCATCATCTCTTGGATCACTCCCCCTCCTCCTTATAACCCTCTCCCAATCATCCTGACAATGGCAGCAGAAGCATCAGTGGAGGTACCCTCCTTACCTGCCTGGCTTCCTTGCAGCCTGCACTGCCTCCACACACATGGATCCAGACTGGGCTGCACACCTGCTTCCTTACCTACAAGCTCCCACAGCTCCCTGTGGGGAAAGGAGGGGCAGGATGGAGGGGATAGGAGGTGAGGAGCTGCTGGGAAGTCATGGGGCCTGACAAGGGTAGTGCAGGCCTGATCTGGAAACGTGGGGAGCTGCTGCACAAGTTGATCATTTTATCTCAATGAAGCAGCCAGAAGTTAAGGCAACTTGAGCTAGGTAGCATGGTTCACAGATAATCTGCATAATGGCATAATCTACAAAATGGCATACATTTAAGATATGTAGAGGTCACTTAGCACTTGTTAACAAGCTTTAACATGCATTTACTCTAATTTTAAATACCCTTAATATGGTCTGATTGTAACATGTAGCCTCACCCCATTCTTACTCTCCTTTTGGCTCCATGACATTTTCATTCTCAACTGCATGATGGGATTGCTTCAGGAGAAGGGATGGTGGGTCGTCCTATCCAAATCAATGTTCCCTCTAAGCTGTAGTGATCCTTGACCGCCCCGCTTTGGTCCGTGAGCACGCCACTTCAGTCTGTGCACTCTGCCTGCTTCCTGCCTCCATGCCTCACTGCAGCCTTTGTAAGCAGCAGGGTGCCATGTGCATCTTGCCACTGGATGGGCCAGGCAGTGAGGCACATAGCATCACTTTCAAAGGCTGCAGCAAGGTTCAGAGATAGGGAGCAGGCAGAGTGCAGATCCTACCTGCCCTTGCCCCACACAAAGATTGGGGGCCGGGCCACATGCCATCACTTGACTACCTGTACCACACATCTGGAGGGGCCACCAGGCTCCAATGGCCCCACGACCCCGCCTGGCCGGGGGAGGCAATATGCTCCCCCTCCCCATGGTGCATGCAGCAGCGGGAGCCACAGCCACCCACGCACACCCCGGGATGAACCGCCGGGTTCTGATTGCCTCAGCCCAGCTGGGGCCCCATTCATGATGAATGGGGCTCCGGCTGGGCTGGGTCCTGGGACAATCCTCACAGTGCAGGAGGGAGCGGGACAGCACCCTGCCCCTACTGCACTCCCTCCTCCAGCCCAGTGAAACTTACCTGCCTGTGGCTGCAATCCTGGCTGGGAGTGTGCAGGTATCTCAGTGTGCCTGCCCCTCTCCACTCCTGCAGCAGCCTGTGGCCAGGTTGGGGAGGGTGCATGTCATTAAAAAGTTACTGCGTGGCGTAATTTTTTCTTGTGTGATGCCACGAATGTACACAGCTTAGAGGGAACCTTGATCCAAACTATTCTGTATGCTGGTGGTACTCTCCTCCTGGGAAGTGGGAAATGTTAATTTGAATCAGAATCAAAAGGAGCCTGAATCCCCTTCTTGGCCAAGTGCTTTAATCACAAAGCTATTATATAAATGTGGTCAGGACCAACAGAACCACCACATGAACCTTGATCAATGAAGTACCTAAACTGCAGAGTGAGCCAGGAATCCAGACAAGCCTCTGGGCTGTGGCTTTTGTGTTTGCTATTAGCTAGCTCCAAGTGGTTCTTGGCTCAGCATGTTGGTTCTTGTGATTGCCCTCTGGAGGCATATAACTCTCCCTATTGACTGTATGAGAAAATGATCTGCTTAACAATGTTTCTCCTGGAGCTAAGAGCCTAAATTGGAGGTACTAAAGGGTCAATCTGGATTTTGCCTCTAGTTTTAACTGTGTAGAATAATAGGGCTAACAAAAAATACTACTTTTATTTTGTATTTAAATGTTTCTACCTTACTACCATAACTGTAAGTATAAACTGGATTTTCAAATTTAAAAAATAGATTGTTAGGAAACATAAAATTAATTTATGAACTATCCAACTTGTCTATGTATTTATGGAAGAAATATGTATAAATTAGGATCACAATGTTTCCCGGTTTGGGGTTTCTGTCCTTTTCTGAGATCAGAGCCAATATATCTATTTATTTAATGCAAGAAAATAATTTTCCTTTCAACAAGAACATACAAATTATATTTGGAGCTTACAATATCCTTTCAGTAGTCAGCAGAATAGTACACCAAAACCACTCTGTGTTCTAATAGCAAAATGGGAGGATAAACAAAACAAAAGCCACAAGCAATGCCCAAGCTATAGTTTCAAACTAAATCAACCAAACAATATTTATTCATTTAACATTGTTAGCAAATCTAAAATTAGATTTATTTTCCTTTTCATAATTCAGTTCATAGTAAATAAAGAACACAAGAGACTCCTAAACAAAATAATGAGTCAGTGTCTCCTTGTCATGCAAGATCAAATCAAGTTTCAGCCTTTACTTTTTTTTAGAAATGCTCAAATAAATGCCACATCTCCCAAATTAAAAATTACATTATTTTTGTCCATGCAGTTGATTCAGTTCAGTTTCAGTTTAGTAGCATGTATTTCAACAATGTATTCAACTTGTGTAATAATCCTGAATTCTTATATTCTGATACTTGTTTTAAGTAGTCACCTACCTCCATGCCACAGGTATAAATGCTATGATTCTGCTTTAGTTCAGGGCAATGAAGAATGAGGACACCTAGATATTCTTCTTTCATAATATCCAGTTTTCCATTTATTTTGGTGGTATAGTGACTGTAGATTTTTTTTTCAAAACATATTGAAAAATTTGAAACTTGTGTAAACTCCTTTCTTTAATTTTGTGAGGACAACCACAAGCCCTACAGATGAACAGAGATAAATGAACAATGAAATGGGCACTATAAAGTTAAAATAGTCTGATTTGAATTCTTTATTTTGAAAAGAACTAAGAATTGTTGAGTTTCAAAAGTCAATAGGGAAGAGAATGTTTCACTTGTGCATTTTTTTTATAAAACATAGTGTTGGATTAGGATAGTATGTCATGAAAAAATAAAAGTTTAAACATGATATTAAACTCTGTTTCAGATTTTAGTCCTTTCATTTTTCAAGGCTGGATAAAAATATCTTAATTTACTATATTACTGGCTGCTTAAATATTTTTCCCTGAAGCCTGTTAAATGGATACACTATGAAAAATCCCTGCACATCATCTCAGTGTATCCACACCCCCTCTTGCCTTGTGAATGCTGTATTTGGATCTGGATGGTTTTGATTGTTTGTTTGTATGTTGTTGGCAATCCTTTGAACTATTGGGCACTGGCCACAGCTAAAAGTGAAGTTTTGAATGAGATTTCCTAGTTCACCCATTAGCATTTAGAAACATCTCAGGGACCTGGATGGAAGGTCTTGCTCTTCTACTCAAGGTCAAACTGGTTGAGAGATTTGGGGTCAGAAAGGAAATCTGTCCACTAGTCAGGCTGCCAAACACTGAGGAGGTTTTTGCTTTCCCTGCTAAATGCAGGACATGATCTTTTTCCTAGGCATATATATAATATATGAATATATATTATCCTATAACCTTTTAGAGTACTGGGCCAGGAGTTGAGACCTCATCATCCCTTTTGTCTCCTGGAGGGACTCAATCCACAATTTCAGATTAAGAAATACAAAAGAAGATCTGGGCTTCTGCTTTTGCAAAGAAGGGAATTGGGATTTCCTAAACAAAATGACTGTATATCAAGAATTTCCTTCCCCCTGAGTGCATCTATATGTGCCCCGACTGCTCAGTTGTTTCTAAAGTACTAAATGGCTTTGCAAATACTAAATGACTGCTCAGTTGTTAGAAAGTACTAAATGACTGTGCAGTAACATGTGGCTGACCGTAGCACAGGTCATTTCTGACCCTACTGTGCAGTAACAATGAGCTACTGCACACTTGCTCGTTGGTACTGCGCAGTAGCATCAGCATCACAGTTCATGCCTGCCGACGCTACGTCACTGTAGTAACGAACTAAGGTGATGTACCATTTTGTGTAGAAATGCTCCCCATGTATTATCTTAATACTCTTTTGTCCCTAGAGTAGAGTGAAACCCAAACTAAATACAGGGTGAAAACCAAACCTGCTACCATTGACTGACATTAGTTGACTGGTATTTTGATAAACTTGTGAACTTTTAAAATAAAACTGACACATTGAGAGGGCTGTTTGAGACTTAGTTGTAACTTAGATATAATCTTAGTTGTAAGATTATATTTTGCCATAGTGAATGGCTCATGTCTTCCACTTTAACCTGTGAAGAGCATTTATATGCCAGTTTAAATGAACAGCTCATTTGTAGCTCAGAATAAAATAAACCAGAAATAAATGATCAGTCAATAGTAATAGTCACTTAAAGAAAGACGGACATTTTTTCTACATGCAAAGTATTTTCTTTCAGTAATATTCAGAGAATTCAGCAACATAAGGTTAATTGCTTTACCTAAGGCTAAAATAAAGTTAAGCCAACTCTTTTTCATGTTATAATATATTCAGTGATCCAGTGGTATGATTTAAATGTAGATTCTGGGCACATCCAGCCATTCATTACTCCTGTTGAAGTCATTAGAAGCTTTCCATAAAATCAGTTGCAGAATATGGGCCACATATTCATCTGTGGGTGAAACTAGACAAAGACTACACTCTAAAATGAACAATCAGAACAAACCAAGAGAAAGGAGAAAGACATATAGGCACCAACAGGAGAACACTTTTCACAGAACAACCACTCATTTTCTGAACTAACAATCCTTCTTCTCAAGGGACATCTACAAAACACCTGAAAACAAAAATTAGTAAGCTTCCTGGATGCTAAAAAATACAGACTATACAAGGACAATGCTTTTATGACTCATTAGTCTTTCTCTGTTAATATCTCTGCACTCCACTCTTCCCTTTTGAATGTTCTTGTTCTTCTACATAATTATAAAGAGATAGTTATTCACATTAGTCTAAAATCAGACAAAAGGGAGGGCAAGGTGGCACTCTAGGGCACATATATTCAAGAAGCCAGCCTGCTAAGTGTTTTAACCTCCGATCTTTATTCTAAGCATCCATGCTTAGTTCAGAAGCAAACATAAAACAAGTTAGCCCTTCAGTGGGGCAGGGCTTGGAGCCTGCCTGCACGGGCCAAGCTCAGCAGGTAGCAGGGGTTCCTGCTCATCTCCCAGTGTGCCCTACAGGCTCCCTGAGCCACTGAAGACTCCCAAAAAGAGCCAAAGAGCAAAGCCACCCCTGATTGGCTGCTGGGCACAGGTCACCATGCTCCCAACCCCACATTATGAGTCGTGTCTTCATTTTCTGGCCTGCGTGCCCAAGCAGGGAGACCCAGGAGCTGCAACTGGTCCTGCTGGTCACCCTGTGTGAGTCTCACTGGAGGCTGTGGGATATCACAACTGCCCATTGGGACCTGATGTAGATGGCATGTACCCTCATGGCCATGAGCCACCTGCCAGCCAACCTGCACATGGACACCCAGAGCACCATGTGCCTACAAAGTGTGTGTGTGTGTTGGATGCCTAGGTTCTGTGTGTATGTGTGTGTGCACTTACACATACACACAGAACCCAGGCATCTAGGGCATGTGCACGTGTGCCCACACACACACACACACACACACACACACACACAGTGGAGGTGTCTGGGGTGCACACACACACACAGAACACAGACATCTGGGACACAACTGGGCCAACAACTTTCACACAGCCATGAGGATGATGCCCACATCTTGGGCAATTCTTTGTTCCCTGGGCTGATGAAGAATGGGCACTATGCTCCCAGGGTCCACAATTTCATCCTTGATTATGTCATCACCCCCCAGTCCTTATTAGGGGCCCAGGCTACCCCATCTTGTCCTGGCTCATAAAGCCCCACTGGGGGCAGCTAGATTGCCAGAAGGAGCATGAAAACACATGGCACAGGGATAGGGGAGAGGGTGAGACCCCCACCAATGTTGGTGGCCCTATCCCTGCACAGTGGCAGGCTGTCTGGATCCATGAAGCCCTAGCTAACAAGCTTCTCACCTGCATGGACCAGGATCCCTCCCTTGATGAGCAGAGCCAGAGGGCTTTGAGTGCCTCCACCCTGCCACCTGACCATGGGTCCTCTGCCCCAGGTTCCTCTGGCCCTGCATCAGACAGCACTGCCCACAACCCAGGCACAGTTCCCCACCCCCACATCCTCTCCCTTCCCAACCCCTCCCTCCCCCAATCCAGGGCACACACCAAACTTTGCAGCATTTACTGACCAGTGGCCTCACACTATAAGTGAGGCAAAGCAGGATAATGCTCCCTACACCTATTCCCCCTCATTCCCACCCTCCCCGCACCCCAACCCCTTTGTGGGCTTTTCGGCCCTAATGGTATAAGAGAGAGCTGTGACTGCAGGTCTGGCCTGTGGTGACTTCAGCTCCCCCCAGTGCCCCTTCCTTTCTTCCCAGGGCCCACATTTCTCCCAGGGCCTGGGTCCTTTTCACAGCCTCTTGGTGCTGGAGAGAACCTTACAATCAGGGTCATCCTTGCATGAGGCCTGACTCTCCAGGAGAAATGTTGATAGGACTGGCCATGGGTCCTGTACGTTATTGTGGCACAACAGGAACTGTGCTGGTATTGGAGGCGGGGGTGTCTGGTATGTGCTTCATGCCTTTGGGAAGGGCCGAATGGCATGTAAGAGTGCTTGCTTCAGAATAATCCCAGCCCCTGTGTGGAACAGTGACCAGGGCCTCTCTGTACCTCATCCGATGGGGTTCCTGAAAATGACTCCTCCAGAACACCCCTATCTCGTGGGTGTGGGGGTGTCAACTTCCATGTTCTCAGTGAGGAAGTGGCACAGGTCCTTGTAGAATATCATGCTCTGTCTTCAGCACCCAGACCACCTTGTAGCGTCAAGCATGTGGTGCTAATGCCTCTTCATCAATGTGCTCTTGGTGAGGCACTGTGACCAGTCCCTGTAACGTCCCCACACCTGCATCTACAGGGTACTGTGGTTGAAGACATCTCTGACTTGATTCCCTCTCTAAAGCTGAAATTGGATGTCTTCCTTGACCCAGTTGGCAATGAGATCCTTTATTTCCCCAAGCTGCCAGTTGTGTGCCCAGGTCTGGCTGGTGGTGGTAAACAGAGCAAGTTCATCCATGGTCCATGGTGGTAACTGGGGTGTCAACATCTGTGGATGGGTAAGATTCTGGCTGCAAAAGGGTGGATGGAAGGCTGGATGGATGGAAGCAGTAGCAGATGTGCATAGGTGTGGTTCCTGGCACATGGCTCTCGCTGTCACTTCAGAGGCTTATGGCCTCTGCCCCTATATTACCTGGGATCTACTGCTCAGGTTACCTCCAAAATCTCAAAATTTGCAATAGCTTTCAGAAGATATCCCATGATTCTGGCAACACCACACACTTTGCCTGGACTGTAAAATTCAACTAATCAAGGAGGTGGCTGGCCATGCCCCACATGGTTCTGAAGTTTCCAAAGGTTTCTGTCTATTTGCCCTGGCTTGGAGTCCCCTCCCCCACACCAACCACTTCGCTTCATGTGCACTCACTATGGGAACCTGCAGCCAGAAAAACCTTTTAGTACACTATGCACCCATGGCCTTGGTACCTGACAATATTGCCCAAACTGAAGAGCCCACAGGGTTGACCCCATACAGGCCCAGTGCTGACTTCCTGGCCCCTGCCACTTGGATCCTGTATGGTGGGGGAGGGGAAGAGGAAGACCATGCTGGGGTTTGGGTGGCAGGGTATCTAGCCCTGCAGCTCGCTGGACTGGTTTTCCAGGGCCAGGATTCCACAGGCCTGTGCCCATGTGCTGGGGTTTCCCCTGGGCTCTGTATCAGGTCCATGGGGTGATTCATAACTGGGGAGAGCACAACAAGATATGAGGGTGGCCCATTGCCAGGTTTGGTGCATGGACCCGTTAACACTCCACCTGCCCACTAGGTTGTAACACACAGCTAACTATGATCTGAATACAATAGATGAATGAATGCAGGAGTCTGTCACATGTGTCTTGTGCACAAAGGTAAATTTAGGTTCAGCTAAGCATGTCTTACAAGCACATGTACAGAGGATCCAAGCTTTCTATGACTTTGGGTCTGTAAGTTGGACCCATGAGTTTCTGGTCTTGCATCCTGTACTAAGCAGAGGCAGTGTAAGTGCTTCTCACATTCTACATTTTATACATACATTTAGTTTCCCCAGATCAGTTAGGAAATAGTGATGCTACATACTAGTATGTGTGAGTGTGCTGCTGTACATTTTGGGCATGTTCAAGTATTTTTTTTATAGTAATAGGAGTTGGGGTTCCTTTCTACAACAAGGACTCCGTAACAGCATTTGAAAAGCATGATACAAGTTAACCGTGTTACAGAACTATTACATACCTTGATAGAAATCAGGGTTAGAAGGCATTTTCTTCACCAAACTTATCTTGGTTCCATTCTGAGCCATGTTAAATAGTCAGGATTTAACACAATTTTATGTCAAGAACCTCATGTCCATTAGGGAAAATGACCATTTCCAAAAACAAGAGCGGATGAATCATTTCTTAAGACAGGTTAACTGTGAACAGAAGCGGCCCTGGTTTCTTTGAATCTACAATAGTAGCTAAACCACATTCAACATTTGCTGAACTGCACCTATGACAATAGGCAATAAAAGAAATTAAGCAATAATCAATTTTCTTTGTGTGGATGGATCTATGCTAATTGGAAGGGTCAGAGGGGGAAGAGGTAAGTTCAAAAGTGAAAATGGACCAAGCCAAGACATCAGGCAAAAGCAATAACCATCCTTGCCAAGACTGCGCCCCTATTGTAAGTCAGCCAGGCCAGATGGAAAGAAAGGATGTGGGCCTGGGGACAATGATTTCACTGACTCTTCTCAGTGACAGCCCTGGGGCTGGGCTAACCCAGCATTCGAACAGACCAGATGAGCTCTGGCTAAAGCTAAAGCACAACCCTACAAAGAGAGGTGAGTGGGTTACCACAAAGCCCCATGGGATGCCACCAGAATGCAACCTAACATGAGTTGCAATGGGAGTTGGTACAGATGTTAATTATAGTTCTCTAACCTATAGTGCTGAAATTTGATACCACATCCATCCACGGTTATTTTAGAGTGGGATCAACCATTTTTATACCACTCTATGTGCCCTGACCGTCTGTTCAGTTATAGCAGTAGAGTACTTTCTGTGCACTTACTCTACAATAAGTGTAACATCTGTACCTAGCCTTAGGATCTGGTTCAGAGAGACATTATGCTTTCATAGTCAATGAACTGCTTTATCAGATTTATTGAAATAGGGAATGTGTAATTAGATCAGGGTGGGCAAAATACGGCCTGCAGGATAAATCCAGTCCACCAGGCACTTGCATCCAGCCTGGTACCCCCAACTAATAGCACCCCACCCAGCCCTTCCCCCCATGAGGATGGGATTGAGGCACCCACAGGTACAAGCCCCCCATATGCCCCGTTGGGCCTTGCTCCCACCCTCATGGGCAGAAGGGCTCTGCCCAACCAGAAGCTTCCTAGCTTGCTCTAGAGTGATCTAGCCCCTACTTAAAACCCTCCCTTGCATCCACCATTTCTTGAGTTAGAGATGCCAGAGGAAGCATCTCCAACCCTTCTGTTCAACAGCCATTAATAAATCTATCATCCATGAATGTATACAGTCCCTTCTGAGGTCTTGTCTGCCCTGTGAGAGTCCAATCCAACACTGGTGACTGGTGGCACAGAACTGCATTATGCCACCCATCCCCCATATAGTGTGGTGTCTGTGCTTTCCTCACTGCAGGGGGTCAGGAATCTGCAGCAAGAGTGAGTGCAGGCAGCTGGCCACTGCAGGATGGGGTGGAGACTCACAGCCACAGATGAGTCACAGGCTTCAGCCTGCACTAGCATAAGACTGCCAACCTTGCTTTAGGTGACTGTTTTCATGTACATGCAATTAAACACAAGTAATTTATTTTATTCTTTTATGAAGCTTAGTATGTGTCAGCTTCTTTCCCAAACTTGAAGATGCTGTGCCTGAAAAATTATCCAGCAGTCAGTCCAGGCACATCTTAGTGAACCTAAAATCACTTATAGTAAAATCTAACCTATTCATTATGTTAAGTGATGCTAACCCTCATGGCTTTAGCCTAAGTTGCTGCATAGAAGATCCTTATACAGAAGTAACATTGCATTTGCTCTTCTAAGGTAATAAAAGCCTTTTATTGTTTTACATATTTGCAAAGATATCTTCTTTTAATATGATCAAATGTAGCCCTATGTCAGGAAAACTAAAATTACAACTTGGAAAAAAAGGATCAATTGGTTAATTCATTATAATGGCTTACCAACTAATAATGATGCATTATGGGATAGATTTTTCAAATAGCTCTGTCATTTTTAATTTTTATGTCTCTTTTGATCCAAGGAATTACAGAAATCTTTCTTTGCTCTTACAGCTCAGAATGAATTGTGTGCATAAGGCAGAGGCTCTTTAGAAACACTTTCTAGTCTGTGGTTTATCTTTAGGAATTATGGATGAAAACACTGTTAAACCTGGCCATGTCAGAAATGGTAGGAACTTATTCAATGCATGGTTATTAGGGCTATGCAAAACTTCCGTCCCTGATTCGATTCAGTGGAGATTCAGGCTGATTCAAATCTGAATTGAATCAGAGGACCCTTTAATCTCTCTGAATCAAATCAGAACCCTCCAAATCAATTCGGAGAGATTCGGAAAGATTCTGCAATTTGGACTTAGACACAGCTTTAAATGTTTTTTCTACATATCTCTAGATAGCAGGCAATTCATGGACACTTTGATGCTGGGGCACGTGGAGTGTCCCACAGAAACACGGGGGGCTCCGCAGCACATGGCAGCAAACCTAGAAGTGGACCAGAAGCTGGTGCCTCAGGGGGGGCAGCAGACCTGGAAGTGGACCAGTAGTACTTCTGATCCACTTCCGGGTTCACTGCTGAGCATGTGGAGGGCCACCTCCCTGCATTCCTGTGGGATGCTCCATGCACCACATCATCGCAGCAGTCACAAGCCACCCTGGTACCTTGAGGTATGTAGAAAAAACATTCAAAGCTGTGTCTATGTCTGAATCGCTGACTCTCCAAATCAGCATCAAATCTTCGGATCCGACCAAATTGAATCGGGGCAGTGATCCGAATCAACAAATCAAATCACTGTCCCTGATTTGGGCTGAATCCAAATCGAATACAGCCCACTTCACACACCCTTGATAGTTATTCTTGACATCACTGGTCCACAAACTGAGTAATATAGTACTAGTACACTGAAATAAATGAGATCAGATAGATAGTAAAGTACTCTTCCTGTGTCTATTAGATAGCATGCTGATTCACAGAGAATAATTTCTACCTATGACATTTTCAGAAGTATTCCAAATTAGTGCAGATGACTACCTAAATAGCATTTACCTTTTTCCCCAACATAAAACAGGCACCATTTCAGATACATGGGAAGATTGTTAATATTTTAATATAAATTATGTCCCATTGAACCATGGAACTAACAATATGTGAAAGCAGAGCTGAGAACTCAATTATCATCTGGTCTGTCTTTTTATAGAAAAACAAAGTGCAGTCACTAATATTACATAGTTTGTATTTAAATTCAATTCTCATTCTATAGCCATCTCGCCTCAAAATATTTGCAAAATATTCACATGTATGCTTTTAGCATCAGTTTAAAAAGTAAAACTTAATTTTCCATCATTAATTATTTCCACATTTATTTAAAATATATAATATGTTAAAATGTATTGTAGAAAGAGATTGCTTTTCTCCTGGTGCAGGTATAAATTCCCAATATAATAATGGAACGTAAATGTATTCAGAGGGAGAGCAGGCCTTTAATGGTTTTTCTAATAACAAATCTAAGTTTAAATAAATATGGGTCAACATGAAAGTTACCTTCAAATAGGCTTAACCATATTTAATTAAAAAGCTGGCGTAAAGTCATACAAAAATATTTCCATTATCAAAGGCTCTGTGTCTGTAAATAACTTAATGCAATCTTTCAAGTCTGAAAAGTTTAAACAATTATATCAATATGTAAGAGAGGGGGGACTTAACATAATTCAGGCTTATCTGTTTTAACTGTTTCATTAAATTACTACACTTTAACTTCCACCCTATCCTGCAGTCAGTGGAAGTTAAAGTGTAGTAATTTAATAGGTTGTCCAGTCTCAGATAAGGTGCCACAGTTTAATTTCCACTTACTATGGGAGAGCAGCAGAAGCACTAAACTGAATATATCAAGACTGGTAAGTCCCCACCCTCCTTTTAAATCAGTATAATTATTTTGTCTATCTACCACCTTACATACACTGACTAGATTTTATTCTAGGACTTTGTGGCTCTCAAAGTACCCAAGCATTTTACACTCATTAATGGATTTTATACTGACAACTAACACTAAATAATTGATATTTCAGCTTCTTGGGTAAACTGAAGAAATGAAAAAAAAAATCTATATGTTTAGTTAATTTTCCAGTGGTTTTTAAACCTTTATAAAAGATTTAGGTATATTACAAAATGAAGTATTATTTCAAGCTAAAAAGTCAAAACATTTTTAATGTTGAAGATTTTGACTTTTCATTTTTTTGCTCATTTTTCTTCCAAAAGTGTTCACCAATTTCAACACAAACTTATAAATCATTTCAGTTTATCTGATATAACATTTGTCCATGAATAAACTATTCATCCAAAAAAATTGCCCAGCTGGACACACCTGTGAAGCAGGGAATGATTATCCTCATTTTACAGATGGAAATTAAGCATGCAGGAGAGTAACTTGCCCAAAGTCTTACTGTAAGTCAGAAGTGAACCACACATTAACCTCATATCTCCTGCATTCTAGTTTGGTGCTCTATCCACTAGACTACCTCTAGTGGGTTTTTATTATCTATAAAATAGAAGAAGCAAGCACTGTGGCTGACTGTATTTGCCAAGGTTTGAGGAGATGTGTTGGCAAGGGGGAATACATACTAATCCAAACAACTGGCAAACCTACTCTTCATTTCAGTTCCTGTTAGGTGGTTCAGGTGTCTAGTATTAGTTCATGCAGCAGAACAAGAACAACTGTATTTATGGTAAATTAACTTTCTGGGATGTTGACACTAGGAATATGGTAGCCTAACTGTAAATAATCCCCCTGTTATTCCATGCTTGTTTGTGCTAGTGAAAAATCTTTGGGGTGCATCAGAAAGGACTGTATGCTTGTGCAGGTCTCTACACCAACTGTGTTGTTTAAACCTCCTCCATGCTCTGTACAAGCTGATGAAGAACCAACCCTTTTGGTCCTATTGCTTAAAACTATTCAACTGAAATTTTTCATAGATGTCATAGATGTCATAGATGCTACGGTTGGAAGGGCTGGATGACATCATGAGATCATTAGGTGCATCCCCCTTCCCAAAGGGCAGGTAGTCAGCTGGGGTCAGATGACCCCAGCAAGTTAAGCATCCAGTAAAAAATTATCTTATATTATCTTTGTTAAAACTTCTTTTATTCCATTTTCAATCTTCTGATCCTCTTCTGATTTATATCAGTAAAAGTCACAAATCACTCCACTGATGTCAGTAGACCTACAATGTTGTAAAACTGGTGGAAGAAGAAAATCAGGTCCAGAGATTTTTGGACATGACCAGGTACTTACTTATTTCTCAAGATGTATAGGCAATTTTTCAGGACTGATCCATATATCTACAGACCTTCCAATTAAATTAAAGCCTCGAGCAACACAAAATTTCAGTAAATTTTCAGTAAATTATTATCAACACCTTATCCTTCAGCAACTTCTTTCTTTGATTTTAATAACCTTGGCTGGGCTATTCATGTGAACAAAGTGAGTAGGATCTCACCCTATATTGATTAATTTGCACCACCAAGGCAATTAACTCCTTATGATCCTTAGCTAATGACAATTTATATTATATTCCAAATAGCTATATAGTTGTCTTACCTTATGCCCATACCCTTTTTCAGGTTACTCTGCAAGGTCAACTTAGCTCTAGAATGATTGTGTTAACAAATTTCCAATGGCTCAAAACATGAGCAAGACCTTATAAGCGGGGATAAGGGAAAATGCCGCATTCATTGATTACTTGAATTAGACAAAGAGGTTCGGACACATCACTCATATAGACACACACAAAACATCACGCACAAAACTTATACACAGGCACATATAAACACAAAACAACCATTCCATTTAGACATTATAGTTACCAGCAGCAGTTGTTCAATAATAGCACTGGGTGGCCGGCCGGGGCCTTATTGAGAGAAGATGCAGATAGTAGGTAGGGTGGTTATTACGAGAGAAAGATCCTGAAGATAACAGCTTGTAGCGGGGTGAAACAGACACATCTGTGCTCCAATGAAACAGCAGCTGAGAGAGAGACTCACCCAACTTGGCATTTTTAAAGCCTTCTTTTATAAGAATTGGCATCCTTTGTTTCAGTGCTTTGGGGCTTTTCTATACCCAGTTTCCGTTTTTGCAGTTGTTCTTCTTTTGTCTTCAGCTTATCTCAGCCTTGGAGTGTTCTTGCTGCCTGTCTGGCAGGATGGCTGCATTCCTTCTCCTCATTATCTTCTTTGTGCCCTATGCCTGAAAGGGATTCTTCAGCCATTCATTAATTAGTTTACTGACTGGTAACTTACATTTGGCACCTTGTTGCGTACATAAACAGTTAAATCTTCTCCCATCTGCATGCCATTCTGTCACCATTCACCCTTTTACACACACTGATACATAAAAGCTACGCATAGTTCATTTACTTGTGTCAAGCAGAAGGATACAAAATGGAGTTTTCAAGTTGCTTACAGGACAAGATTAACATGGTTACATTTCACTATTATTACACTCTATGTTAACATCCGCTACATTTGTTCAGTTCCTGCTACAATTGTCCCAATGGTTTTAAAGATTCAGTTAGTGAAAATATGTAGTGAAGAAATAGTAAGAGCAATAATGAATTTACTTATTGTTGCCTGTGTTACTGAGACTCTTCTGTTCTACTGTTTAGTTCTGATTCTGAATTTCCATTTAAATTAAGTTCCTATTTCAGTGGGCACATCTACACATGCATTAACACACATTTCCTAATGTGCATTAAATTTAGCACCTGCAATATGAGTTACTAAATAAATGCACATTAGGCTGCCCTAATGTGCAGTATTGCAAGTGTATGCTTTTTAAGTGAAGCTTAATGCACAGTAGCCTATTTTACTATAAATTAGCATATTTGCATATATTTTTACATGACACTTTACTGCACAGTATAATAGGCTACTGCACATTCAAGTGCATGTGTAGATATGCCCACTAATAATGAGATGGGCATAATGTAAAACTTAGGGATGTCAAATGATTAAAAAAATTGATTGCAATTAGATGCTACTCATCCATGTGGGCACAAATGATATGGCTCAGAACAATCCTAGCCTCGTCGTGCATGTCTACAGAGCTCTGGAGGCTGGGCTCAAAGGTCTAGGCACACAGGTAGTTTTTTCCTCCATCCTTCTTGTCATGGACCACAGGCCCCAGAGGGAAAGATGCATCAGTAGGTGAACAGAAGACTCTGGCAGTGGTGCCATCACAAGGGGTTTGGCTTTTTTGACCACAGCCCATACTTCATTGAGAGAGGTAGCAGAATGTTGGGAAGGGATGGCCTCCACCTCACCCTGCAAGAGAAAAAGCTCTTCTCAGCCAGAATGGCTGACCTGATTCACAGGGCTTTAAACTAAGATCTCTGGGGAATGGGCAGTCAATTAACAATTCTAGCCTAGGTCATGTCAACCACAGTAGTAACAGCTTAGGTAGCCCAGGAGAACCCACCCTGCCAACAGACAAGGAAAGGTCACATCCCATCACACAAGGAAGCCTAGGGCTTCCCATGTCAGACTTAACTGCCTGTACACAAACACCAAGAGCTTGGGAAACAGACAAGAAGAACTGACCCTCCTCTTGTGCGATAAAAAATACGATCTCGTAGAGATAATAGAGACCTGGTGGGACTCCACCTATGACTGGTCTGTAGGTATAGAAGGCTATACCTTGTACAGGAGAGACTGTGTTAGGAAGAAGGGTGGGAGTGTAGCTCTTTATGTCAAGGAGCAGTACACTTCCCTTCCAACAAAGTTCACTATCCAAGGAGGGCATCTTGAGACACTCTGGGTTAAAATGTGGGGAGAGCATGGGGAAGGGGATATAATGGTAGAAGTTTATTATAGACCTCCCAACCAAGAAGAAGAACTTGATCATGAATTCAATCGGGAACTAGCTGAGACCGATGCATGGTCATCATGAGGGACTTCAACCTCCCTGACATCTTATGGGAAGAGCACACAGCCAAATCTGATGTGGTCACATAGCTTTCTCACTTGCATTGATAACCTGTAGCTAATGCAAGAGGTCTATGGACTGACTAGGGGAGAGGTACTGTTGGATCTGGTTATGGGGATGATCTGGTGAGCAATCTGAGGATTGAGGGGAAGCTAGGTGGCAGTGACCATGAACTGATCACTTTCTCTGTCCAGTGCAGGGTGGGCAAATCCCTCAGTAAAACATAAATCCTCAACTTAGGGAAGGATCACTTCCACAAACTCAGGAGACTGGTCAGTCAGGCATTAAGAAACCATGGGGAATGGTTATTCCTATAAGAATAAAATCCTCAAAGCACAAGTGAAGTCCATCTCATGATCCAGTGGCTGGGGAACTGGCTCCAGGGTAGGACCTAAAGAGTACTAGTTGACAGCAGCAAATCAGCATGGTGCGAGGTGACCAGTGGAGTCCCTCAGGGCTCCGTACTTGGGCAAGTACACTTCAACATCTTCATTAATGATTTGGATTCCGGTGTCAGATGAGGACTAGCAAAGTTTGCAGATGACACTAAACTATGAGGGAAGGTGGTCACACTGGAAGACAGACTGGGGATACAGGCTGACTTGGATATGCTCACAAGATGGGTGGACCAAAACCTGATAACATTCAACATAGAGAAGTGCAGCGTGCTTCACCATGGGAGGAGCATCGTACTTATAGCCTTGGCAGTGCTACACTCCCTAGCACCACAACTGAAAGAGACTTGAGGGTCTTGATAGATCACAAGGTGAACATGAGCCACCAATGTGATGCTGTGGCTGGCAAAGCAAAAAAAACACTGGCATGCATCCACTGATGCATCTCAAGCCAAACTAGGGATGTAATCCTCCCACTTTACTCCACCTTAACGAGACTGCAGCTGGAGTACTGCATCCAGTTTTGGGCCCCCCACTTCAGGAGGAATGTGGATAAACTTAAAAGAGTCCAGGGGAGAGCCATGCACATGATTATAAGACAAGAGAGCAGGCCTTATGAGGAGAGGTGAAGAGGCATGGGACTCTTCAGCCTAGAAAACTGAAGGCTCAGGGGTGACTTGGTGGCAGCCTATAAGTATGTAAGGGGTGTATATCAGGAAATGAGAGAACATCTGTTCACCAGGGTACCCCAAGGGAAGACAAGATCTAATGATCACAAACTGCTGGAAGACTGTTTTAGACTGGACATAAGGAAAAACTTTACTGTCTGAGTCTCCAGAGTCTGGAATAGACTCCCCCCAGAAGTGGTGCAAGCACCTACTCTGTATTCATTCAAAAGGCATTGGATGTTTATCTTGCTGGGAACTTTTAACCCCAGTAGACTTCCTGCCTATGGCAGCGGGGCTGGACTTAGTGATCTCACAAGGTCCCTTCCAGCCCCTAATGTTAATGAAATTCTACAATTAAAAAAATTAGTTGCACTTGATCACAATTTTAATCACACAGTTAAAACCTCAAAAGTATGCAAAAATGATGAAAGTACTATGTATGGTTTCAGGGTTTGTGTGGGGGAGGAACTTGTGAAGGTGAGGCGGGGGCTGTGGGTGTGGGGGGGTGAGGGGTTTGGAGCCTGGGGAGAGAGGGTCCCTGCATGCCCTGGAAGGATGTGGGGTACTGTGGAACAGGAGTAAGGGGCAGCAGCAGGGCTGAGGCAGGGGCTGTGGCATGAGAGTGAAGGGCAGGGGAAGGGCACGAGTATATCACTTCTCCCCCATCCATTGTATTACACACACACGGGTGTCCTCTTTTTTTAAATGAAATATGGTAACTCTAAAGAAATTCAGCCCAGTGGCATGTAAGGCAGGTCATGCCCAGCAGATAAGTCTGTGGAAGGCAAGGTGTGGGGGGAGAGGGAAAGAGTCAGATCAAGGTCTCTGCAGTGAGGGAGGGATTGTGGCAGAGTTTAATGGGACCCCGGGGCCAGGGCAGATTGTGGGATGGAGCCATGGGCAGCTCTATCACTGTGCACACCCCTGGGGGAAGGCATGGGGAGCCACAGATTTGTGCATGGGGCACAGGCAGGCTGCCTGCTGTAGCCTGGGACTCTGTGCCCTGCTGCCTTTGCCCCATGAGCCACGCAACACTATGTTGTGCCTCCCACCACCAGGTGTACATGGGATGTGTAGAACAGCTATTGTGCACCTCCCAGGCAAAGGCTGCAAGGCATAAAGCCCCAGCCCACAGAAGGCAGCCCACCTCTGCACTATGCAAAAATCCAGGGGGAACATGCCCCCCGTGGGGGAGCATGCAGCAGCAGGGAGTCATGGGATGGGATGGGATGGATGAGCCACCTGCAGCTCCATCCTATGACCTGTCCCAGCCCTGGGGGCCCATTCACTCCAGCCCCTTTCCCACTCCCTCCCTCTCCATGGGGGTCTCGATCTTCCCCCGCCACCCAACTTACTGGCTGGGCATGCATTGCTCTACAAGCCATCAGAGTGTGCTCCTGGCCTGATGCATGCTGCAGGTGTGTGCATGTGTGTGTGTGTGTGTGCGCGCGCGCGCGTGTGTGTGTGTGCGCGCACACCCTCCCTCCCCCCCGCCTTCCTACTGCAGCAGCCTGAAGCCCACTCCCAGGCTGCCCTGTGGTCCTCTGCACTGCCATGTCTGCCCTTCTGGGCAGCCCAGATGTGGTGGTAAAGGCAGCAGAGTGAAGTCCAGGCGCAGACTACAAAAGCACATGCATGATTAATGTTAAAAAATTAACACAAGAACCAATTAATGTGTTAATTGCTCACATTAATGGCAATTAATTGACAGCCCTAATTAAATGTATATAGGTGGTAGGACTTAATTGATTATGGCTTCACATGTGCAGGCCTATGACTTTTGTAATTGAAATATTATACATTTATACATATATACATATTGAAATATTATATATATATATATATACACACAGCTCTAGGTTTAGTCTGTTATCTCCAGTGAAGAAGACCTGAACTGCACATCCTTACAGTTCAAGTGCATGGAATTTTACTTCCCTTTGTGCCTCTGAACAGCAGCTGTCTAGCTACATAAGTGGTGTATTTAGAACTTACGCACAGGTGGCAATTCTACCCTTCAGTGTGAATGCATAAATTTAAGCATGTAGATTAAGCAAGAACAGTAGGCGAGACACTAGCTTGGTACATACGTACCAGATGTGGATGTGTACCTGTGTCCAAATCAAGAAAATGTAGGACAAACACAAAGCTAGTAGGTTGTAGACCCAGGAAGAGGAGGGTATTGTTATGGTTTACCCAAAATAGGCTACTCACATAAGCTCTGGGCTCCCTTTAGTTAGGGGAAGTTTGAACATGTATCTCCCAAAGTGTTCGCAGTGCTACAGGTGAGGCATTGTGCAAGTGCTTCTCACTGCTCCCATTAAAGTTAGCCTCCTGTGCCACAAGGAGAGGAAAGTTATGTTGGGTCAGGAGAAAGACAATACCTGATTTACAGTGTATCAATTACAGGATTATGCTGATTTGGAGAGATACTGGTTTAAAACTTTGTGAGTTGGTGCTAGAATGTAGGTCTCCACTTCTCTTGGCAAGTGCATTCACCTATGGGGCTAAAATATTATTTTTCTGGAATTTATACTCAGGTATGCACACGTTTGGCTGCATATATACCTAGCCATTGTATAACCGTGCTGCACATGTTCAGTGTACATGTACTTACCTGAAGTGAGAGCCAAAACCACCTACATAGATGGATAGATAACAGCAATTTAGATGAAGAAAGAGAATTAGAATTTCATCCTAAGTCTTTACTTATAGCCTAATACACTACTGAGCACTCACAATAATCAATGTCAACAACAATTACCCTTACTTTACATTTTCAACCTTATTTATGACTTACAGATTATTTGCCCATTCAGGAAAATAATTATGAAATAAATTTTGCATACATGCTCTATTCAGTTATAACTCAGTAAATTATGGTCATTTTGTTAAAAAAACCCTTTATTTATGTAAATATTTATCTGTGCACTTTATACTATTTTCACAGGATACTTAAACTGCTGACAAAATATTTGATGTTCTGGACTTTTCTTTCTCTGTGAAAAATCTGTGGAGCCATTACCCAAAGAAAAACTTTAGATAATTTGCATGAAAATTACATTTAAATTTTGTTCTGACCTTTCCCTTTCATTTACAGTATATCTGAAAACATCTACAGTTATCATGTCAGTGAAATACTCTTCCAAAAAATCTACTCTGCAATCGTGCTGTACAACTTAGTTATGCTTTCAGATAGGTTTTTATAGTAATTTCCTTACAAATTCCAAAGAAGTATCATCAGTAAGATTTAAGATCATTTTAGACTAGTTTATCAGCAGATGTGTGTTACATTCATGTGGCATAATATAAGATACAATTCAAACAGAATTATCAGCCTCTCCCTTTATACATGGTAAGGGGAAAAAATGAGCAAATTAATGGTGGGAGAAAATAGCCTTTAACTACTAGACTTTTATGGGTATGTCATCTCAGTTATTTTCCTTCTAAGGTGATTTACATTGAAAATGTTATTGTACTCCAAAATGTGATTGTTCTGTAGTAGCAACTGTAGGATGTATGCTTATAATGCAATTCTACCAGAATCAGTATCATGTTGCCAAGTACCTTATCAGGCTTGTTTTACAAAGATTTTATGGTATACAATATGTGATGCAAATGAGCCTTAAAATACAATGTTACAAAGAATAAAATTTGACTTTTTTATGGTAGCATATTTTAATGGATTTTTAGTTATGACACTAAAACAAATAAAGGTCATACAACAGTCAATGTTCCTAAAATGTTAAGATCCATAAAATGACTTACTTACTGTAACAGTCATATTTGAAGGATTTATGTGATCATTATTACATAGAAGTGACCTTGTCTTTTATATACTGGTATTACTGTTCCCAATAATGATGACCTCACTTTGTGATTTATCTTATTAAGCCACGGTAATTTAAGAGACATCCTTAATTTGATTCTTACAGTGATTTTTGAGAAATTGTAATTCAGTAACTGTAATAATGCCAACATTTCAAGCTTGTGTTATAAATCTTAGGTGACCTAATTCTACCTTTTACCATGAACGCTGCCTAAATGAAGTAGCCTTGATGCAGAATCATACATTGTAATAGAGTTTTCTGTCCCCTGTGCCATTGTGATCATAGCACAGCAAGTATTTTAAGCAGCCTCAGTAGTAGATTCATCTTTGTTATTTATGCGGGGTGAATATGGGGTGGATTTCTTTTTCCCTTTGTGCATATGAATAGTAGTTTTCTAACTGTGTTCTTAGATATATTTGACTCTGCCAATGTGCTATGGTCACATAGGCTAGGGATAGACATTACACATAAACTGGTTCAAGTGCTCAGAAACTGGTTTAAACCTGTAACAGAACAGATGTCAGTGCACATAAACCAGTATGAAGATGGCTGCTCCCTGACCAGAGCTCTGGCAGAGACTTGCAGGCATACAGCATCTGCCTGGCTTTTCCCTGCTAAACAGGGGTTATTACCCCTCCCCTCTGCCTTACACAGACCCCTCAGCATTAGCTAGCAAACCACATGCTGGCTACAGTCCATGGTGTGGGAGAAGACAGTCAGACAGGCTTTTTGGAGCTAAACAACAGGTAACTTAACGTCCTTCTTTGGAAGAGCTGTTTTAGAAAAGCTCCATTAGTTAATGTAGAGAGACTTTGTTTTCTTAATAAACACTGTGTTAGGGGTGATAAACATTCCCTGCTGGGCTGCTTTGGAGGTGGGGGGAATAATTAGAGTCTTGCCTGGCCACACCCCTCTCAGCTCAGCCCTGTGGAAGCCAAGGGAGGGTTGCTGTAGCACCCCCTGGCTTCTAGCCTGAGCCACTGCAGGCATCTCCCTGCATTTCTGGCATGTCTGTCTGGCTACAAAACTGATTTGCCTGGCCAGGTTAGACTAACCTGCAAAGATTGAATCTATTCAGGCTCAGGCTTTTTGAATGTCTGTCCTTAGCCATAAGCATCTGCAAATATACAGATCATGCGCTGGGTTATGCACTGGCTGGCTAGGTATGCACATTCTGGGTGCATCGACACATGCCTGTTAATGCGCACCAATAAGCTTCAGAGCTTATCACTCTGGAGCTTATTGCTGCCAGGTGTGCATCTGCATGTGCAATCACATCATGTTGAGCAGCATGGTGAGCATGGGGCTGCATTATACAGAAGTGGACATGGCTATATGAGTCGTTTACTGCAAATGCCCTGCCACAGCTGCCTTTTTGTAACTGACATCTATTTGCTACCCATATTCTGCAGCTACCTTGGGTATCAGAGGCTTGATCCTGTGAGACAGTGGTGCCCGATGCTTTGCCTTAACACTGTCTGATTTGGGGTTTTGGGGGGGGTTGAGGGGGGAGTAGTATCCTTTCCTTTCTTCTTTACAATTGATCAACTTATTTTCTACTAAAACAAATTTAATTTAAACCACTCATGCAACTTTTGATTATGTAAATATATGCCAATTTAAAGATTTTAAAGTTTCAAGATCATTGCTTCATTTCATTGAGGTTACTGATAGCATGTTTTGTGTACTCAGTTCTTCCATCCCCTGATGGAAGTTCTCCAAAAATATGCTAAATGTGTCTAGTGAATGCACAGACTTCTATTTTGAATTTTAAAAAGAGTAGGACAGATCAGGCCACCAGTTTTAAAGCAGAATTATCTTTTGATATCAGTTGAGATTTCTGATTAAAGATTGACTATATAATATAGTTCAATAATTTCAGAAATAGAATATCCTTCTTTCCATGGTAAACTTGCAATCTAGAGCACAAAGGAAATTGATGGATTTTATATTTTCAAAAGCAATTACTGAGAAATGATAGCCAATACATTTATTTTTCAGCTTTCTCTGCAATGGTGATCATTCTTTGGCAAAATATGAAAGCCTGATAATTTTACTAAAGATAAAATTAATTTCCTAAAACCTAAGAAATACTATATTATGCTATGTCATAAAAATATGTAGCAATAGTTAACAGTAACAGTGATTTGGCTGGCAATCATCTGCCCACACCTCTTGACCTCATGTCTATTTCCAGGATTATCCTTTATAATCCACAGGCATATACACACAAACCCACACACACACACACACACACACACACACACGTGTGCGCACATGCCCGTAGAATCAAAGAAATGGAAACACATCAAACTTCACATTTTATAGTTCCTTCTATATTGTTCTTTTAAGGATCATAAAGGTTTGCCCTGACAACAGCAATAATCCAATCTAGCCCTCAGACTTCATAGCCTATGTTGCAGAAGTTCTGCCAAGATCTGCCCCAGTGGTCCTCAGCTAGCCATTACCCCAAAAAGACTGTGTTCTCTGTTGTACTTTGCATGTATAAACAATTTTCACATATTAACCTCTGTCTACTCCATGAGTTGAAAGATTGTACTCTATTGTCCCATTGCAAATATAGTATGGCAGACAAGATGTGGACTTGCCTAACATCACACAGGTAGTCAATATCAAAGCTACAGTTAAAATGTGGGATTCTTCTGTTCCACCCATCTTCTCAGGCAAAAAAGATGATATAGAAGGAATCACTTGCTGTAGACAAAAGTTCCATCAAGTGCTCAGAAGAAGAGTTTCCTGTAGAAAATATGTCAGAGGCTGATACAGAGTTCAGGTGGTTACCCAGCATTTTATGTTGTTGGTTGCTGGCAAGAATTCCGTAAGAGGAAGAGGTAAAAGGTTTCTGCTTGATTTATTATCATGTATTAGAAAATCTGACTTGATGCACTGAAATTGCAAATATGCAATGTAGACTTCATGCAGTTCTTTAAAGTATTACTATGCAAGGGCCACATTTCATGCTCAATTACACTGGCATATATTTTGACTAGTCATTGGCTTCATTCTGGAGTAAGTGTATTTAGTTTAAAAGGAGCACAGAATTTGGATAGAATTTCATCTTAGTCCTTCTCATTTCTTTCCTTCTCACTGCCTAAATGTATACAATACATTGCCTTGGCCAACATGAATTTCACACCTCCCCATTCACATTTAGCATGTGCTCAATCCAATATTTTTTATAATACAAAACAGAGGGATGAATAGCAATATGTACTATATATTTATAAGTAGAGCCGTAATTATATCTGTTTCACTCACTACATCTTCAGTAATTTTTAAAAGCTTAAGTAATATTTGCTGAGGTATCTTGTTCTGCTTTTCTGTGTTCGTGATCTGTTTTTTTCCCCCTAAGGACACTGAGTGTAATTTGTATGCTACATCTGAAGCATGACCTTGGCTTCTCATGAGCTTTGATTCAGACAGCAAAGATCTCAGTGTTTGAGCTTTTGCAGGTCATTTCAGCATTATGCCCAGTCTCAAACAGTTTTGATGTGAAGTGTGTGTGTATGTGTGTGTGCGTGCACATGTGTGTATGCATAGTCTAGTTTGCAATTTAACCCATATGATTAGTCCTACTGATATCAGTGAAACCCTTCTTTCCCATATATTAAAGAGCATATGGGAAATGAGGGTGAGAGAGAAGGGGAGCAGGGGCTGTGGCTCTGAGTTCTTATGCACCAAATAGGAGTTCTGACCACATATTTTGCCAGTAAGCTGCATGCAGTGAAAAGACACTGCAGGAGGGTGGCCCAGTAGTTCTCTTGCTTCACTGAGACACTATGACCCCAGTGCTTCCCTTTGCTGGAATGTACATTTCTACATTCTCCATAACAAAAGACTGTAGCTTATAGACGCAACCAAGTCCAAATGTAATATACTCAAAACTTTTGTAATTTATGGGATTATCTAAATATGCAGATTTAGATCATCAGCCATTTTTAAGGTATATTAGGGGCACAGGTCTACACGTGTGTGCTTTAAGGTGCCTTAAAATGGCAATGATTGACTTTAGTCCCAATTTGGTCCACACACCACATTAATGCACCTTAGCATGTGCACATATAGACACATACCTCAATTGCCTCAACTGAAAAAGAAGCTTATAAGGGATGGAAGTCCGGAACTGCCACTAAGGAGGATTATGTAGCACTGGCCCACAACTGTTGGGAGCTCAAACTGGCTACAGGAATCAAGGCCAATAAGAAGTCCTTCTTCAAATATATGGAAAACTGGAAAAATATAAGGCCAACATTGTATCCTTGCTGAACCAAATGAGGCAGCTGACAACCAACACCCCTCAAAATATTAATCTCAATGATTACTTTCCGTTGGTTTTCCACCATCCCAAGGGGATCACCCTGCCTGACAGGACACAGGACTACGAGGGTAAGGACGATCATATGCCTATAATTGGCAAAGATCTTATGAGGGAATAGCTTGACAGGCTGGACATCTACAAGTCAGCTGCCCTGGATGGAATGCATCCAAGAGTGCTAAAATAGTTGGCTGACACCATAGCATGACCAATGGCAAGGATATTTGAGAACTTGTGGTGCTTGGGAGAGGTTCCTGAAGATTGGAAGAGGGAGGATCTTGGAAAAAATCATCAAAGACACCATCAACAACAGGCTAAAGGAAGGCAACATTCTGAGAGAGAGTCAACACGGCTTTGTTGTGAGTAGGTCTTGCCTGATGAACCTCATTTCCTTCTATGACCAGGTGATACATCGCCTGGACAAAGCAGAAAAGGTTGATGTCATATCTTTAGATTTCAAAAAAGCTTTTGACTTGGTCTGCCATAATGTCCTCGTGGTAAAATTGGGGAACTGTGGCCTTGACAACCTCATGGTCTGATGGCTGGGGAACTGGCTCCATGGTCAGACCCAGAGAGTGATAGTTAATGGATTTGAGTCAACATGGCACATGGCGACAAGTGGTGTCCCTCAAGACTCAGTACTTGGGCCAGTACTCTTCAGTATATTCATAAATGATCTGGATTTGGGTATCAGAAGCAGACTGGCAAAGTTCACAGATGACACCAAATTATGGGGAAATGTGGTCATGCTAAAGGATAGGTTGGCAATTCAGGCCGACCGGACAGGCTCACAAGGTGGCAGATCAAAACCTGATGACATTCAACACGGAGAAATGCAAGGTGCTCCACCTCAGGAGAAAAAACCCACATCATACTTATAGGCTTGGCAGTTCACTAGCACCACGACTGAAAGAGACTTGGGTTCATGATAGACCACAAGATGAACATGAGCCACCAATGTGATGCCGCAGCCAGCAAAGCAAATGAAACTCTGGCTTGCATCTACTGATGCATCTCAAACAAGACCCAAAAAATCATCCTCCCACTTTACCTAGCCTTGGTGAGGCTGCAGGTGGAGTACTGCATCCAGTTCAGGGCTGTACATTTTAGAAAGGATGTGGGGAAGCTTTAGAGAGTCCAGAGGAGACCCATGCACATGATTATAGGACAAAAGAGCAGGCCTTAAGAGGAGAGGCGAAGAGGCATGGGACTCTTCAACCTGGAGAAGTGAAGGCTTAGGGGTGACTTCATGGCAGCCTACACATGTGTAAGGGGTTTACATCAGGGACTGGGAGAACATCTGTTCACCAGGGTACCCCAAGGGAAGACAAGATCTAACAATCATGAACTGCTGGAAGACTGTTTTAGACTGGACATAAGGAAAAATTTATTTACCGTCCGAGTCTCCAGAGTCTGGAATAGACTACCCCCAGAAGTGGTGCAAGTACCTACATTTAAGAAACACTTGGATGCTTACCTTGCTCAGGTGATCTTACTCTACTTGGCTTCCTGTCTCTTGGGCAGGGGGCTGGACAAATGATCTCGGGAGATCCCTTCCAGTGCTAATGTCTATGAAATCTATGCCTTATTGTGCATTAAGCAGGTGCTCATTAAGTTTAGGCATGCATAAAAGCATGTGTAGACACACCCAAAGATTCCTTCCTTGTATCTATTGTTTTCCCCTATATTTTAGCTGTTTCTTGTAGTGTCATACTCTGTGATTTGCAACAAACAAAATTTTTAAACATAAACAAGCACTGTGTTTGTTTCCTCAGTGCTTTAAGGATATTTTTTTCTGTTTATTTTAACTGAATACAATCTGAGGTACGTGTTAGGACAGAATTCTGGGGTTTTTTGCTTGGGAGCATTATGGGGAAGAGGGCAGAAACAGGGCTAGATAGTCTGCTGCATGCCTGTTGTGTACTACTTGTAGGGAGGGAGAATGAGCAGGTATTTTGCCTATCTGCATTTATTCACTCCAGGAAGATGTGGTCAGTTCACTTGAGGATAAGACCTAGATCCAATTCTCTGTTTATATGATGCCAGCACTGGCCTGTGGTATGGGTCCCTATGCCAGCAAAACACTTAAACAACATGATTAGTCCTACTAATATCAGTGAAACCTGTCGCATGCTCAAAGTTAAGTACATGAATTTACCAGTAAGTGCTCTGCTGCATCAGGAACTTCAAGTTAATAAGAACCAGGACCAACTCTTGACTTCTAGTGTTCTACTCTTCCCTACCCTAAAGTGTCTCATGATAATGATGCTGAAATTTTTAATTTAAAACTTTATGTAGATTTAAGCAACTATGTGATTCAGCTTCATAAAAGACTATAGATAGGCATGGGCCACTGATTTTACATAAAGAACCTCCTCAGTGAACAATTTAACATCAACTTACCCAGTGTTGTTGCAATGTTAGCAATGGATTTAAGCTTTAAATATAACCACAAAATATGTTAAATGACACCATTTAAAACTATAATTTAGATTATCACTAAATCATTTATTTTTATTAGGTTTTTGAATATGAAATATTTTATAAAACAAGGATCACTTGAGTTAATACGAAGTTAAAAAACTATTAGGGAAAGGAGGAAAGGTTATCCAACTGGGCTATACTTGTACTCTAAATAACCACCCAGCCTAGTCTCCCATGCCACAAGTATAGTGGAGGATTGATCTTCAGCTCCTCGACCAAGGAGTCAACCAGAGGCCATCTGCCATCTCAGAACTGCCAACACATCTCCACACTTTTCTAGGTTAATCTCTAGCTGACAGTTTTAAGCCACTGAAATGAACATTTTGCATCACTCACAGTAGCAATACAAGGAGGCCATGCTGGGACCCCAGTTTCAGCCCAGCATCATTCCAGAAACACTTTACTTGTTAATATTTTTCTCTTTGGTAATGTTACATACATTTTTAATACCAGTATATCAGGAAAAATTTTCATGGATATTGATTACAGTTGTAGCAGTTCAGAAAGTGAAATTCCATATGATTATACTGTGCCACAGACACAGTAAATACAACAGGTCAAACAGGTCTCCAGTTAAAAACTCACATAGCAGCAAAACAGATTTATTGTGCATTGGACTGATCACAGCCCTAGCATCATCAATTGTATGAGGATATACTCTTTAGCTGTGGGGACAGGTAGTACGTCCTCCTTTTTTACATCTCCTCAGATATCAAAGTTTTGATTTATCTTCCCTCAAGAAAAAGACTTTTCAGAAATTTACCATAAATAGCTGGACACATGTCATAAAGAATATATATTTTCCATTTTAAAATGAGAAAAATATATGAAATCAAAATAAAAAATAAGCTTAACCCATATTGACCTAAGCCTGGTCACTTGCCTTACCAAGACCTTGTATAACCATTCAGTTTCTCCTGGGAGAGTCAGTGCTTTCCCAGGAGAACCCATGAGTGTACAGATGTTCAGGCCTTTTTTCCCCAGAGTAAAAATGGCCACTTCCAGAGAAAATTACCTTGGGAACAAGCAGGGTTAAATGACTCCTGAGAGAATTTCTCTTGGGAGAGCAAAAAACTATACATGTCATGGCTTCCCTCAGAAGAGAGCATAGTCCTTCAGCATCCCACCCACCCTTACACCACACACACACATTCCCCCTCCATCTGACGAGACAGCGTGCAATTGGTCTCTGCGGCTCCAACCAGGAACAGAAAATGCCCCATTCACAAGCCTCACATTGTGCTGCAGGGAAACACAGACTGATTATTGGCAGTCTTGGTCAGCTAATGCCCTATGCATTGCTCCCATCAGTCACCAGGCAAACTGAGAGAATCCGAAGAGCATGCTGAGATGTATGCACAGGCCCTCCCATGGGTTGCACAGTATCAACACTGAAAGCTCTCTTCACTTCAGGGCCTAAGGATCCAAATGTCTGCACACAGCTCTTGGTACATTTCCTACCAGGAAAAGAAACCTGGGAGAATTCTCCCAGATTATTTGAATATGTGTATCCAGCCTAAGAAAAAAGTAAGGCTCATATAGGTATAGTTGTATCCATGCAGACAATAAATATCCTCCAATTAAATGCATCTAAAGTCATCCTCCTTCTATCAAATTTGCTGTCTTTTGGCACAGCAGAATGTTAGGAATTTATCCTTAGATCAGAAAGACCTATACTGCTCCATATTAATTGCATTAATAAACATTGACACAAACACTGGAATCCTGCCCCCTCCCTTGCCTCTTTCACCTCTCTTATTTATACCCCTTAGAGTTTTAAAATAAAAGGTCTGAACCTTCATTTATATCAGGAATGAATGAATCTTCTATATTTAGCACACTGAAAAAAGCTATTTGAACAGGTGCGTCTAATAAAACTGGTTTCTAGCTATTTTATTCTATTTCAGTTTCATCCTATGTTGAATGGCACCTTGTTTCCCTGAGTAAATTGGAAGTCAGCTCTCTCCCCTGGTGCATTTTAGAAGTTTATTTACTTCAAAGAGGTGTGAAATCATCTTACATATCCTGCTTAACCTAAGGTTCTCTCATACACTATAGGACAGATTCTCCGAAGCCTTACTTTCTGTACAAATCTTAACACCCATGCACAAACAGATCTGAATTGTGGTATTTTATTTTTTGGACAAATATAAATAACTCCACCATGTATCAGACAGTTTCATGCCTCTGTAAAGTGAGATCTGCAACTTTTCTTGCATAAAATCCAACCAAAACTGCATTAAAATTAATGAAAGGATCAAGTTTTAAATATGTAGATATTTTTATAATATTATTTGATTATTTTTGGTTTAATATTTCATAGCATCACAGATTCATAGAGAAGCAGGGCTGGCAGGGGCCTCCAGAGGTCATCTAGTCCAACCGCCTGCCAGAGGCAGGATCATCCCTCTCCAAGCCATCCTATACAATCCATAACCCAAACTCCATGTAAGACTACCATCAATAGTGACACAATGCAGACCTAACACCCTAACCGGCCACAGGTAAAGCACAGGATAAAGAATGGATTCACCTTAATGGTGGCAGTCTAGGAAGGCCAAAATATTGAAGAAAAATATTTTGCGAGTAGTACTCCACATGACATCAGTGTAAATCAACAAATAAAGACCTAGCACTGAGACCACACACAGTGTGTAACAGAGACATAACTTTTGCACCCTGGGCAGTGGAGAGATGCTGAGTGCTGGGGTGGAGGAGCGGGGTTGTCAGTCTTACCAGCTTAGGGACTCTTGCTGTTTTCCCACACCCAGCTCCTATGTCTGGGCAGCACAGGTCTGTTCCAGCCATGGCAAAAACTCTTTGGGGAGACACCATTCTGATACACCCTCTAAGTTGACATCCAGGACTGGTACCCCTCTGCCCCCTTCTGCCTATTATGTTAGGTATTTACTATGTGTTACAGTATTTGTCATACTCTGAAACTAGAATATCTGAAATCCTTAATTTCAATCTGTATTGATATAATAGAACTGGACATTTTTTGAGCTTTAATTTTATGAATCTCAAAACACTTTACAAGTATCAATACATTAAGTAATTATTATTGTTCATCCCATTTAGCTGATGGACTACTGTGTCCGAGAGAAATTAAGTGATTTGTTTGTGATCATGGAAAGAGATTGTGGTAAAAGTGGGCATAAAACCCCATAATACCATTCTGTGATGTTGAATGTAATTTAAAGTAAGCCTTCATGCTGGGAAATGAATAATTTTTACTGTGATACAGAGACAAAAAAGGTAGTGTAGCAGTCTTGTGAAAATATAAATACATTTTATTTCTTAGACATTTCATAGACATTTGGGCTGGAAGGGACCCTGGAGGATCATTGAGTCCAGCCCCCTGCCCCAGGGGCATGAAGCCAGCAGGGATCATAGGATCCCAGCAAGATAAGCATCCAAATGTATCTTGAAGGCATTCAGAGTGGGTGCTTGAACTGCCTCTGGTGACAGTCAGTTCCAAAACTTGGGGGCTCGGACAGTGAAGAAGTTCTTTCTTATGTCCATCTTGAACCTGTCACAGTGGAGTTTGTTAACATTCGATCTTGTCATCCCTTGGGGGACAGTCGTTCCCCCAGATCCTGATGAGCACCCCTGATAAACTTATAGGTGACCACCAGATCACCCCTGAGCCTGTGCTTTTCCAGGCTGAATAACCCCATTGCTCTCAGCCTCTTGTCATAAGGTCTGTTTTCCTGACTCTGATCATGCACGTGGCTCTCCTCTGCACCCTCTCAAGCTTCTCCACATCCTTTTTGAATTGCGAAGCCCAGAACTGAATGCAATACTCCAGCTGCGGCCTCACCAAGGCCGAGTACAGCAGGAGAATGATGCCCCAGGATCTGCTTGAAAAGCATCTATGGATGCAAGCCATTGTTTTGCTCGCTTTACTAGCTGCAGTATCACACTGAAGGCTCATGTTCATCTTGTGTTCAACCATGACCCCCAAGTCCCTTTCATCTGCAGTGCTAACCAGTGTAGCACTACTGAGCCTATAAGCATGGTGCAGGTTTTTCCTCCCAAGGTGGAGAAGCTTGTATTTTTCAGCGTTGCGCACCATCAGGTTCTCGTCCACCCATTTCATGAGTCTGTCCAGATCTGCCTGGATCACCTTCCTATCCTCAGATGTAGACGCTTTACCTCAGAGTTTGGTGTCGTCGGTGAACTTGGCCAGTTCACTTCTGACGCCAATGTCCACATCATTGATGAAGATGTTAAACAGTATAGGCCCTAGGATAGAGCCTTGTGGGACCCCACTGGTCACAGTGCACTAAGATGATTGGTTCCCGTTGACCACCACCCTCTGGGTCCTACCGCAGAGCCAGTTCCCCAGCCAGCAGATTGTGGTGATGTCAAGGCCGCAGTTAGCCAGTTTAGCCAAGAGGTGATCGTGGGATACCAGATCGAAGGCTTTTTTAAAATCAAGGTATATGACGATTGATCTCTTCCCCCTTATCCAGGCGATCAGTCACCTGGTCATAAAAGGAAATGAGATTGGTCAGGCAAGACCTACCCGCAATGAACCTATGCTGGGTATCCCTCAGGATATTGCCTTCAGCTAGTCTGTTAAGGATGGCCTCCTTGATAATCTTTTCCAAGACCTTCCTCAGGATAGAGGTCAGGCTGATGGGCCTGTAGTTTGCTGGATCTACTTTCCTCCCTTTCTTGAAGATAGGCATGACATTGGCCTTCTTCCAATCTTTGGGCACTTCACCAGAGCACCAGGAGTTCTCAAAGATCTGTGCCAGGGGCTGAGCTGATGTAACCCATCAGTGTTTTACTTCCTGACAGTTTTACTAACAGATCTTTTGTGTCAGCTGGAGCAGTATCTTCTCTTAGGGCCTTGTTACAAGTAATCATAGGTGGCTCCTGGAGTTCTTAACACCTGGATTGTCTATACATTAGCATCTAAAACTAGTTTTAAGCACTTATTATGTGGTTTAAAGTTATACCACTCCAGGACAACATTATCTCTGATCTGTGTTATCCAGTTCATGTTACAGTAAGCTGCAGCCACTCTAAGCCAGTGGCTCTTGACCTTTTTTATACCAGGACTTATTTGTCAACATCAATGGCCAGTCCTGCCCCAGTGTCCCTCACTCCCAATCTTCTGCCACCCCACCCTTAGGCCCCAGGCAGTGTGCGGGGCAGGGGGTAGGTGTGTGGGGCGGGAGGGGAGGCATGGGGGGCCCAAGCAGCCCCAAGCAAGCCTTTGCAAGCTGGAACTCTGAAAGCCTGCAAGGGAAAACCACAGTTTCCCATGTTTTTCTCCTTAAAAGGAGAATCCATTTTTAAAGTTTGTTCACAACCCTTTCATATAGTCTTGTGACCCACTTTTGGGTCATGACCCCATGGGTTGAGAAATGCTGCTCTAGGCTACATCCTAGTGTAAACACTCCCCTGATGACCTAGATTGGGCCCACTGCTTTCCCCAGCACCCCAGAGCCCTGCTTACTGACCCTCTGCTCCACCCTCCACCACTTACTTGCAGCTGCCCATGTTGTCTGTCCCTAGGGAACAGGCAGGGGAGGTTTAAACTGCCTGCCCAGCTGCTACCACTACTGCTACTGCTTCTGTCTAGGCCAGAAGAGCTTCAGCCCAGCAGCAGTGGTGGTAGGGGAGGCAAGTTAACCCTTCTCTGCCGGGTCCCCTGGGAAAGACAGTGTGGGGAGCCACAAAGTAAGTAGTGGCCAAGAGGCAAGGGTGGAGCCCCAGGGCAGGAGGGGTGGGAACCAGGGGAGCCCCAGGGCACAGAGGGAGCTCAGAATGGGTGCTGGTAGGTTTCCCACCTTTCAGTCCAACAGGCCCCTGCTGGCCTGAACCTGTGATGGCTCCAAACTTGAGCTGGAACCCATCAACATTTGTGTGGCTCAGCTCATACCATAAGGTGTAACAAGTCCCTTACTATACCTGTCTGTAGGAAGTGAGTCATTCCAAAATTTACTAACAGCAGCATGATCAACATGACACCATAATGAAAACTGAGAGAATATTAGGATAATATATCAGACCAGAAACTATCATTAATGTCATGGGTCTTAATGGTATATTTCACTTCCCTAACCTTTACAACATCTCAAATAGAATACAGCAGGGTGCTTTGTTCTTCTAAAGACTGCCAGTATAACAATGCAATCTTTTGATTTAAGCCTTTACAAGCTTGGTTGGGATGGCTTGCAGAATAAAGTACATTGATTAAATAATTCATGGTGCTATAGAGGGAAATGATAGGTAATACTTGTTCTTGTAATAATGCTGCTTCAGATCAACCAAGGTTGAGTACATCAATGGACAGAGCTCCTTGATCATTTAAGGCTCAAGCTTTTGAGGTACTGAGCACCCCTTCAAATTCTCATTGAAGTTGAGAGCTATGCATGTTGCTTGGCAGTGGGTTTTCACTTAACAAATATAGAGTTATAGCATGTTTTTTCTTTATTATTTTCCTCAGGGAATAAAAATACTAGGCTGCATTTCATTCAAAAAGTAGCTGTGGTTCTTTTATGTCACTCATTCATTAAGGCCCAGATCCTGCTTTTTCCCAACTATGTCTAAGACATACTTTTGCACATCTCCCACTAAAATAGTCTCTCTCTTGTGAGCCAGATGTGTATTTTTGGTTTGGGCAAAGAGTAAGTATAATAAGGGAGAATAGGATCTAGCCTACAAATCCAATCAGCCTTAAGCAGATAGTAGGCAAACTACTAAAAAACATTATATTTTATGTTCTCTTCATTCCTGCTAAAAATAATGAAAACCAAAAAGATCCATGTAAACAATAAACATTTAATATAAGATTTTAAGTGGTGAAAAACATTTGGTTTTTTACAACAGAAAGAGCACTGAATATAATTTCAATGAATAAATGGTTAATGTTTTAGATTACTTGGTTAGTTAAAGTGAATTTGTCCAATAACCACTTATCTCTCTCTCAAGGTTCTTCTCCAGGATTTATTTACTGCTAGGTTCAGATCTGCTATTTTTATTCCAGAAAGGGTTCGTCTACATGAGAAATGCTACTGCGCACTAGCTTAGTTTACTGCACAGTATGGGCAAGCATATACACAAGTGCACCCTTACTGCTCTGTAAAAATTGCTAATCATGGTTAAATTTGCTACCTGCAAATGCAAATGCAGGTAGCAAATTTAATCACAATTAGTTACTGCACAGTAATGCAAGTGTAGAAGCAACCCAGCATCAAATTTGCTGCCAGGTCTGCCCTGCCACTAGGGGACCGGCCTGAGGCCAGCCCCAGGGCTCCTGACTGGCCATCTCTCCTGACCCAGGGCTGGGCTGCATTTGTGGCAACCCCTACCTACAGGCTGTAAAAGCCTTAAGCCATTTTATGCCCTGGGGCACACACACACCACAGTCCCCCTGGGCAGGCCACAGCCCTGCTATCCCTGCCTGCCTGGAGCTCCATGCTGCAGCTTGGTCCTATTCAGCCTTGCAGCTGCCAGGGCACTTCTACCTGGCCAGCAGGGTGGACACCACTTGCTGCAGGCTGATGTAGCCCTGCCAGCCCTGTCAGCATGCCTGCTGTGGGGCATAGCCTCTGCTGTGCAGCTGCCAATCCCTTGCCATGCACTAGGCACTGCTGGCAGCTGCCCAGGGCCAAAAATAAAAGGACAACCACTCAGGGACCTAGACAGCTGGGGTGGGACCATAGGCGACTGATGGGGGGAGCCACAAGGGGGCACGTGCTTCCCCTGACAGGGTCATCCCTGCTGCCACTGCCATTAGCAGCTTCTGCAGGTGCTCACCAGCCCCATCACCACTGCTACCACCAGCTTTTGCAGGTGCTCACCAGCCCCATCCCCACTGCTGATGCCACCACCAGCTTCTGCAGGTGTTCCCCCCAGACTCAGGAGGCACCAGTCACCCATGACTGGGACCCAGCATCCTGGCCTTATCCTCCCCATCCAGGCCTGCCCTGACCTGTGTGCACATGCCTGTGGCCTCCACTTGTGCCCCAGCAAGAGCCAGGAGGAGGTTGCTGACCCTGTGGTATTCTGGAGTGACACAGAGATGCAAAGGCAGTTTGAGTGGGGCTGGTGCTTGAACACCCATATAGTTGGGAAGAATGCAGGAGCGCTGGCACTCCCAGTCAGTGCAGCAGTGCTGCATCAAGCTCAAGGCCTTGCGGGCACAGTGGGTGGCCATGACCGACCACAATTGTCAGTCCAGTTGTGTCCACAAAACCATGCCCTTTATGTGGCAGCTGGCCCACATTTTGGTGGTGCCCTAGGAACCACATTGCAGCTATGTGGTTTACACCAGCAAAAGTGCCTGCCTGGGCTCCCACCCCACCCTGACCCTTTCAGTGACACATCACTGGAGGAGGGACCCTCAGGAATTCAGCATCCCACCCATTCAGCTCCATGACTGCTCAATCCACTAGCAGTTCAGGGAGCTCTGGCCAGTGGCTGCCTCAGCAGCTGCATAGCATCTGATCCGACCACAAGGAATTGCCAGCCATGACACCACCAGCTGTCACCAGCACCAGCTTATCCCCAGAGGGGGGCCCAACTAGGCGCCTGCCCACCATGCACCACAGGCCAAGGACCCCATCAGCAATGGGGACACAAGCTGGACACCATCACCAGTGGGGAGGACCACATCAAGCCACCAGCCTCATGAGCCCAGGACATGTGGTAAGATCCACACTGGGAGGAGGGACCTCCCTGCCCCAACCCCTGCCCCTGGTTCCAGCCTTGGCCTCATCCCCTGCCCCTGCCCCTGCCCCTACTCCCTGTCTGGCCTGCCCACACTCCCCTGGTCCCAGGTTTCCTCCAAAGAATGCAGAAAGGTGGGACATAGTTAAAAACTTTATTGAGCAAACTGTGCCCCAACAGCTGGGTGGGCACAGACCTCTCACACCCCAAGAAAGGTGTTTATGCTGGCAGTGATGTCTTCCTCAGCAGCAAGGAGCAGCAACATGTGGTGCGTCAACGGGTACCCTCCAGTCAGTGGAAGAATTTTCAGGGCCCCAGGCTTACCCCTTGTGCCGTCATACCTCACAGTCCAATACCATGTGTGCAGGTTTGCATGGGGCACCAGGAGGATCAGCAGCAGCAGAGCATAGTGGGTCAGGCATTCCTCAGCCTGTACAAGCAGCTCATTGTGCACCAGCAGGGGCATGTCAGGGTACAGCAGTGGCATCGGGGGAAGGGGAGCCAGCCTGGGTGCCTCCTTGCAGACAAACCCTGCTGGGAGGGTGGGGGCATGACCAGTTCCTCATCCCATTTATCTAAGAGCCCCACAAGCCCTAAGCCTGGGTGCCATGAATTGAGTGGCAGCACAGCAGGGAAGGTGGCCTGCAGGGGAAGAGGAGAGGTCTGGGGTCTGGAGCTGTGGCAGCAGGTGCTGCCAGTAACCTGGCCTGTCCCATCCTGGGAAGTGGGCAGGGTAGGCAGGCTGCCTCCAGCCAGCACCCAGTGGGCCATCGGCCCCAGGGGAGTGAATGGGAATGGGGGGCTTGGGCAGTGGTCACCTGGGCCTGGGCACCTGTGCACTTACCACGGTACCTGGGCACCTGTGCATGTCCAACCTCTGTTCTGGGGCTGGGCAACGCATAGCCCATAGTGCAAAGCATCTTAGCTCTGAAATGTTGTAAACACTCACAAAAGGCTTCTGTCTCCTGGCTCTGCAGGCCCAGCATCTGGATGTGGGAGAGATGCCACAGCAGCCAGCAAAGATGCTGACTCTAGGTCACTGCCACCCTCTGAATGTGCCAGCTGTGCCAGAGCTGCACACAGGACAGAAATCTCTTCCTCCAGCAGCTGGTAGTGCTGGCTAAGGAACAGATGGAGTGCACTCAGGACTGGTGGGAGGAGGACCTGGCCCAGGAGGACAGGTGGCAAGCAGAGGACCTAGAGTTCTGCACCAAGCTCCTGGCCCTAAAGCTCGAGTAGATCCAGGTCCTGTGGAAGTAAAATGCCATCTTGGACTGGGCAGTAGAGGCCACAGACAATTATTATCAGACCCCGGACACTGTCCTGGGCTGACAGTCTTCTGTGTGCCACCCACTGCCCAACTCCCATCTGTAGCCCTGCCAATCCCATGGCAGCCTCCTGCTACCCTGCAGCAGGCCCCCACCTGGTCCTGGAAGGAGGTCCTTTGATGCCTGCTACCACCTAGAGCCCCCAGCCTGGCCTCTGCCTCAGGTACACTGACACCTGCCTGGGCGCAGCCCCACCATTCATCTGGGCTCCATGCAGGCGTGGAGCCATAGGTGGCTTGACTGGTGCCAGAATGGGACACTGGCCCTCCTGGACCTGGACTCCGCCAGCCAGAGGGAGAGGGGGCTCTGTGTGTTGGGGGGGATGGGATGGGGGATTTGAAATATAAAGGGGATAAAGATATGCTTTTTGGACCTATGCCTGCCATAAGAGTGGTGCTGTGGGTTGGCAGGGGGTAGTGGGTCTGTGGGCAGTGGGGCAGGTGGGCTAGAGGGGAGAGTGCTCCAGAAGGTCGTCTACCAGAGCCTCCCACATGTGATGCCCTGGACCCCGGTGGCAGGTGCATGGCTTTTCTGGAGCCTCAGCAGGGGGGAACCACCTCTGCCACTGCCACTGCTGCCATAACTGCTACTTCTGCTGTCAGCCCAGATCAGCCCAGTACAGCTCAGGCAACAATTAAAGCATGCCTGATGGGGCTCCAGGTGGCCAGTGTAGGGTCCCATCAGCCAGAGCAGGGTCCCCGATGAGCAATGGTACCCAGCTGCAGGTCCAGCACCCCCAGTGGGAAGCACCAACTCTCTACCAGCACAGCCACACCAGAATGCCTGAAGATGCAGGCATCGTGGGCACTGGCTGCCCAACTGGCACTCACATGCATGAACATCCTTCAGTGGTCTACAATGGGCTGTAGGACCACAGCATGAAATCCCCTGCAGCTATAAGAGGGGGCAGTCTCCATGGAGCAGGCAGGTGACTGGTATGTGGGTCCCATCCAGGGCCCTGATACACGGGGGAACCCCAGTGCATGGAACTCTGCCACCTCCACCTAGGGGTCATGGACATGGAGGACGGTGTCCAGCAGCAAATCCTGAAGGGTGCCACACAACTCCAGGATGGCCTCCCTGGCAATGACCTTGCCCATGCCAAACAGGTGGCCCATGTACCAGAGGCTGGGATGCGTGACCAGCTTGAGCAGTGCCAGGGCAAGGTGGGTGTTGTCAGGGAGGGGCAGCTGCATGCCAATGTCCTGGCACTCCATATGGGGTCACAGCTGATGGAGCAGGTCCCCAAAGGTGGCCCAGGTCAGCTAAAAGGCATCCACCCACTACTTATCATCCTAGGTTTGCAGGATCAGGTGGTGCCACCATTTATGGCTGGTACAGTGGGCCCAGAGGCAGTGGGGCTGGAAGTCCAAGAGAGCAATTGCAGGCCCAGAAGTAGCATTCTGCAGCTCCTCATCAGCATCCCTGGAAGCAGCATCTGCACAGTAGTGGTGGGGGCCCTGGGAGGGCATGCTGAAGGCAGGCAGGTGGTCACTGCATGTGTTGGAGCAGAGTGGGTGGGGCATCCATGGGCCAGCCATCAGTCAGTGCAGCAGGCCAGCAGGGCAATGCAGGTGGCCAGCAGGATCCTGGGACCCTGTTCCTCACTGCCAGGGCCAGGGGCTGGGGCAGCCATAGTGCAGGGAGGCATAGTAGGCACTAACACAGCTGCCATGTGCTTCCTCTGCACATGCTGCGTTGCTTCTCTGAGCACAGGAATGGGCTGCCCAGAGAGCACAGAGTGCAGCTGGGTTTTAAAGATAGCTGCCAAGTGCTGGCAGCTGGAGCTGGCTTCAAAAATGGCTGCCAGGTGCTGGCAGCTGGGGCTGGAGCTCCCCCTGGTATCCATCCCTGACTAAACTAAATTCCTAACTAAATCATCCCAATCAAGTGGCTGCTCTTGAAAACCTCATGGGATCAATAATCCTAGATATTCCTTCCACAAGCTCTCCAGGTAGCCTGTTCCAAAAGTTGACCATCCTAGAGGAAGTTCGTCGTAATCTCCAACCTAAATTTCATCTGGTGGATTTTTCCTCTGGTGGAGGCTATTGTTCCTAGTCCTGTTCCCTACTTCCACAGAGAAAAGCCCATCTCTGTCCTCTCCATAATTGTCCATCAACCTTCCTCCCAGATCTGCCAGCTGCCCCTGTACCTGCCAGTTCCCTCCAGGGACCTCTGATCCTGTCAGCCCCTTCAACCAATAAATTAGACTGCCCATGTTGCTCCCGGGTTAGGTTTACGTGACTTCAAGTAAGCTGTCTACACCTAAAATGAGTACATCAAATGCTTGATCATACACTGCAGATTTAGCCACACCACAGTCCTGCACTCAAGTTTGACTGGTAGGCACACCCAATATCTGATGTGGATGGGGTTGCAGCCCTGACTCATGTTGGCAAGAGTCTGGGAAGCAGGAGTTCAGAGACATCCCAATCCTCAGTGTTTTACTGATTGGCTCTATGCATTTTTTAAAATCAACTTTCTAAGGCAGATCTATCCCTTTGTCTCTCCATGTCTGTTCCCTGTCTGTAAAAATGGGGATAACAGTACTGGCCTGCCCCACAGGGATGTTTTGGGAATAAAAATATTAATGACTATGCTGACTTAGATACTATAATATGTAGCAAAATCATGCATCTAAAGAAATAGAAGGGGTCTAAATTAAGATAGGACTAGGCAATCTTAATTCTGGAAATTCTCTCCTTTTGAGTGCTTGACCGTACAACCTTAATGCTCTTCTTTCTTATAATGTCATTTTATTTTCCCTGTGTAGGTCCCAATAGCTTTAAAAAAAACAAATCAAAACAGAAATTGCATCTAGTGGAACCATGTTGGCACCCATGTTTCATCAGCAGGGCTTAAATCCTTAAGTCACAGCATAGACCTTTTCTATTTGAACTAACAAGAGTAGCAGCAGTAGATTATTTTCCCCTATATGGGCCAGCCACTAGAGCAGGGGTGGGCAAAATGATGGATCCAGCTGGCAGCTGGACTCCATTTCTCAGTAGCCCCTGCACATGTGGCTGGGGCTGGTTTCCATGGAGACCTCAGCATCAGCTGTGATGTGATAGCTCACAGCCAGAGTTTCTGTGGAAACTGAACCCAGTAGCACACAGCACGGCGGGGAGCTGCTCCAGGGCCAGGCTGGGATCTTTCAGCAGTAACAGTGTGGTCCAGAGCCAGGGCAGAGCCATGATCTACAGCCTGCATGCAGGGGTGTGCAGGCAGTGGATTGTGGCTCTGCCCCAGCTCCGGACTATGCTGTCACCACTGCAGGGAGCTGGGACCATTTGATGTCCTTGATGTATCATGGCAATGCTGCCAGTCTCTTTGGGCCACCTGCGGATGGCGGCCAGCAGTGAGCGTAGCGCCTGTACCCCCGATGGGGTGCGGGCAGGGACCTGAAGTTAAAAACAATCCACGAAGGCGTGAGTCCCTCTGGTCATTGACGTTGCTGCGGCAAAGGATGACCAGCACCAGCAGACATCAAGTAAAACGGTTCGGAATGGGGATCCTTCTTGGCATCAGGTGCTCGCTGTCTTCTGGCAGTTAAAAAGGCTAAAAGCTTAAAAGCATAAAAAGCTAAAAGCCTAAAACCACCATGGGGCCGCCACTGGGTAGGGCGACCAGTGCCTTAAAGAGCCATGATCCGCTGCCTGCATGCGCCTGCCCAGAGCATGCAGGCTGCAGATCACAGTCCTGCTCCAGCTCCAGACCATGCTGTCACCAGTGCAAGATCCCAGCCCAGCCCTAGAGCAGCTCCTCACCCTACCACCTATCCTGCCAGCACTGCTGGAGCCAGTCTCCATGGAAACCCTGGCCCTGTGCTATCACAGCAGGGCTGCTACTGGGGTCTCCATGAAAACTGGCCCCAGCCACACAGACAGGGGCTGCAGGGAAATGGAGTCCACTGCCAGCCCCACCTGCCCGATAGGCCAGACTTTGCCCATCCCTTCACTAGAGGCATGCATTTTGCCAACAAGTTTCACAGCTATTTGTTGACAACACAGAAATACTGAGATTCAGGACTGTAAATTCTATTCCCAGTGTAGAAGGAAAGGTACTGTAATGGATGCAGATCTTTCTGCTCCACCTTTTCCAAACATGTTTCTCCGCTCCCTGGGCACATGTACACGAGCATCCAACTGTGCAGTTATTACTGCACAGTCTTTTAGTATGTGCTTTAGTGGTTTACTAATCACCAGTACTGCACAGTCCCAGCACCACAGGGTTATTTCTGACCCTACTGTGCAGTAGCAATGTACCAGTGGCATCGTGGTTCATGCCCACTGACACTACATCACCCCCCAAAAAAAATTCAATCTGAGGATAAAATACATAAAAAAACTCAGCCAAAATTATTAAGATTGAACAAATGTATGAGCAACTTAAATAGGACATTCGGAAAGCATTCAGCAGTTTTATCAGTAGTTGTTACTGTCTGTGCCATCCATAAGACTTGGGCATAGGCTTATTTCAACCATGGGTATAAATGATTTAATAACATTAAGAGTTGTTAATAGTTTTTGCATTTGTCTAATGATTTTCAATTTGAATTTGCAACATTGCGATGCTTTTGGATTTTCTATTTGAAATCCTGGTTACTGTGCATTACTAAAAGCCTTACTTTAGAAAGCTTTTTTCTACAGATGGATCCCATTTGGTTTCAAATGTCTGCTTTGAACCTTTTGGCAATGATGAGCTGTTAGCTATAGGTCAGACTGTGCTGGATGCGGGGAGTGAGGTTGAGGGTTTTTTTACACCATTATAATAGCCAGGAGTGAAGTGAAAATTACTGGATGTTTAATTACCTCCATATAACATTTTAAATACTTGCTGGAACACATGCACACACATACAGTTTGGGAAATCAAACCTTGTTTTAGAGGTACAGCAAACATAAAAATAAGGGAGGGGGAAGGAAAACCTTATGTTGGCAAATACTAGGAAAATGGTATCCTAACTTTTCACTGTCCATTATATAATCCTAAACATTCCTGTTTAAAAACTGAATTATAACATAATCTTCTTTTCAAAGAAAAATATAAAGCGAAAGTATAAACCTGCATTGCAACTGTACTGAACAGCCTAGAATCATCTGACTTCCATCAGATAGTTACCCACAATACTTATCATCATATGACTAATTTGTCTTTCTAAAGGCAGGTTCATGACAGATTATTAAATGAAGAATGGAACTGGAGTATTCAATACATTTTCACTGTAACATTTAAAATCTCAGGAAACAAACTCCCAGGGAAATACCATATGATAGAATATAAATTGCATTGAACTTTGTATTGTTTTCAGTCATAGTATTGTAGGTATTGACTAGTGATTCAAAGAAGGGTACACTTGTTTATTGTTTTCAGTGTTGATTTGCATGTTTACTTAGAGGTTCCTTTGTCTTTTTAAATATCAAACTTTGGGTCAAATCTTTTAGCTACCTCAAAAAAGAATTTCCCTTAGTCAGAAAAAGAGGAGATCCAAAAAAGTTCACAAAATGTGCTAGGGACTATGACAGCTGAATTAACTTTAGAAGTTAATTCACCCACAGGTGGGTGCCAATGTGAAACTAAGACATAGATTCTGTTGAAATTTTTACAGAGGTTTTACCCAGGCTTTACCTGTACAAACCCTCTGTTACCATATGAAATTTATGAGTTCCCTGAGTAAGGATTGGATATGTATTAAGAAGACCTCAAGGTTTAGAGCCAAACTAAATAAAGGACTTAAGAGTCATATAAGTTAGGAAGTGCAATGACACCCCAGTGAAGAATCCAAAACCCTGAGACAGGTACCTAGGTTCCTATACAGTGACTGGGGAGAGTTAAGCACTTCAAAAGTGATCCAAAAACTCCCAAACTGAGTGGGGAGTCACCTATAATCAGCCAATACTAAACACTGGCGGCATCTACACAAGACGCTGACTGCACAGTAGCCAGACACCACTGTGCAGTAGCATCACATGGCAACAACAGCGATGCAACACTACTGCACAGTAGTATCGGGCTACGATTGCAGTAGCTTCACAAAAAACCATGAGTTGGTGCTACTGTGTAGTAACTCATGTTACTGCACAGACATTTAGTACTTGTTTACACAAGTACTAAATGACTGTCCGGTAACAACTGCACAGTCAGCGGCTCATGTAGACATGGCTACTATGTGCAGCATTGTGTATGAACTCCTGAACCACACTGGTACTCAGGAGTTCATGACTAGAAGTAGTCACCACAGACCACTTAACATTGAGAATAGGTGTCTGCAAGTATTATTTAAAAGAAATGATCAGGATTCACTCTTTTTTTAAACATAACAGGAGGAAGAAGATGCTTTCTATATAGTAGCTTATTGGTTAGAGCAGAGATGTCCAAATGGAGGGTTAAATCATGGCCTGTGGGGTTTCTTTCCAGAGCCATTGTACCTGGCATAGCTTCATAACCCAAAGGGTGAATTCCACCAAATTTGGGGTCTTTGGTTGCCGTTGATAAATAAAATCAGTGTCAAGGAAGGGGCATGGTATAAGAAAGAGAGTAAGGCAAGGTTATATAGTCTATTGTTCATGGCACTCAGCTGGGAGGGAGGAGTTTTTGCTTCAGTTCACGCTTTCAGGATTCCTGGTTTCATAGTTTCATAGTTAGTAGGGTCGCAAGGGACCTGAGCAGATCATCAAGTCTGACCCCCTGCCTTGGGCAGGAAAGAATGCTGGGGTCAAATGACCCCGGCTAGGTGATTATCTAGCCTCCTTTTGAAGACCCCCAGGGTAGGAGTGAGCATCA
>NW_017728931.1:102426333-102431628 GCF_001723895.1 Crocodylus porosus
AGCCTTCTCTTGTGGAGGCTGAACAGGTTCAGGTCCCATAGCCTCTCCTCATAGGGCCTGCCCTGCTGCCCCCTGATCATGTGAGTGGCCCTCCTTTGAACCATCTCAATGCTGTCCACATCCCTCCTGAAGTGCAGCATCCAGAAATGGAGGCAGTACTCCAACTGCAGCCTGACCAATGTCGCATAAAGGGGGAGGATCACCTCCTTGGACCTGCTCGTGATGCATCTGTGGATGCATGACAAGGTGCGGTTAGCCTTACTGACCACGTCCTCACATTTTTGGCCCATGTTCGTCTTGGAATCAATAATGACTCCAAGATCCTTCTCTGCCTCTGTGCTGATGAGAAGGGAGTTCCCCAGCCTGTAGGTACGCTGCTGATTCTTCCTCCCCAGGTGCAGTAACTTGCACTTGTCAGTATTGAAACCCATTCTATTTTCATCCGCCCACTATTGTAACTTGTCCAGATCTAGTTGTAGCCTGTCCCTCCCTTCTAACGTGCCCACTTCTCCCCACATCTTAGTGTCATCCATGAACCTGAACAAGGTGCTTTTCACCCCCTCATCCAAGTCACTGATGAAGATGTTGGACAGTGATGGTCCGAGGACCTAGTGCTGGGGAACCCCACTGCCGACATCACTCCAGGTCAAAAATGACCCATCCACCACCACTCTCTGGGTGTGGCCCTCCAGCCAATTTGTGAACCATCTACCTGTGTTAGCATCAGTGTCACAGTCACCTAGTTTTTTAAAGAGAATGGGATGAGAGACAGTGTCGAAGGCCTTTCTAAAGTCCAGAAAGAGTACATCCACCACGACACCTGCGTCCAAGGATTTTGTGACCTGGTCGTAGAAGGCAACCAGGTTGGTCTGACAGGACCTGCCTCTAATGAACCATGTTGGTTGCCTCTAAACATAATCTCCCCTGCTGGTACCTCACAGATGTGTTCTTGGATAATTTTCTCAAAGAGCTTCCCCAGGACCAAGGTAAGACTAAGAGACCTATAGTTTCCTTGATCCTCCTTCCTCCCTTTTTTGAAAAAGGGGATCACATTGGCCCTTTCCCAATTCTCCGGCACCTCGCCAGAGCACCACAAGTGCTTGTAGAGTTGTTCCACGGGTCCCACAATGATCTCTGCCAATTCCCTCAGCACCTTTGGGTGGAGAACATCTGGACCTGCTGATTTGAATATGTCCAGTCCCACCAGGAGTTCCCTGACTAGGTCCTCTCTGACCCTGAGCCCAGCTGTGCCTCTCCTGAGTTCATCCAGGAGCTCAGTGGGGGTGATGTCCCAGTCCCTGCTTAGAAATACAGAGGCAAAGAATTTGTTAAAGAGGTCAGCTTTATCATCTGGTGCAACCACCAGATTGCCAAGAATGTCCTGCTGGGGCCCCATGTTACCCGGTACCTTCTTTTTGCTCCCTATGTATTTAAAAAAGGACTTCTTGTTATCTTTGATCCGGGTTGCTAGTCCCAGTTCTGTCTCCACCTTAGCCTTCCTAACAGCCCCCCTACAGTCTTGAGCAATGGAGGTATAATCCTCCTTGGTGATGGCCCCTCCCTTCCATTGGCTGTACGCCTCCTTTTTAGCTTTCAGGCATTCCTGAATGCCTTTGGTGAGCCAAAGGGGCTTTTGAGCACTCATGCCCCCTTTGATTCACATTGGGATTGTCGCCCTTTGGGCTCAGAGGATCATCTTCTTAAGGAACAACCACGCATCTTGGACTCCCAACTTCCTTCCCCTTCTGGGACCTCAGTGCCTCCCCAAATAATTCCTTAACTCACTGAAACTGGCCCTCCTGAAGTCAAGGGCTGCTGTCTTACTGCAGGCCTTTGACACCCTGTGCTGGATGGTGAATTCCAGTAGGTGATGATCGCTATCGCCCAGGTGGTCGAGAACCTGCAGTCCCCTCACCAGGTCGTCGCTTGTGGCCAGGACCAGGTCCAGCAAGGCACCTCCTGGGTTAGGTGCAGGTCCTGTATCTGGAGGTCCTGTATCTTGGCTAGGAATCTACATGAGTGGTCAAACCTGGCTGACTCCTCCTCCCCCTGGTTGGGTGGTCTGTAGTACGCACCAACCATTAAGTCCCTTTCCCCCTGACTCCATTATATTCTAACCCAGAGCACTTCAGTCTGCCCCTCCTCTGACCCAGTGCTGTTTGCTGAGGATGTGTATTGCTCTTTGACATAGAGCGTCATACCCCTGCCTTTCTTCCCCATTCTATCCCGCCTATACAGTCTGTAGCCCTTGATATTTACCATCCAGTTATGGGTTGAATCCCACCAAATTTCAGTGAGCCCCACTATGTCCAGGTTTGTGTTAGCTAGCAGGAAGGCTAGTTCCTCCTGCTTGTTCCCCATACTATGAGCATTGGTGTAGAGGCATTTAAGGCCTCCTGTGGGTGTATGCACCTCCCCCCTGATCCCAGGACTGTCTGGACCCCTGCCACTTACCTGGGTACTTCTTGTGCTTGTCACCTGTCTTGGCTGGGAAGTGTCATTTCCCCCTGTGGCCCCATCCCCCGGAGAAGCTAGTTTAAAGCACATCATACAAGATCAGTTAACCTGGAAGAAAAGACACGCTAGCCTTTAGGGAGAGGTGAAACCCATCCCACCCGAGCATGCCACTGCACAAAAATGTGGGTCATTGTCAAGGAAACCAAGGCCTGCCTGGTAGCACCAACTCTGAAGCCACTGGTTGACCACTCCAATGCAGGCCTTATGGTGCTGTCCACATCTACTTACTGGGAAAATAGAGGAGAATACCACCTGTGCCTCCATCTCCTTAAGCTTGGCTCCCAAGGCCTTGTAGTCCTTCATGATGTGGTCTGGACTGCTCCCCGCCACATCATTTCTTCCCACATAGATTAGGACCATGGGATGCTGGTCCGAGGATCAAATGAGTTTCAAGATCATGCCTATAACATCCTGAATCCAAGCCCCAGGTAGACAGCAGACCTCATGCACCATGGGGTCGAATCAGCAGATGGGAGCCTCCATCCCCCTCAGGATGGAGTCTCTGATGACAAGGACTTGGCACTTCTTTCTCATGGTGTTCTGGCCCTGTTTGGACTGTGCCATGTGTAGGGTGGCACCACGCCCCGCAGAAGCATTTCCTCTGACCTTCTCCTCTAAGGTTGCCAAGGCCTTGAATCTGTTCCCCAGTTATACCTGGGCAGCCACCGTAATACCAGCCCGAGCAGCCCTGGTTCTGGTGGTCACCTTCTTCCATTGCTCAGCTGTGCATCTCTCCCTGGAGGTCTGTCTGTTGGAAAACTGATCCTGCAGAGAATGGAAATATGTGTCAATTTTGTCCTCCTCAGCCCTGATCCCCTGTAGCCTGCTAACCTTGGCCTGGAGCTCCCTCACCTGCTCCTCCAGCACCCAAAGTTGGGTACAAGAGGGACAGTCAAGGGAGCCTCCAGACTCCTTTCCCACCCATGGCCTCTGGGTCCCCACCAGGCAGCCCCCACGGATGGGGGGGAGGGGCCACCAGTACCACCATGGGCTCCATCTGGGTGGAGGCCTCATAGGGGCTTAGGGTAGGTGGCACAACCGGGGAAGAGTCCCTAGCAGCCGCCCTTCTTGTCTTTACCACCAGGTCATTGTCCCTAGCAGCTCCTCCCCATGTTCTACCATGTCTGTGGAGCTGTGAGTCTTCCTCTCTCTGCTGCTGAAGACTCCTTCCTGGCTCATGCTGTGTGCCCACCTTGTGCAAACCCCAGCATGCACTGTTCACACTTATTTCTGTTTTGTTTTTTGTGGGGGGGGGTTGCAGGTACTTGCCTGTTTTAACTAACAATTGTCTAATGTAAAAGTTGTAAAATGCAAAAACGGTTGAGGAAAGCAAGGGTTTCCTTCTTCCTATTGAGTGCTGTAATCAGTAGGCTACAAAGTCAGGCTGATTTAGTTTACCTTACTCTGTCTTCATGAATCTTGCACTTCTGGCTGTACACTAGCACAACTGTAACAGAAGAGCTAGAGAATACCCTCATCCACTGTAGCCTAAAGCTTGATGGTTAGAAGATTTTCCCAAGAGGTGAAAAATGTACATTTAATTTGCCCGCATGCTGAGGTGGGTATAGCACTCACATCTCCTACTTCCTAGGCAAGTGATCTTAATAAAAGGAAGTCGTCACCACCACCTCCTGAAGCCGTGGTTTTGTTTTGTCTTTTTAATAAAAGTGATCATGACTGCTGTATTTTCTGCTTACCACAATGCTGTCTGTCTGTCTGTATCAGGTGTGCTCAAAGCACTCATAACTGGATTGAATTACTTAAAGAAACATATGTGGCAAACTTACCGATACAGCCTGGAATGTCCAGACATGGAGAATCCTCTTTGTGATTGGTGGAGCCCATCCACCAATCAGGTAATTGTTGGGAGGGGCTTTGCCCTGCCCCGTTCAGGGAAAAAAGGGGGGAAAAAAGAAGCTTCAGACCTGGTTTGAGACCGCGCTCTGCCGGTTCAGCAGAACTTTGGAGGTGGAGCCCCCGAAGAGAATAAAAGGAAATGCATGCCCAGCATGCAGCAGATGCATTGGGGAATGGAGAAGAGTGAGAGAGGGGCTAAGAAGAGCTGGGGAAGAGCTGGCTAACGCGGCAGATGCCGTTGCCCTGAATAGCCTGAAGACCCCCTTGGCGGGATGAGAGCAGCAGATGGCCACAACCTCCATTCAGTGCACAAGCGGTGCACAGTGGTGAGACCCTGGGAGCTGCACAAGGTGGCTCAGGTCTCCATCCCCCCACTCAGTACAGACAGCACTGCACGGAGGGTCCCAGTGGGACCAAGACCGTGGGAGCCAAGATGTGTTTGGACAACCTTCCCAGGGTGGAGGTGCATATTATGAGTTGCTCAGTACCTTCCAGTACAAGGGCGAGACTGCTTCCTTGTATCTCCTTCAACTGGAACAGGTGCTGTAGTGAGTAGTGGGACAAGGAGCCCTCAACATGACAGACACCAATGATATGAGGCTTTGGCATGTGGAGATTGGGACTCAATATAGTTTACCCCTCATCAGGAACCTTTACTTGGCTGGACATAAAAATAACCCATCCAGTTTTGGCCAACTTATGAAGGAGGTATGGGAGAAGGAAGAAATCCTCCACTTGAGAAAAATTATGTGGGCCCCAGAGGACATTTCACCTCAAAGAAGACCCGTTAACCCAGTCTTGGTGGTAACTCCTGAAGAAGAGGCCCATCCATGGACTGAGGAAGGATCCTTGTCCCCGATACTAGCAGCTTTGTCAGCAGGGCTTCTCCTGGGGTGGCACCTCCGACTGAGCCTCCATGCT
>NW_017728931.1:102431728-102438835 GCF_001723895.1 Crocodylus porosus
GGGGTTGCAGGTACTTGCCTGTTTTAACTAACAATTGTCTAATGTAAAAGTTGTAAAATGCAAAAACGGTTGAGGAAAGCAAGGGTTTCCTTCTTCCTATTGAGTGCTGTAATCAGTAGGCTACAAAGTCAGGCTGATTTAGTTTACCTTACTCTGTCTTCATGAATCTTGCACTTCTGGCTGTACACTAGCACAACTGTAACAGAAGAGCTAGAGAATACCCTCATCCACTGTAGCCTAAAGCTTGATGGTTAGAAGATTTTCCCAAGAGGTGAAAAATGTACATTTAATTTGCCCGCATGCTGAGGTGGGTATAGCACTCACATCTCCTACTTCCTAGGCAAGTGATCTTAATAAAAGGAAGTCGTCACCACCACCTCCTGAAGCCGTGGTTTTGTTTTGTCTTTTTAATAAAAGTGATCATGACTGCTGTATTTTCTGCTTACCACAATGCTGTCTGTCTGTCTGTATCAGGTGTGCTCAAAGCACTCATAACTGGATTGAATTACTTAAAGAAACATATGTGGCAAACTTACCGATACAGCCTGGAATGTCCAGACATGGAGAATCCTCTTTGTGATTGGTGGAGCCCATCCACCAATCAGGTAATTGTTGGGAGGGGCTTTGCCCTGCCCCGTTCAGGGAAAAAAGGGGGGAAAAAAGAAGCTTCAGACCTGGTTTGAGACCGCGCTCTGCCGGTTCAGCAGAACTTTGGAGGTGGAGCCCCCGAAGAGAATAAAAGGAAATGCATGCCCAGCATGCAGCAGATGCATTGGGGAATGGAGAAGAGTGAGAGAGGGGCTAAGAAGAGCTGGGGAAGAGCTGGCTAACGCGGCAGATGCCGTTGCCCTGAATAGCCTGAAGACCCCCTTGGCGGGATGAGAGCAGCAGATGGCCACAACCTCCATTCAGTGCACAAGCGGTGCACAGTGGTGAGACCCTGGGAGCTGCACAAGGTGGCTCAGGTCTCCATCCCCCCACTCAGTACAGACAGCACTGCACGGAGGGTCCCAGTGGGACCAAGACCGTGGGAGCCAAGATGTGTTTGGACAACCTTCCCAGGGTGGAGGTGCATATTATGAGTTGCTCAGTACCTTCCAGTACAAGGGCGAGACTGCTTCCTTGTATCTCCTTCAACTGGAACAGGTGCTGTAGTGAGTAGTGGGACAAGGAGCCCTCAACATGACAGACACCAATGATATGAGGCTTTGGCATGTGGAGATTGGGACTCAATATAGTTTACCCCTCATCAGGAACCTTTACTTGGCTGGACATAAAAATAACCCATCCAGTTTTGGCCAACTTATGAAGGAGGTATGGGAGAAGGAAGAAATCCTCCACTTGAGAAAAATTATGTGGGCCCCAGAGGACATTTCACCTCAAAGAAGACCCGTTAACCCAGTCTTGGTGGTAACTCCTGAAGAAGAGGCCCATCCATGGACTGAGGAAGGATCCTTGTCCCCGATACTAGCAGCTTTGTCAGCAGGGCTTCTCCTGGGGTGGCACCTCCGACTGAGCCTCCATGCTTCGGCCAGGCTCAGGGTAAGAACCCACTCTTGGAACCCAGGGATGTGTTATAGGTGTGGGGACTATGGGCATTTGGCCCAAGAATGTTCACTGCCAGAGAACCCAGACCTGGTGTTCCAACAGTTGAAGACCCAGTAGGAGGTGGGAAACAGGGAAGGGGTGGAGCAAGGGACTCAGCTCTGCTCTGGCCCCTGTCAGGCTCCTAAACCCCAACCCTGAAGTTCCTGCTGGAGGAATTAGTGGGGCCTAGGGCTGAGGTCCCAGTTAAGGTTGATGAATGTCACACTATTCTGGATAGCAGATCCCAAGTCACCATTTTTTCATGTCTTTTCTAGGGAGCATTTCAGACATTTGCTGTTGCACCCTCTCACAGGTCAGGGGCTCTGTGGTCTGAGCCAGGACCCCTACCCCTATAGTGGTTGTGCTACCCTATGAATAAAGTTTCCCACGTCTATGGCCAAGATAGAGTAAGAGGTATCCAATGTTGCACTGGCCTGGTTCAATAAGGACAGAGGGAAACTGTGAGCGGCCTGCAGTTCCCCCACAGTACACCTGCCAGCTAACAATTCCCTTCAGTTGGAGAAGGGGAGTGCATACCTGAGTACATCTGGGCTACACTTAGATGCTACTCTGCCTACTTTCTTTTCAAGGGTTTAGTGGTGTTTAGGTGACAGCCAATCACCCAAAATAACATATAGAGGGTGTATCTACATGTACTATTAATTCAACTGATAAAACTCTGGCACAGTTGACACTGGAGTTTATTGCTCCTAGGCACAACATTTACACATGTGCCTGGGACCACAGCATGTTGAGCTGGATCAGAACAGCCCCAGCTGGCAGAGGACCCAGGGGGCAGGGAGGAAAGGGAGGAGAGGAGGGTTGCTGGGGCTGCTCCGACCCAGCACAACATGGTGCATAGCATCTGTCCCGGGCATGAAGGTGCCACAATGTGGGGCTAGGTGGTAGGCAGACCATCCACTGAAGCACCTTCCTTCCCCAGCCAGCTCTGTCAGTGTCTACACATGCATTGCAGAAGAGTAAACAACACCACCACAGGATAGTACTTGTGTTGAGACAGCATTTATTGGTTTACTGTGGCCTAATAAGGCCATATGTGTAGATGCTGAGGCTTTACTGTGGACCTAATTAGGCAACTCCTCAGTAAATGTTTCATGTAGACATGCCCAGAATATAGCAGGAGATATAGAAAACAAACATAAATAGAGAGGGTAGCAATAGTCTGTGGGTCTGACAGGCACAGACATGGACAAAGGCCCAAAGCTACAAAAGTAAAGAGCTTTTGAACCCTGGCTGAGAATATTCCTTTTAAAGAAAGCAAGAAATAAAAGTTCTGGTGTAATAAATTTCCACTGTATATCATTATCATGCCATTGGAGTATGCCTTTCATAAGCAGAAAAACTCAAGAAAAGAAAAAATATCTTAAAATATGTATGTTGAAGCACACATACACCACAATGATTTAAATCATCAGTGTTTATACAGCAGGTAAAATTCATATCAGACAGGCTAGACTCCATCTGTCACAGTCAGGTTTTCCTAAGATGACTGGAAATAGAGGTGGGCAGCCCTCCGTTAAACCTATCTATTTGAATATTCAGGAGAAATGTTTCTTTGCTATTACAGTCATCACTGGGGTTAGATTTTCCATATGTAGACAGTAGAAATACATCAATATAACCTTAAGAGGCTTTGTGGCATAACAATAAATGGTTCTGTTTTATTCTTGAAACTGATTTATTATGTTCCGAATCCTTCCTAAGGCAATTTCCTTTTTCTGAACATACAGTAAGTTAATCTATTAGACTCAAGTTCTGTTTCTTTCACTCTGCAGTAAACCTGATGATGAGGTTATAATTCTCCTCTTCTTACAGAAGAAACAAAAAGTTAAAATAAAAAGAGCTTGTTTGAGGAAACCTCCTCAGTTTTTATGCAGAAAAGTAGAGAAATTTTTAGATTTTTGTAGGAAAACAATATAGTGGACTAATCTTGTATTTTAAAAATCATTAACTACTACAACTTTCTTTATTATCCTTCCCTTTGTACATTATTAATGTATACACTGAAAAAGGTTATATACTTGGCAAAGTCTCATTAACATTTTCATCAAAATTTCAAAATTGCTTACTGAATCTATCAATGAGCATGTATGATGCATGAATGAACCTGCATCAAATATTTGTGGCTACTTTGGGTTCAGTCCTGTGCCACTGACTTCAATAGGACAATTGCAACTGATTTCAATAGAAGTGAAGCTAATTATGGTGAAGGAGGGTTACTTTATTATGCCAATTTATTTTTAAGTTAAATACAAGTCAATCCATAACTCTTATATAATGCAGTGTACTAGTGCTCTGCCAGCACATAAAGTTTGCTTGCTATTTATTTCTACATAGTAGAAGATAGGGCTGTGCAAAACACCATAATTTCATTTCGCCATCCATTTCACCATTTTGAAGGAGCAGTGTTTTGTTTTGTCATTTTGTTTCATTTCAAAGCACTGTCCCATTTCATTTCATCGAAAAAATTTTGCTGTTTTGTTTATTTTTGATGTTTTGCCCATGAGCTATAATGAGGAATCATGAAAATGTCTAAAACTTTGCCATTTCTTGCCCAATTTGGAGGAAAAATTGCAGGGATGGTAGCCCCTTCTGAGGGCATGAAGCCTGCCAAGTTTCAAGGAGATAGATGCAGAGGTTCCTGGGAAACTGCACCTCAAACTCTTCAAAGCAAAACTCCTGACACTTGCCAGCAGCTCAGATCTGGGGGCCCACACCCCCAGAAGGGCTGTGCCAGGCTCCTCCCCGAGGTATGAGCCCCCAGACCTGTGCACCAGATGAAAGGAGGCTCAAGCTGCTGCTGTCATTCAGGCTGCTGCTGCAGCAATCTTCTCTGGTGCTGGTCCCAGCCTGTACCTGGCACTGGTCCCAGGCAGGAGAAGCAGCCTCCTCTTATCCAGAGTGCAGATGCAAGAGCTTTCACCCCTGGGTAGGCTGCCAGGCTGTACCAGATTCCTCCTGGGTGAGGAATGAGCCCCCAGATCTGCACCCCGGATGAGAGGAGGCTCAGGCTGCTGCCTGGGACCGGTGCTGGGTGTAGTCCATGCCCAGTGCTGAGGAAGATAGCCTCCTCTTATCTAGCGCACAACTCTGGCAGCTCACACCCCCATAAGGAATCCAGGACAGCCCCGTAGCCCTCCCGGGGATACTGGCCTCTGGACCTGCATGCCAAATGAGAGGAGGCTGCCACTGCTGGCACTGAAGCCAAATAAGCCAGGCTTCAAAACTCAAAACATTTTGAAATGTTTTGAGTTCCCTTGTTTAATTTCAAAGCCTTTTGTTTCATTTTGATTTCACTGTTTCAAGTTTGAAACATGTCGAAACAGCTTTGAAATGAAACACACAGTGAAATTTCACACAGCCCTAATAGAAGACACCACTTGACAAGCCCATGATGCTTGTCTTAGTAAAAGGGGATCTAAGGTTTCTGTTCAAAACAGAAACTGCAAGACACAAGTTATGAAGACTTTAATTTAAAATCACATTTTTGAAGCAACTAAAAATGTTGCTAGGAAATAATAGTAATATTTTAAATAAAAAATGTAAGTCAAGTGTTGCTTTTCCTGTACTATTAGCATAAATGTGATCTTATTACATTGTTCCTATGACTACAAAGGTATATAAAGGCCTTAGGGCTCTTCACCTCTTAAAAATATCCTTCTCAGTCATCCCGGTAATTTGATCGACTGATCTATTTTTTAAAAATAGCTTTTGTGCACAATGGTTTTCTGAAAGAGCCTCCAGTATTGTGGCTGTTCAAAATAATAATACAAATAATAAGAAAGAATGCAAGTACATTAAGAATGAAGCTTTCAAAGCAATATACAGCTCTAAGCTGCGGCAAATCATCAGCTAGTTTAAATTGTTATAATTCCATTAATGCAAATAGCCACTTATACCTGATTCTGCTGCAATAATTGAGGATCTGCTTCATGGTGTGTACTGACTGGACATATACAAATCCATAGGGCCAGACAGGATGCACTCAAGGGTACTGATGCAGTTGCCTGATGAGATTGCATACTAATTGGCCATCATCTTTGAAAAATCATGGCAATCAGGAGAGGTCCTGGATGACTGAAAAAGGCCAAATGTAGTGCCCATATTTAATAAAGGGAAAAAGGAGGATCCAGGGTATCAAGCACAGTTTCAAAATGTGAGGTGTCCTTGAACTGAGACAAAACACGAGTTGGAAAAATAGGCCTTATTTTATAAGTCACAAATGAAGACAAAGACAAATGAAGGAAAAAGAGGGAGGTCCACTAGGTCATGGGGTTTGAGTCAGGGCCCCTTGCTTTCAAGATCACGGACGACCTTGGTGTGGCTGGCCAAGACCCTAGTCCCTGACCTGGTCAATGGCTCATAGGCTCATAGGCTATTTAACAATTAGGTACAAACAGTTAACAATGGGGAATTGTGTCCATTGGGTCACGAGGTTCAAACTAAACTCCCTTGCGTTCAAAACTACCCTGTGAGTAGTCTTAGGACAGCTGAGTTTAGTTCTAGTCCCAGACCTGGTCAACAACTCATGGTTAGGTATTTTTAGATTATAGATAAGGTTGTGAGCCAAATGATAACAAAACAGAAAATCATAGCTACAATAAAAGCAAAGGCAAATAAATCTAATTCACTTAATTCAAAACACATGTTAAATCTTGTGAGGTGAAAAAGGAAGGAGAGAGAAAGGAAAAAGGGGAAGTTAATTAAATAATACATACTGCCCAAAGCAAGCCTGCGGTCAATAAAAGCAGAAGCATTGCTGATACATGACCTGGTTCGATAACACGGGAGGACTCTGTGAAACCACTGCTCCGAAAAGAGGGAGAGCAGAGAGTTGGGGTGATCAGTCTCTTCTCCTAGTGACCTGGATTTTGGTGATGTCAGTCTGGTCTCAAAAACTCTCCCCATCTTTTGTGTGAGGGGGCTTATGTACATACAGGTAGCCAATTGTTTTGTTTCGTGCCGTTTCTTCCCTTTTTTGGCAGAATAGTTTCATAGTTTCATAGTTTCTAGGGTCGGAAGGGACCTGAGTAGATCATCTAGTCCGACCCCCCACCATGGCAGGAAACAATACTGGGGTCATACAACCCCAGCAAGATGTTCATCCAACCTCCTCTTAAAAACCCCCAGGGTAGGAGCCAGGACCACCTCTCTTGGAAGTTGGTTCCTAGCCGCCCTGACCGTGAAGTAATGCTTCCTGATATCTAGCCTAAACCTGCCCTCTGCCAGCTTGTGACCGTTATTCCTGGTCACTTCTGACAGTGCATGGGGGAACAGTGACTCCCCCAATGCCCGCTGATCCCCCCTGACTAGTTTATAACAGGCTACTAGATCCCCCTTCAGCCTTCTCTTTTGGAGGCTGAACAGGTTCAGGTCCCCTAGCCTCTTTTCATAGGGCCTGCCCTGCTGTCCCCTGATCATGCAAGTGGCCCACGTCCTTCCAGGTTGAGAAGGACCCATCCACTACCACCCTCCAGGTGCGGCCCTCCAGCCAGTTGG
>NW_017728931.1:102438935-102441852 GCF_001723895.1 Crocodylus porosus
CCTTAAGGAGCAACCACTCTCCTTGGACACCTGGCTCCCTTCCCCTCCGGGACCTCAGTGCATCCCCAACTATCCTCCTTAGCTCGCTGAAGTTTGCCCTTCTAAAGTCTAGGGCTGATGCCTTACTGCATGCCTTTGCCACCTTGCGCTGGATGGTGAATTCCAGCAGACGGTGATCGCTGTCACCCAGGTGGTCGAACCCGCAGCCCCCTCACCAGGTCATCACCCATGGCCAGCACTAGGTCCAACAAGGAGTCCCCCCTGGTGGAGCTGTGCACCTCCTGGGTTAGATGGAGGTCCTGCACTCTGTCTAAGAACCTACGTGAGTGGTCAGACCTGGCTGACTGCTCCTCCTAGCAGATATCTGGGAAATTCAGGCCCCCCATGACTACCACATCGTTAGCCTTCACTACCTCTGTGAACTGACCTAAGAATTCCTGGTCAAGCTCTTCTCCCTGGTTGGGAGGTCTGTAGTAGACCCCCACCATTAAATCTCTCACCCTTCGACTGCCTTGTACTCTAAACCAAAGCACCTCTGAGTGCCCCTCCTCTGACACCTTGCTAATTAACAAGGATGTGTATTGCTCCTTGATATAGAGTGCCATGCCCCCACCTCTCCTTCCTATCCTGTCCCTTCTGTACCACCTATAGCCCTTGACATTCACCACCCAGTCATGCATAGAGTCCCACCACGTTTTTGGGATCCCCACTATGTCCGGGCTGGTTTCAGCCATCAGGAGGGTGAGTTCCTCCTGCTTGTTTCCCATGCTATGAGCATTTGCGTAGAGGCATTTGAGGCTTCCCATGGATGTGTGTATTCCCCCCCTAGTCCCAGCATTGCCCTGGCCCCCATTGCTTACCTGTTTGCTCGTTTCACTCATTCGTCTGGGCTGGGCTGTAGTTGTGGGTGTTGTTTGGTCTGGCACTCTGATGTTTCCTCCACCCTCATCTTGCGGAAGTTCTCTATGTGCTTTTTGTTTGTGCCTGATAAGGCATCACCTGCGATGGTGTACGGGTCATGCCGGCTTCCCATTGTGACCTGTAAACACCCAGAAGCCTCTTAGGCTTAGCTGTGCGATGCCGAGATGGCCTGGCCATTCATCTGGGTTTCAGGATGTAACACGGAACTAAAGACTGGTCAGCCTCACCTCAATCCCTGGAAAAAATCATGGAGCAGATCCTCAAGAAATCCATTCTAAGCACTTGGAGAGGAAAAAGATGATTAGGAACAGTCAGCATGGATTCACCAAGGGCAAGTCATGCCTGATCAACCTGACTGCTTTCTATGATGAGCTGACTGGCTCTGTGGATACAGGTAGACCAGTGTATGTGGTACACCTTGATTTTAGCAAGGCTTTTGATATAGTTGTGGCAGTGAACTGGTAGTGCCTGCCACTTTAAGACCATCAGGAAGGCTGTGGAGCAGCTGGCAAGCAGGCTTAGGCTCAATTAGACAGCCACATGACTGCAGAGGAGTGCCTAATTGGAGGAAGGATGGGCAGCCAGAGTATAAGCCCAGACCCTAGTTGCTGGGCCAGCAATTACATCTGGGGATGATGGAGTAACATTGCCCGGCCTGAAGAGGGCAGCTTCTGTAAGACCTGGAGGCTAGGGTAGGAAATATAGTAATGGAGGAGGTTCTTTCTGGTCCTGAGTAAGATCTGAAACTGCACCATGCTGGGGGTCTGATGGTGTGGCAGGGCAGCCCCCAGGAAATGCCATGCCTGTGCCGCCCCAGTGAAAGCTGAGGATGGGGAGCTGTAAAACTTCATCCCCCACTGCCTTGTGAGTCACCCCATAGAGGGGAAAGGCTTGGGGCCAAGGTCAACCAAGTGGGACCTGAGACCCCAGGAGTGAAAGGCCCAGAGTGAGAGCATGTTACCCAATAAGGGAGCAGAGTGAGTGTGTGGCCCCAGACATGGGTCATAGTGTGGTCCAGAGAGGGACCAGGAGACCAAGGTCCACCAAGAGGGACCTGAGGCCTGCACTGGCCCAAAGCCAACTTTGGCCTAGTAAGGGGCCAGGGAAGTAGTAAGGAGAATTGGATGCCATTTGCAAGGCATGGGCCATGATGTAGGAGGGATCAGAACCTTATGATTGGCCCATATGATTGAGGCAGCCTCCTGCATTTTACATCAATCCATTTATATCAAGGCATGGTAAGAAAGTGCAGGGGCAGATTGCCCTAAAAAGTGGGACCTCCCCCTCTCCCCCCCATTACAATGGTCTCCCACAAGATTCTTGCAGGCATGCTAAGGAAGTATAGGCTGGATGAATGAACTGTAAGGTGGATAGGAAACTAGATGGAGAATTGGGCTCAGAGGATAGTAATCAATGGTTCAATGTCTAGTTGGCAGCCAGTATTAAGTGGAGTGCCCCAGGGCTGGTCTTGGGGCTGGTTTTGTTCACTGTCTTCATAAGTGACTTGGAAGATGGCATAGAGTGCACCTTCAGCAAGTTTACAGATGACACCAAGCTGGGGGATTAGAAGATATGCTGTAGGGTAGGGCTAGGATTCAGAGTGACCTAGACAAATTGGAGGATTGAGCCAAAAGAAATCTCTTGAGGTTCAACAAGAAGTGTGAAGCCCTGCACTTAGAATAGAACAATCCCATGCACCAATACAGACTGGGGGCTGACTGGCTGGGCACCAGCTCTGTAGAAAAGAACCTGGGGGTTACAGTGTACATTAAGCTATATATGAGGCATCAGTGTGCTCTTGTTGCAGTGAAGGCTAATGACATCAAAGGCTAAACTGCATCAGGAGGAATGTTGCCAGCAGATCAAGGGAAGTGATTATTCAGCACTGGTGAGACCACATCTGGAGTACTGTGTTCAGTTTTGGGCCCCCCACTACAGAAAGTATGTGAATAAATTGGAGAGGATCCAGTGGAGGGCAACCCAAATGGTGATGGGA
>NW_017728931.1:102442597-102458222 GCF_001723895.1 Crocodylus porosus
ATTAAATGAAGAAAATGGTAGTGGTGCACTTTAAAACTAAAACACCTTCCATGTATTTTAGTTCAAAAGTGCACCACTGCCATTTTCTCAGCACTGATGTGCATTTTGTCATTTATACAAATGCATGCAACACAGCACTGGGCACTTTTGAAAGCACCTGGCACTGCATCACATGCATGTGTGTATGTGCCCTTTGTGACTGAATAGGCACTGTTGTCAGTGGAAATACTTCAGTTGCAGTTGGATTGAGCACCTGGTCCTTGTCATAATTCCTGACCAGATTCTCAAGAATTGGTTGAGAATGCCACTACAGTTATTGCCTAAAATCTTTCCTCATCCTACAAGATGGGCTAAATAACCCAAAGGTTCACTGTGACTTCAGGATCCAAAAGGAGATATATTACATCAATTTCAGTTCCATTTGGCTGGGGGTATATGCATATGTTTTGAATAGAAGACGACTTTCTCCCAGCTGTAGCCAGCTATTTTCTTCAGTCCTTTCAATTTCAGAAGCTTCAGGATGACTGACCTTACTGCTTGCCCTTTTTGGGTAATATAAATTTTAAGCTAGATACAGACATTGTATTTGTCCCTGGATAAGTCACCTTTAGTGAGCAGCTGAATGCATGCCACTTTTCTGTCATTGCTTTACTGGTGCAATCCAGAGAGAACTATATGGACAGGGTGCTTGTACACGTGATGGGGGTTTAGTCCCTCAGGGTCATGTTGTATGCCCTCTAAATTGAAAAGGTGAGTTTTTAATTGAAACAATGGGTTTTATTTTTCTGTCACTGTACACACATCATTGTCCTGGCAGCCACAGGCAACTGCTGAAGGCAGAAGAAGCAAGGGGCTCGATCCTTTGGGGGGGGGTTTCCTGGAAAAGCCTGCCCACCTCTCCCATGGCTGGGGGCCAAGCTGCCTGCTGTCTGAGTGGCTCTTGAGTTACAGAGGCCCTGGTCCTTCCCTCTGCAGTGGCAGCACACCCTGGGTCCAGCCAATGAATGAGTGGGATGCCAATGAATCAGGTGTTGCCCCAGCTTGGAGGCTCCTCATCCAACTCTTCCCCAAACCCATCTGAGCTTCCAGAATCCCATGTACTATCCCCACTGCCTTCTCCGGCTGCCAGCACACCCAGCCACCCTTCTGCAACCTCCCTGTCCTGCTCCAGGGGCAATCCAGCCTGTTCCCAGGCAGCCCCAGATACCCTGGTGGCCGCAGGTGTCTGCTGAAGGCAGAAGTGGTGAGGCACCGAATCCTTTTTTCTTTTTTTTTTGGCAGAGCCTGCCCACCTCTTCTGTGGCTGCAGGGCAAGCTGACAGATTAATGGCTGCAATGTTCCAAGTTGCAACATTGCAAATTAACTACACTGGGATGTGGTTTAGTTTGTGATGATGCAAACTCATTTAAAACCCCCAAAACTCATGTATATGTAAAGCATGATGCAAGTAAGCCACATAAAGGGAAATTTTCATCACATATATGTGGTAACATAGTCACATGTACAAGCACCCATATACTTTGCAATATCCCAGGATAAACTGTTCCTACCTCTTATCTGGGAAACTTTTTAGGAACTATACCAGGACAACAAATATGGACATCAGTATACTTGCACTTTTCCTAGGATAAATGGTTTTCCTGGGATAAATGTACAGTCTGCTTGCAGACTTACAGGCTTGTGTTTCTTCCAAGTCTTAGGAAGGACTGTTCAGTGTAGATAATTGTAACACATAGACATGGCAATAAAGAAATAATATGATACATTTCTGTAATCTGAGAGATAAAAATACTCTAACATTGTAGAGCATGGAAAAAGATGGCATGGCAAAAGAAACCACCTACCACAGAAAGTGTAATAATGTCTTTCATGTGGAAAAGGACCCACATCAAGGGACATAGTTTGATCAACTAGGGAAAATTCTTCCTGCAAACCAAAGGAAAAAAAGGCCAAGTCAGTAATTAATGACAAACAAGATCTTTAATGCAGTTGTGAAAAACAGAGATTACTTGAGAAAAAAATCTCTTATATTTAAGTAAAACTGCTTTCATCTGAAGCTGCAGGATAGTACCTGAAGGGAATAAATGTTCGTCTCTGCTTTAATCTTAACAAGTGTTATCCAGTGGGGTTCTGGACCTGATTGCTCTAGGCAGAAGATACAATCATAATATACCAAGAATTTAGCAATTGTCACTTCTCCTCTTGAATGTATACACAACACAGTTATAAGATCTAGAGACATATTGGTGGAGTTCATTACAGCATGCCAACTATATATCTTCAGCATATCTAGACTGTCTTTGTTAGTATCTGAGTACCTTTAAAGCATCAGTGAAAGTAAGTTGCCTGAGATTCTTTTTGGAAAGGACCAATAAGATTATGTTGCTCTGTGGATATGTATGACTGATATTGTGCCAGTCTTCCTGATTTGAGGTGTTTGTCCATCAATTGATATAATAAATTGTGACTTGGGGACCTGATTAGATTCCCAGCTTCTTTTAAAAGTTAAATGAGAATAGTTAACTAGTCTGCCACTTTATCTTCGTTTGGTAAGGGAGTTGTACTCTTTTCTCTCACATATGAACCTTACCACTGTGGTCCACTCAGTAATCACTCATTACTTTGAATACATGATTTTATTTCTCCCTGATCCATATGGGCTGCTAGGCATCATTTCAATGCTGGCTTTGATCTATAAATCCACAAAAGATCTGGGCATCATACCTACATATCATACTGTTGCAGTAGTTACCAAAAATGGCATTGGAACTCCCTTGCTTTGAGATTGAGTTATTGACAAGGTAAATACAAATTTCTTCTAAATTTCAGTTATAGTTAGCATAAGGCATTAATTTCTTCTCCTACCCCAAAATTCTTTTAACACAAAAGAACAGAATTTCATCATCTTAATATTAGGACTTTAGGAGGCTATTTTCTAAGCATAAACAAAGGCATCTTTGGATATCTTTGGATAGGAATTTGTTCATTATACAGTGTTATAGTCACAATACAAAGCAAAGAATTTGAACCTCCAGGCTACCAGCTCTCTCCTCTCCTCCCAAATCATTTCATGGAATAAGAGCAGGAACTTTTTATATTTTTCAATTAAGGCAATACTAGCTATAGCTCATAAGGGACTGGCAAACAGGTGCAAAAACATCAACAGATCCTAAGTGGATAATCAGAAGCTGTCCAAGTAGACAGCAAAAATCTAGTGAGCAAAAAATAAATGGCTAAAAATAATGTAATAACCATTGTATAAAAAGATAGATACAAGTCATCTGACTCTATTCTTTACTATAAGATTACAGTACTTTCAAAAATCAAATTAAATGGTTGAACACGCACTGAATCCAAAAAACCCATAGAAAACTAGTATCTGTTTAAAGATATAACCATGATTCCAAAACAAAGGCACCCCGCAGCATGTTGCTGAAAGACATAAATAGTCACTTTCCTACAGTTCTCATCCATAGTTCTCTCATCTAGTTCATTACTAGGAAAAATGGCTGAAGTCACATTCTGACAAACTAAAGCTGTTAAGCAATTTCTCCCTCTTCCATGCTGCAGTTCAATTTTACCATAAAATCATAGCCATCAGTTGCCAACACATCACACCCTATCATAACTCAGGATAGCATGAGAAAGCTGCAATTTCCAGCAACTGGCTATCATTTGCTACACTCTGCCAAGCATACACTACTGTAGCATAACCCTGGCTGACTGCCAAACCACTTTAGCACTCCACTATACTCCACCTTCAGCTCATAACTCAGTGTACCAGTATCAAGGAACCATAATGGACATCATTGTGTGAAGAAGGATTTAGCACAGCTGTAGAACTATGCAGCTGACACTCTCATAGCGACACATCATAAAAACATTAATGCCCACAAGAGGGCAAATAAAATCAGCTGGCCAGATTAAGGTACAGCAAAGTAGCTCACACCATTTTCCAAACCTCTGTATCACATTAACATTTCACAGTTCAAACTGGCTTTTGGAATCTGAAAATTTAACAAAACATTTCATGTTACGAAATTCATATGCTAAAGTCTGGACTTATTTATACCCTCACAAAACTACTGACTTCTGTGTGTCTATGACTTATGTGTGTCTAGTTAATACAGCTCTGCTCATTTCCCCAAAGGGATCTCAGTCATGGTTATACCCTTACTCCACACTAACTGGTCATGGAAGGGACCAATGATCCAGCATTTCAGAGTTGTGTCTATAGTTACATTGCAATCCCCACAACCTCAAATTGAGGGTCTGTCTCTGAACAGGGAAGAAAAGAGGGTGGTGTCTCCTTTAATGTCCTCCTCTGAAGTTGGTAGATGAGTGGGTTAGATGACAAGAGGGAAATCTTCAGCTGAACAGATGGGTTAGGGCTTAGCTAAAACATTATCTGTGCTTCTGGGGGAGGATATATAAAGCCCTGTTTCAGTCTGATTCCATCACATACCTGAATTAACAGCTCCCATACTTCCACTCCTGTAATTAGGACCAGGATATTTGGACTTCTGCAGCCATTGCAGCAGTGGTCTTTCATTGGACTGAAATAGATTTTCCCTTCACCACCAGATTATCCAGGATTGAGTGGACTTTTTCAGCTTTCCATAACAAGTCAGAGACCTTGATGCAGTGGGCCAGAATGCATAATTAAAATTTTTCTAAATTACAGGATAGCAGATATTGGGTGTATCTACATGTGCATTAGATGTGAGAGCAGTTTACACACAAGTAAATGTTCCCGGCAGATGTCCACATGTGCAGGGAAATTGGAGCAGTTTGCTACTAATGGCAATAAACTGCTTCTGCTTCCTGGGGCCCTGCAATGGGCCCCTGCTGACACCAGGGGCTAGCAGGAAGCACCAGGTCAGAAGATAGCTATCTCCTGGCCAGGAGTGAGACATTGCACCCTGTACCCAGGTGCAATGTCCCCCTGCCCCAGCAGCATGAAGCTTCTGTCCCCAGTTTCCTGATCAGGAACAGGGGCCCTGGAAAGAGCTTCAGAGGAGGGACAGATCCCAGCCTGTTCCCCAACCAGCTCCACAATCATGGAGTTGGACAGGGAACAGGCTTCCCTGCCCCTGCCAACAGGGAGCTTCCAGCACCAGCTCTGCATTCATGGAGCTGGCACTGGGAGATCCTTATCTGCCAGCATCAGCTCCATGACCAAGATAAGGATCTCCCAGAGCTGGGCCTGAAGTTGCAGAGCTCAGGCTGAGTGATAAGGATCACCCAGGCCCCTGGTCCCCCATCACAATGGTGAAGCAAGGGCTGGGAGATAAGGATCTCCCACCCACCACTCCTTGATCACAATCTTGGAGCAGTGCGCTTGGAGCTCCCTGCTGCTGTGGCAGTGGGACATAGCCGAGATTTGCTCCAAGCAGGCGTCTACATGAGTGCTACTGTACAGTAACTAATCACAAGTAAATTTGCTACTTGCATTTGCAGGTAGAAAATTTACTCATGATTAACAAGGTTTACTGCACAGTAAGTGTTTTCAGGTGTAGACACACACACACTTACTTTGCTACTGCACAGTAAAGTGCCTCATGTAGACAGATCCACTGGGTGCATCTACACATGCGCTTTACTGTGGAGTTGACTAATTAGCTCTGCAGAACAGCATCACCATCTATATGTTGATGGTGTACTGTTGTATAGATGGGATAAAGTGGGGGAAAAAAGGTGGGGGAGTTGCTCTCTATGTTGAGGAACAATATGCATCCTCTATAATCAAAGATGGGATCAGAGGAGGACCAAACTGAGTTACTGTGGGTCAGGATTCAAGAAGGTCAAGGGGAAAGGAACTACTATAGATGGCCACCCAAGAGGATGAACTAGACCTGGAATTCTCCATGTAGCTCTCAGAGGCCATACGGTCAAGAGATATGGTTGTCATATGTGACTTAAACTACACTGACATCTTCTGGGAGTAGTAGTCGGCCAAATCTAACCACTTACATAGGTTCTTAACCTGCATACAGGTCCTCCAACTAATGCAGGAGGTATACAATCTCAGTAGGGGAAATGCCTTGGTGGACTTGGTGTTAGCTACCTGGTGGGGAATCTGCAGATACAAGGTAACCTAGGAGATAGTGAACATCAATTGATTGAATTCACTATCCGGGGAAGGGTGGGTAAACTAACCAGCAGGGCTGAGTGCTAGACTTCAGAAAGGCTAACACAGAAGAAGACACTCAAGGGCTTGAACATTGGCCCTTTTCCAGGAGGACTGGAAAAGGGCCAATATGGTCCCTATTTTCAAGGAGGGGAGGTGGGAGGAAACTGGGAAACTATAGGCCACTTCATCTCACCTCTATCCTTGGGAAAAATCTGGAAAAAATTATTAAGGATCAGATTTGTGGGAGCCCAGCAGGAGAAAGAATGTTGAAAGGAAATCAGCACAGATTCATTCCAGGTAGATCCTGACCGACTAACCTTGTTTCTTTTTATGACTGGATCACAAAATGCCTAGATGCAGGAGTTGAAATAGATGTCATCTATCTAGACTTTAAGAAGGCCTCCAATACGATATCTCATTATGGTCCCATAAATAAACTGACAGGCTGTGATGCAGATGATTACACAGTCAGGTGGGTGGCAAATTGGCTTAAGGCTCGCACCCAGAGTGTGGTGGTAGATAGGTCAATATCAACCTGGAAAGATGTGGGCAGTGGAGTCCTGCAAGGCTTGGTCCTTGGGCTGGTGCTATTCAATGTCTTCATTAGTGACTTGGACGAGGGTGCGGAGAGCACCCTGTCCAAGTTCACAGATTATACCAAATTATGGGGCAAAGTTAACACACCAGAGGGTAGGGAACGGATCCAGGATGATCTGGACAGTTTGGAAAAATGGGCAGGACGCTGCACCTGGGCAAAGAGAACCACCAACACATGTACAGGCTGGGTGGAAAGGAATCTTGGAGTCATATTTGACTCCAAGATGAACATGAGTTGTCAATGTGACAAAGTGATCAACAAGGCTAACCGCACTTTATCATGCATTAGCAGATGCATGACAAAGAAGTCCAGGGAAGTGATGCTTCCCCTCTATGCGGCACTGGTCAGCCCACAGCTGTAGTACTGCATCCACTTTTGGGCACCACACTTCAAGAGGGATGTGGAGAATCTTGAGAAGGTCCAGAGGAGGGCCACTTGTGAGGTCAGAGGCCTGCAGGCAAGGCCTTACGAGGAGAGACTGAGGGGCCTAGTTCTCTTCAGCCTTTGCAAAAGAAGGCTGAGAGGTGATCTTGTGGCTGCCTATAAATTCATTGTGGCAAGGGTGGAGGGGGGCAGCACGGAATAGGAGATGCTCTATTTACTAGGGCACCCCCTGGAGTAACTACGAACAATGGCAAAAAATTGACGGAGAGCAGATTTAGGTTGGACATTAGAAATAACTTCTTCACAGTAAGGATTGCCAGAATCTAGAATGGGCATCCAAGGGAGGTGGTGCTGTTCTCTACCTTGTGGGGTCTTCAGGAGGAGACTGGACAAGCACCTAGCTGAGGTCATCTGATCCCAGTGCCCTTTCCTGCCCAGGGCAGGGGGTCAGACTCGATGACCTACTGAGATCCCTTCCAACCCCAACATCTATGAATCCTACAGTGCAGTAATTTACACTGCCACAATACATGTGTAGACTGGGGCTGGCAGAAGCACAAGAGGGTTACAGTGCGGGTGCTGCCTGTAGGCTAGCCCCACACTGTGACACCCTTGTGTCCCAGCTAGCCCCTCTGCAGCATGTTGAGCCAGGGCAGAGCAGCCCTGGACTGCTCTGCCCTGGCTCTATATGCTGTTGTCCCAGGTACACATGTAAATACTGTGCCTTGGAGCAATAAGCTCTGGCACAAACAGTGCCAGAGTTTATTTCTACATACTAATTACATGTATAGATGTACCCACATGGGTTACATGTGCTTTAATGTGGTTTTCCTAATGTGCATTACATTTTGTTATTCCAATGTTAAGTGCTAAATAAATGTGCATTAGGCTGCCCTAATGTGCAGTAGGAAAGCGCAAGCTTTTTAGATGACACTAGCCTATTTTACTGTGCATTAGTGTAATAGCATGGATTTTTTACGCAACATAGTAATATAAGCTACTGCACTTTAAAGTGCACATGTAAATGCATCCACAGAGTGCTATAGCATAGTACTGTAGTGCATGCTTGGAAGAGTGTAGCTAGTTTCTGGAAACTGCAGTTTTTTCATGCTGCCCTGAATTATGATAGGGTGTGATGTTTTGGCAATTGACTGCTTTTATTTTATGGTAATATTGAACTGCAACACGGAAGAGGAAGAAATTGTTTAACTGCTTTAGTTTGTCAGATTCTAGTAATGAACTAGATAAGAGAACAATGGATGAAATTGTAAGAGAGTAACCATTTATGTTTTTCTGCAAGATATTGGATGGGTGCCAGTGTTTTGGAATCACAGTTATGTTTGTAAACTATGCTAGTTTTTCATAGGATTTTTTAATTCAGTAGGTATGCAACCATCTCATTCTTCCAGGGTAGTCCTCCTAAAGTTCCCTCAGAGGACAGGAAGGTTGAGTGCTAGTAGTGGGCAGGGACAACAGGTTATAGGCCTTAGTCAACCTTCCAATGGTCAAAAATGATTAGGTAGAAACACGATCCTCACTGCATAAGTTATTGCCAGACTGTTTCCAAATGAGTTATGTTAACTAAAACCTCCACCTTGCATCTTGTCTTTATTCCTATTTGTTTGGGACAGCCTTTCCAGATCTTTACAATCATGGAGTCTACCTGAGCAATACATCCAAGACACACCACTTAGTGATGTGCTTCCCCATGGCTCCTAATGTATGGTTTAACTTAAAGATACAACTGTTTGGACAGGAAGAAACCTTTTTTTTTGACCAAGCCTATAAAGAAGGACATCTAAGTCTAGTATCTATTCAAGAGACAGATAGTCAAATCACTTTTATTCACTGAATAAGAACTCAGTAGGTGTGTCTACATGTTCATCAATGTGCCGTAGTATCTGTGCATTAAGTTTAGCACTTGGAAAATCAAGTACTAAATCAATGCACAGTAGCTGGTACTACTGTGCAGTAGCACTGGTGCACAGGTTTTTATAAATGCTAACTGTGCAGTGTCCTAATACTACTGCACAGTAGCATATTAGCATGGGTTTTGTCCAGCACACTACTGTACAGTGTTATTAGGCTACTGCACTGTTCGTGTATCATATAGACACACCCAGAAGAGAGTAAAAGTTTAAAGTAAGCATAGGGTAGACTTTTGAAAGCATCTAGCAATGCACTTAACTATAAGCTTAACTTGAAGCATGTACTTAAGCTCCATTAACCAATGGTATTCACAGGAGTAAAGGTAGGCCTCTCTGACTAAAAACCCATGCTTTCAGTATTCAATTTTCTTTGAATCAGAGTCCCGTTATACATAGTGAATCTTTGGATTCTTAATACTAGTATTAGATACACCTTCACCAGAATTATTTCATCCCTTAGTATAGCTCTTTCCAAAACATAGCTCTCCTTTTCACACAAAGTCTGTGAATTTATCTTTTAGGAAGTTTTCTAGCAGTCCAACTGTCCCTCTTAAAAACTTTAGTAGCAGATCACAATGAATAAAAAACGTAACTGAAATGCCAGCCTGAAATAAGTCCTTAAATAATGGTCTATAATGCTATTTAAAATCTGTTCCTTCCTGGCCTTTCTTCACCTAGCCTTCTCCACATTTTTCTGGACCAGGAAACATAGTTCTCCCTTCCAGATCATGGGAGTTACTATGTAAACATTATAATGTTGTGCCTTATTTCGGGTAAAGCTTGAAGTTGTAATAAACAGAATAATTATGGTTGTCTCTTTGTATTTAGTAAGTGTTCAGAAATTCAGTTAAGAAGAAAGATATTCAGTGTTCATATCTAAAGGAATTAGAAAATTAATCATCTAAGAAATGATTGGAGGTGATAGATGCACAGCTGAACTCAGTAGAGTGTCAGACTTGGAATTTCACAGTTGTTTTAAAAAAAGTAATAAACAGTGTCTGCTTTTTTGATTGCTGCAACTTACACCTTCAGATAGTATTTAGACAGTTAGAACATCAACAAGACAAAATATGTTCCAATTGGTCACCATAATTACTCCTTTTTATTTGGTCAAGTCTTAGTAAGTGCTTGCATTCCTTACTAAGAGCCTGTTCCATAACTGCCCCTTTTTGCCGGGATCAACCAGTCTTTGTGGTGCAACGATAAGAAATAAAACATATATATTAAGGAGGACTGGAGGGATCACTATTGGGGCACAAATATTCTACTTGGTGTCCAGCTCATTTCAGGATTCTACCCTTTTTATTCTCTGTACCTAAAGCTTATGGAAAACTGGGTATATTACTGGACTGAGTAGAGGATAGTCCCTGCTAGATACAGGGAACAAAGCACAGACAGCAAGAACAATTCCAGTTCCTCCTGGTTTTAACTGAACCAGCAAGTAGGCTCTTAATAGCAAGGATCACTGAACTAATTGATGGGTTTCCCAGTTTGGAGAGAGAAAAGTCTCCTAGTGATGGCGGGGGAAGGAGGTGGAGGTGAGGCAGGGGAGGGAAGAGAGAGAGAAGAATGGTTCTGGCGACTTATATAGCAGCGGAGAAATAAGAAACAGTTACATGTACTTCTCTTCTTTGCCATCCCTTCCCAGAATGTCATAGTCCATGTATTCTCTGGGACAGAGGATAAAGGGGGAAAAAGGCTCCTTGCATATACAACAAATTTAAATATTATACAATATCAGTGGAAAGAAATTCTTTGCCATGTTTTAGCAATCTTACTTTCTTATAAACCTAGATGTATATACAAGATGAATGATAATGATCCATGACTGAAACTGACTGAATTCAGTAGCTCAGGAGTGGGTCCATTTGAGCAAGTATTTTATCATAAGTTATCTTTGTAAAGTAGATACAATTTCCTCAGCACTTAAAACAATTTAAAAGGTTTTTATAATTTTGTTCCCCAAAATCATAACCAGTTCTACCATGCAGGAAGAATAAACATCCAAACAGCAGTAAAAGCAAATGTTTTATAACTAAACTGTGTGAATAGCTGCAGGGCTATGAAAGAGAGAAAATTTTTCAATTTGCTTAAAGCAGTAAAAGCTTTGCTGGCATTTTCAAGATATTCACGGGTCACCACTCTGAATGACTCGTAAGTGTTCAGACTCATCAAATAATGATGTATTTTATGCAGGCTATGTGTAATAAAAGAAACTTATGGTTTTCATGTGGAAAGTTTTGAATTACTTTTATTCAGTTTGTCACTAAGTCCAGGTTTGATTTAGTGCAAAACAGTGAAGTTTTACAAGAACAGGATTCTTTCCTCCTTGTATTCATACTCTGTACCTTTGAGACCTCACTTTCCAGCTACCTGTGCTCCAGCTGAAGACCAGCATCCCCTCTCTCTCTTTAATCAAATACACAAATAAGCCACAAGAAATCAAATTCCAGTTGATCTACCATTAATTCTGTATGGTAGTTCTTCAGTCTTTTCACTATACCAGTTGTTCATTACAAAGGTGTCTACACTCCTTCGCCTCCCCCAGACTGGCAACACAGCACTTCTGAGGATGACTGTAATCTGTACTGTAGAGTTTTTCATTCTGCCTGAGTGCCAGCTCTCAGGCTGTGCTTCCAATTGTGTTCCCACATTTTGTACTGAAGGGTCATTGGATAAAACCTAGAAATAGCATTGGAACCAGGAACCAGAGCCCGGGTGCTGCTTCCTCCCTGGTCAATCCCCCTGTCACTGGGGTATGGACTCACACACCCTCTTGCATGCTCTACTTCTGGCCCTATTGCTCTTTCCCTTGTGGTCTCTCCAGAGGACCAGATTCAAAAGGGGGACAACATGTGTGTGCTGTATGTAGGGAGTTAGACAAGACTCTGGTCTAGCCCATGGCCAGGTCATGGTCATGACCTAGGAAATTGGAGATGCAGGTTCAAACTCTTTCTGCCTGAGGAGAGCTTAAAACCTAGGTTTCCCACTCCCAATATAAGTGAACTAACCACTAGGCTATTGAGCCAAAAGGTAGGTGGACCCTTTTTATCCCTAGTTCTGGTCTTTCTGCCAGCCTTGCACAGAATTTATACATAATATAGTAGCTTACACAGAATTTAAAAGCTTCCCAGAACAAATTAGGATCACAGCAGAGTAAGTGAAGATAAACATCTCACTGGTGCACTTCCAGCTCTGGCTTAAAATTTCTTATGTTTCTCCATTCGACTTGGTGGCTCTTGCTGGATTACAATTCCATGTAGTGATTTAGGTATGTAAAAGCTGCATATGTGACTCTTTCTTAGAAGAGGAATTGGATTTGACCCTTTATGTTTATAACATGTATATAATTTACTCATACTTACTCCTAAAATGTGCAGGTAGGCAGCTGCAATAAGGAATATCCATTTATGCTTACAACTAAATTGTTTTCACTGTCCACGAGTTCAGTTTTCATGTCAGGGTTGTGTATGTTGCATCTACATTCTACATTTTAGTATTATTCATTTAGATGAGGCATGTGCTAAGTTTATCATTATGATTATGTTGGAATGGTTCATAACTTCCTTACTAGAATACCTAAAACGTTTACTTTCAAGGAAAAATGTCTTCACTTTTCTTTGATACCTCTGTTATGTTACTGCAACTTGTCCATTCTCCTACATGCAGTACAGCTTGCAGAAGCATTGCCACGTGTTTTATTATTAAACCCATACTGAATCTCTAAGCAATTCACTGCTCTCACCTCTGGCTTTGTATGTGGTATTTCTTCCTATTCATGTGAATTCATCATCTCTTATAATATAATACTATAAAATGAAATCCTGTACACATTGAGGTCAATAGAATATTTTCACTGACTTCAGAGGAGCCAGAAATTCATCCTTATGTATATAGTAATAGAGATGGTATATATGGTATTGCCATAACTTGTTTATATATGCAGTCCTTACTAGTAAATAATGAGTCAGAGAAAGGAGGTAATTTTACCTCTATGTATAATGCATTGGTAAGACACAACCCTGGAATACAGTGTTTAGTTTTGGTGTTCACAGTTTAAACAGAATATCAAAAACTGGAGAACTGGAAAAGTCCCCTACAATAATACAATTAAAGTGCTTGATATGTTTAACTTATCAGAAGCAAGAGAGAGAGGTGACTTGATAATAATGTAGAAGTACTTTCATTGGTAGAAGATATTCTTCCAGTAGAGAAAGGTCTAATAAAGAAACCAATGGCTGGAAGCCTATAAATTCAAATGGAAAATTAGGTACAAATTTTGAACATTGAAGGAGCATCCAAATGAGTGCACTTGTGCCTGCTGCCGCGTCCTAAACCAGTTTCACCAGCTGGGCTGTTAGGGCCATGGGCCTGGCTGCAGGCACAGCCCTGTGGGGCATAGCACTGCCTGATGCAGGGTCCATCTATGCCAAACAGACCTGACCCATCCCAGGCTGCCCTGCTAGTCATGCATTAGCGAGGCAGGGCAGGCCAGGTCAGGTCGGAACTGTATATATAGTGGCATTTTGTTTTAATCATGGGAGAACACAAATTTGGGGGTATTTTAAAGAGTGAATTTGGGATTTTTTTTATTAGCAATTTTGAAACAGGGAACATTAGGATCTCTGCTAGGGAGGCAGGTGGCAGGATCCAGGCTGAGGAGCCTGTCCAGGGCTGGCACCTGGGACCCAGCTGGAGGCAAATGAGGTGGCTGACCTCCTGGACATTTGGGGCCAGGAGGACATGCTTTGACAGTTCAAAGTGGGGCACTACACTGAGGACATCTTCCAGGTGATAACTGCCCAAATGGCAGGGTAGTGTCACACAAAGGCCAACTGTGCAACCACAGCCCAATGGCAGCTGGCCCAGAGGTGCAGACAGCTCTGCCGCATGCCCATGCCATAGCTCAGGCAGCTATGCAGTCCCTGTCCAGGTCTGGAAGGCATGCAGACATGGAGCTGTAGGCCCAAGGGGGTGGATGCTGGCACAGGTGGCAGCAGGTCACAGCCAGGCAGCAGCCCCCACTGCCAAACTTTTGCAGTGGGTAGAGAGTGGTGAATCCACTCTAAGTCAGGGCTGCTGCAGCAGTCCAGCTGACACAGTGTTCCCATATGTCAACCTGCCGGGCCGCAGAAGCCCCTGAGGAAATAGCCCTGAGCTGCTCACCATGGCAGCTTTTTATACTGCTGAAGATCCAAGAGGAGATGGGCAAGGTCAGTTTGCCCCAAGTGGCACAATTTGCCCTACACCAAAGTGCATGTTCAGGCATGTGTGCTGAGGCACAAATCCCTGGCACAAATGTGCAGCCGCTCAAATAGGAGTGGCACAAGCACACATGACTGCATGTGTGGACACATCCCGAGTGTGACAATCTACTGCAGCAAACTACCAGGTGAAGTGGTAGACAGGCAATCAAGAAGCTGGTAGCCAGATAGGTAACCAAACTACCACACTGTCTAGGGACAGAAACTATACATAACCCAGTATAAGTGATCAGAAACCAACTCAAACCTGTGACACAACAGAAGTTCAGTGCATATAAACTGCTTTCAAAAAAGCCAAAACCACTTTAAGATAAGTGTGGATGGATGTAGTATCAGATTTAACTGATTTAAGTTAAATCAGTTTATTTAACTTCTATCCCAGATCTGCTCCCAATTCAAGTTATTTCACCATCCTCCAGCATCCCAGGATGCTTTGCACCTGTCCTGCAAGCCTCACTTTGCAGGGTGGGAGGCTACCTTTGGCCCAGCTGTCTGCTCCAGCAGAGCAGGGAGGCATGCTGTAGCACCACCTGACTTCCCCCCTTGGCTACTGCAGGCATGTGGCTGCATTTCCAGAATCAAAAGTGAATGTCTGTTCACTTGCTTATTGGTTCAATCTGTACAGCTTAGACTAAACTGCAAAGATTGAATTGATTCAGCCTTGGACTTTTTGACTGTCTGTACTTTGCCAGTGAGAGCAAGTTGGTTCTAAATTATCAAGAGCAGATTCACAGGGAAGTCTCTAAATATCTTCACCTGAATAATTCTGAGTTTAGAAAAAGGAATTGGAGCACTTTGGTGAAGGGTCCTGTGGAACATTGCACCCACAACATTCTGCTACTACGCTGTAAATATACTGCCCCAAATCCCAGTTCTGAAGTCACCCATGAGGCAGGGGACTTGACAGGCAACCAGTCACATTTCCTTGTATTCTGCTGGAAAAGTCCTAACCAGCTCTAGCAATTCACCATTATGAGACCTTAACAAGATTGCAGTGGATTCCTAGTCACTGAAAATTTTAAAATCAAGGTTGAATGTTTTTCTAGAAAAAGTATACTTTAATTCAGTCACATCTCCTGGACTTATAGTAAGAATTAGTCTAAATAAGTCCCATGACCTGTATTAATAAAATGAGATTAGATGTTTACTATAATCACTTAAATTCTGGCCTTAATTTCTATGAATCTATTGACAAATGTAACCTTGTGGTTTTCTATTCTATTTTTTGTATTTTCAATCACAGATCCATAAAATAAATCCTGTAGGTAAGCAAACTAACAAACAAACTGAAACGCATATTTCTTTTTTTTTTTTTTT
>NW_017728931.1:102458514-102462912 GCF_001723895.1 Crocodylus porosus
TAATAAAAAGGCTTAATTTTAGTACCCAGGGGTCCTAAGTGCAAGGCTATCAATTTCTGTTTGAGATTTGACATCTAAAGTAGAGCATTACACTACAACATTGATTTCACTTTCTGAGTGACTGTACTTGAATACTACAAACATTAATACTCAAGTAGTGAAACCAACAAAAAACAGGGGGCCCACAATTTTACTTTATCAATGGGTAGAAAAAGCCTTGGATTGACAGGATTTCAGTGTGGATGAGTATGTAGTGGCAGTCATGTTTTTCACCAAGGACATTTGCAGAAATCATAATGATCAGAGGAAAAATTTTCAAAAGGACTGAGTAACACAGGGCATGTCAACACTGCAGTAGCTCTGTGCCTCAGGCAGGATATCCCTGAGTGCATACTGCCCACCCACTTGAGCTCACAGTCAAAATTGAAAGGCATCTCCGAATTTGTTCTGGGGCCTTCTTCTGCAGCTACTCCTGAGTTCTCATTTTCAGGGCGCTTGAGATGACTCTGGAACAGCTCCACAGGCATATTTCCAGGTTTGGAGCTTCCAAGCAGAAAAGGGTGGGTAGGAAATGCTTGGAAATTTCCCAGCCAGGTCACTTTGCCACCAGAGTATAGATGTACCTTTAAAAGCCTAAGTCTTGTTTTCAAAATTGATTTAAATGTTTATAATGAGGTACTGTTTATAAATCAGGAAATTCATAACAGTGGGCATGTCTACACAAGATGCTTTCCTCGAGATTAGAGCCAATTACATGCAGTAAGCGTCACCACCTACATGTACAGATGCTTACTACATAGTTATATGCTCTAATCATGAGTAAATTTATTTAAATCTATTTACATGTAGCAGCTTTACTCTCAATTGCTTATTGTGCAGTAGCACATGTGTAGATACCTGACCAGCAGCAAATGTGTTCCTGGTCAGCTGGGCAGTGAGGGGTGGGAGATTGCTTCCTGCCCCTGAGAGCTGCCTGTTGACAAGGTGGGCTCTGCCACCAGAAACCAGGTGGGGACTATGTCGTCTTGCCCCAGAATTAGGTAGCTTCCAGCCAAGCTTTGCAATCATGGAGCTGGGGCTGGGAGATCCTTATCTACCAGCCCAAGCTCCACAATCATGGGGCTGGGAGATCCTTATCTGCCAGCCTGAGCCCTGTGGTCAGGGGGACCATGCTGAGAGATCCTAATTTCCCAGCCCTAGAAGCTGCACATTGGCTGGGCAAGTGCCCAGCTAAATCTTCATGTCCACTGTAGACGCGTAAGTGAATGTCATGAAAATATAACTGGACAAAAACCCATAACCAATGAGAGGAAAGGAGAAGGATGTTGATCATTTTATATTTTAGCCCACTTATCCAGAGAGGGTTTGAACCTGCAGCTTCCAGTACAGTGCTGTAACCAGCAGACCCCAAATTAGGCATCATTAGGCATATCTACACAAGCTGTTTATTGTGGAACTGACTAATTAGCCTTACAGTAAAGGTCTCAGTATCTACACGTGCACAGGAAACTAATAAACTGTGCAGCAGGGTAATACCTGTAAATACAAGTACTACCCTGCTGTTGAGTTTTTCTGTGTGCAGCAGCACATGTGTAGATGCTGACAGAACTGGCTGGGGCACAAGGGTACTTTAGTGCAGGGCCTGCCTGCCAGCTAGCCCTAAACTGAAGTACCCTCGTGCTCTAGCCAGCCACTCCATAGTACATAGAGCCTGTTTGGAGCAGCCCTAATCTGACTAGTTAACCCCTGGGACCCTCTGCCAGCTGGGGCTGCTCTGACCCAGCTCAAAGTGCTGCAGTCCAGGTGCATGTGTAAACTGTGTACCTTGGAGCTTCCCAGGAGCAATAAAGCCCCGGAGTTTATTGAAGTGCATTAATGACATATAGACATGTCCATATAGCGTTTTCTCCTGTAGTCCTTCTGAAGCAGCTAAAAGAGGGAGAGTAGGTGGAGTCAAGTGCCAGAGAACAAGCTAAAGGGTGAGTGGTTCAGTAATATTGCTGCTGCTCTACAGGGAGCAAGTCCTGGGCTTTAGCCTAGAACCTTGCTCCTAGTTAAGCCAAAATTTCCCATTGCAATTCCCACTATCAATCTTATCCAATGAATATTAAATACAAGCTCCAATGTCTCATCTTCAAAAGGAGTACTATACAGGTTACTAGTTAATGTCCAGCTTGTGGCATAATGTTTAGACTAGGAAAACAGAGAGGTACAGGGTCAAACCTACTTTGAGTAAGGAAGGCCCGAAGCCTGGGTCTCTTGCTTCCTGGGCAAATTCCCTAATTACCCTGAACTGTGGCAAAAGCATGGGAGGATTTTCTTTCTTGGTTTTCCATGACTTACTCTCTGGTACATGCATACCCAGCCACGTACCTTCCTGGGGAGCCTAGCCTAAATGCTCAGTCTACCATGCAGTAGGGCTGTGCAAAACAGCACCGTTTCATTTCAACTTGCATTTTGATGGAATAGTCTTTCATTTCAAATTTCATTTAGATTCAAAACTGCCGTTCCATATTGTTTCATCGAAACAGTTCTGTTGTTTTGATGCTGTTTTGACGTTTTGCTCATAGGCTATAATGGGGAAGCTTGAAACAGCCTATAACTTTGTCATTTTTATTCTGATTTGGATGAAACTTGCCAAAATGGTATCCCCTTCAGAGGGCATGTAGTCTGCCAAGTTTCAAGGAGACAGGTATAGGGGTTTCAGAGAAACTGCACCTCAAAGTCTTGAAAGCAAAACTCATGTCACATGCATGTGTTAAGATACAGTGGGGTCAAACCTCCAGGCATGCTAGCCCCTGCTGAGGTCACAAAGTCTGCCAAGTTTCAAGGAGATAGGTGCAGGGGTTTTGGGGAAACTGCACCTCAAGCTGCAGACAAGCAAAACGCGTGACATGGGTGACACTGTGTGTGTGTTAAAGCAAAGCAGGATGAAAGCTGCAGGGATGCTAGACCCTGCTAAGGCCACAAAGCCTGCCAGCTGTCAAGAAGATAGGTGCAGGGGGAATCTGGGTTCTGGGTCCCTGAACCTCTAGCTGCTGACAGGCAAAACTGGGACACACAGCTCAGTAACTGACCCCAAGGTAGAAAGCAGGGCAGTTCAAACAATGCTGCCTTTTATGCAGTTTTTCCATCCCTGCCCCAGAGCACTGGGATTGGAAGAGACTTCAGGAAAGGATGACAGTCACTGGCCAGCTACACAGTCAATAATGAGAGCACTCCTTCCCCCCTTTCCCACCTCCCTCTCCTTACTTTAGTTTCTGTTTCCCTGCAAGGAAAACCAGCTTGAGCTTCAAAGCTATGAAACATTTTGAAAATTTTGAAACATTTCGACTTGCCTTATTTCTTTTTGAGGCTGTTTCAAAGCTCTCTCTCTCATTTTGATTTCATTGTTTCAGGCTCAAAATGAGTTGAAATAGCATCAGAATGAAACTACCAGTGAAATTTCGCACAGCTTCACTGTGCAGGGGTAGTAGTGTCATAATCTATATGTATGTGCCAAGACTTTCACTTACTTGACTGGAAAACTGCCATTTAGGCACAAAAAGTGTGATAGAGTTCTATTCCTAGTGCTGTCTCAGACTGGTTTCTCAAGCACCTACACCCAGGTTTCCCAATGCCTCGGCATCTCTTCCCAAAAGAACTAGAAGCGTCTATGGTTTCTGTACAGTCAATGGACAGCCATAGGTGCCACAGAGCAAATCAGAAAGCCCAGAGATAATCAGTACTATGACAAAGGTGTGTCTGAGCTGTTTCAACTCTTGGGAATTTAGGCATATCTGTTCAGTCACAATCCACTAACATTAGTGTGACCACATAAGTGGTAAGAGCCAAATATCACTGCCAAATAGTTAGAGCTTTCTCCTGGAAGGGAGAGGTCTGGGTCTTAGGCCTTTCTTATCCTAGAGGAATTTAAAATCACATCTACTTTTTCCCAAGAGAATGTCTAACCAGGAGAAGGAGAGAGAAGGGGAAGGCATTCTCCATCCTTGCTTTTATAGCTGGTCTTTGGGTAGCCAAGAGTTGAAAGGTCATAGAGCCAGGAAGTGAACAAACCAAACCGACTCTGCAGTATAGTGGTAGTACTTCTTCCCTGGGAAGAGGTAAACTCTCTGGAGACTTTTTATGGTTTTGACATTAGTATGCAGTGGAAGAGTGTTCAGAGCTTTTGGATGAGTTTTTTGCTATGGATTTTTAAAAGAAAAAAAATTACATTAATTAATTTAAAATATCTATGCAAAGTCAAGAAAAGATGTACTAAAGAATGAGGTCTATGCTTTCTGACACAAACTAAGCATCGTGTTGCATAACAATAAACCTATAAATGAATTTAGATGCTGTTTGAATCCTTACCATATGCATAAGAGAACAGCTCTGAACAGCCCTCCTAGAAGCAGC
>NW_017728931.1:102463787-102478521 GCF_001723895.1 Crocodylus porosus
AGAAAGCAGGGCAGTTCAAACAATGCTGCCTTTTATGCAGTTTTTCCATCCCTGCCCCAGAGCACTGGGATTGGAAGAGACTTCAGGAAAGGATGACAGTCACTGGCCAGCTACACAGTCAATAATGAGAGCACTCCTTCCCCCCTTTCCCACCTCCCTCTCCTTACTTTAGTTTCTGTTTCCCTGCAAGGAAAACCAGCTTGAGCTTCAAAGCTATGAAACATTTTGAAAATTTTGAAACATTTCGACTTGCCTTATTTCTTTTTGAGGCTGTTTCAAAGCTCTCTCTCTCATTTTGATTTCATTGTTTCAGGCTCAAAATGAGTTGAAATAGCATCAGAATGAAACTACCAGTGAAATTTCGCACAGCTTCACTGTGCAGGGGTAGTAGTGTCATAATCTATATGTATGTGCCAAGACTTTCACTTACTTGACTGGAAAACTGCCATTTAGGCACAAAAAGTGTGATAGAGTTCTATTCCTAGTGCTGTCTCAGACTGGTTTCTCAAGCACCTACACCCAGGTTTCCCAATGCCTCGGCATCTCTTCCCAAAAGAACTAGAAGCGTCTATGGTTTCTGTACAGTCAATGGACAGCCATAGGTGCCACAGAGCAAATCAGAAAGCCCAGAGATAATCAGTACTATGACAAAGGTGTGTCTGAGCTGTTTCAACTCTTGGGAATTTAGGCATATCTGTTCAGTCACAATCCACTAACATTAGTGTGACCACATAAGTGGTAAGAGCCAAATATCACTGCCAAATAGTTAGAGCTTTCTCCTGGAAGGGAGAGGTCTGGGTCTTAGGCCTTTCTTATCCTAGAGGAATTTAAAATCACATCTACTTTTTCCCAAGAGAATGTCTAACCAGGAGAAGGAGAGAGAAGGGGAAGGCATTCTCCATCCTTGCTTTTATAGCTGGTCTTTGGGTAGCCAAGAGTTGAAAGGTCATAGAGCCAGGAAGTGAACAAACCAAACCGACTCTGCAGTATAGTGGTAGTACTTCTTCCCTGGGAAGAGGTAAACTCTCTGGAGACTTTTTATGGTTTTGACATTAGTATGCAGTGGAAGAGTGTTCAGAGCTTTTGGATGAGTTTTTTGCTATGGATTTTTAAAAGAAAAAAAATTACATTAATTAATTTAAAATATCTATGCAAAGTCAAGAAAAGATGTACTAAAGAATGAGGTCTATGCTTTCTGACACAAACTAAGCATCGTGTTGCATAACAATAAACCTATAAATGAATTTAGATGCTGTTTGAATCCTTACCATATGCATAAGAGAACAGCTCTGAACAGCCCTCCTAGAAGCAGCAATAGCAGACCAATTTGCTTACATACCAAAAAGGATTCAAATTGGATTCTGTAGGCATGGTGGTGGGCAGCACTCTGCAATTCTAAAATGATCTCCTTTCAGATCCTCTTGACAGGAAGATGCAGTCCTTTCTTTAGAGACTACATTGCAGATTTACTAGGCTTTGACCTATTCTGCACTTCGTTGTGTAAATTCCTAAGATATTGAGCATGAGAAGAGCACAAACTTAGATAAATTATATCCCTTCATTTATGAAGCTTAGCACTTCATCTCTGTCAAGCTACTGTTATGAAATGGACATGGCTATTAATCTTCAAATAATTTATAAGATGTGTATTTCATACTAAAATATATTTAACAACACCGTAAAATCATGTTGTGCTTTCATTGTTATACCTATAAAAAGATTTTATCTGAATTTTCGTAACAATCCCAGTAAAACTATACATTGCAATCTCTTTAAGTACATAATTTATAGAAGATTAGGGGCCTGATATAACTCTTACAAAAGTCAATGAGGGTTTCAAACAGGCTCTGTAAATTTCACATTAGTTACCTAAGTCTTTAATTGATTGATTCATAAACCCAGTTTACATATATAGCATTAGAGAGCTCCACAGCTTTAGAATAAAATAGATTAAATAAAACAAAACTAAATATGAAAGAAGTAGCCAGGGGATAAAATAAAATAGTATAAAAAATAAAAGTAAAACCTTTGCAGATAAATACAAACCACAGAGGCATTCTTATTTTGTGAATATATCAGTGGCCTAGATTTAATGTTTAATTATGTGTATATATCCACAGCGTCATAGCATTGTCTCTACATTAACCTTGGTATTGAAGTATTATTTATTTAATACCCAGGATGCAGGGACTTCACTAAGTTGGGTACAAATATTAATTGTTCATCTCTCTATAAGAAGAAAGACTATTGTATAAACCCAACTTTTTATTTTTAAAACATACACAAGACTAGGTGATAAGCAATAGATGATGCAAACAGCATAATCACATGGTTTTGCAACCCACCATGTGAGGCCAACTTCAGTTCTATCTGGATATAGATCATTGACTTTTCATACCCTTTAATGGATTTTGTATCTGGACTTTGCACAAGTGCAGTCCTACCGCTGATAGTGCAAATTTGTCCATATACTCCAGCACCCAAGTTGACTTTAAGTGAGTTCTGTGTTCAATCTGAATTGTTCCCATACTCCTAATATTTAGTTTATTCTATGACATAAAAAACTTAGGACATTATTACACGTTGCACTTTGAGCTGCTCAACTGTTGATCAGTGTTAGTGCTAGCTGGAGTTTGAAACAATCACACTTTAAGGCTAAAAACTTTCTCTGACTGTCCCCCACCAGCACAGCCATGATTTGCCACTAAGGACTGGTGAGCAGGGGCCTGACAGGGACCTACACCCCACACCTGGGCCCATCCATTCCCTGCAACCTGGCTTGCTGACATGTGCTCTGCAGGCTGTTTGCATGATGTTGCACCCCAGGGGGTTGTAAAATTGCAACCCAGGAGGTGGTAAGGTCACACCCCGGGGAGTGGGAGAGTGAGTTGGCTTAGCTCCAAAACCTCCCCCTGGGCACTAGAGTTCAGGAGATGGAAAGTTTGTCCACACAGCAGGGTTGGAGAAGGGACACTGTATCACGGGATGCTAGAGACTGCAGCTTGGGTGGTTTATCTGTGGGGAGTAGCTACACATTAATAAAACACCAGGTGGGTAACACGGATGAGAGCTAAACCTGCCCTGGAGTGGCAGAAATTTAAGCCACTTTAAATGAGCTTAAAACTAATTTCAGGTGTTAATGTGTAATATGATCCAGGGTTTAAAAGCACCAGGAGCCACCTAATATATAGCAAGACCCTCAGTTATGAGAACTCGTATAAAGGCCTTTCTTGCTTGTATTTGTACTTACTATGAAAGTTGGTATCTGATAAAAATGCTATTCTGTTATTTCATCTAAGTAGATACTACATTTTCACTCCCTAATTAGTACTGTTGAAGGATCGATATACCACTTCAATTTATTATCTTTTGTCAGCCACCTCCTTTTCTGCTGTAGAAAGATATCATTATTTTCCTCTTATACTGTGATCCAAAACAAGATAAAGGTATTTGATCTTGGCAGATGGGCATGTAGTACTTATTAGTTTACTTGACTAGAATACAAATTATAGGATATGAAAACACATTTTTGTTTCTTAAAAAAAATCTCAAAATAGCATATGCTTAATCTGAACCAGTCCTAAATTACTTATGTTGCCTGCGGTATTACAATGAAAACATATACAAGTAAAATTCCAACATTTCAGACCTATTAACAGAATATTTAGGAAGATGTTTCATGAGCTTTTAAAGCTTTAGGAAGATGTATCTGTAGCTTCTTAAAGGGCTGGAAGTGTCCATTTGTGAAACTCACAGGTTGTGATTTACTTTTATCCCAGATAATTCTGTTCATGTATTTTTATTTTGAAAAAAAAAACTGTCATCACTGCCTTAAAATGTGTTAAATGGAAAGGTTAATTTGTTCTTCCTTCAGTAAGTTCAAAATAAATAGGACTCTTTGTATTGACTACATTAAGTTTTGGATTGGGCCCTTAGTTTGTGCTCTTTGTCCCAAGCTAATAAGGCAAGGAACATATGCTAATATTTCCCCCTATTTGCATAATAAACATGGATCCAATGTGTTATTCCTTTGGTTTGTTTCCTCATATTTATGATACTATCACATGTATGTGACATGTAGTAAGTCAGTGACATTTAGGTTCTTTTTATAAGGGTGTAGGTTGTAGCCATGTTGGTCTAAGGACATAGGCAGACAAGGTTCTTTGTTGTTGAGTTTGGCTTCTTTCTCTTTCATGTTGTACAGTTTCCATTTTTTGGCCAAGAAAAATTTTTTCAACTATTTAAGTTGGTCTAATAGAATGTATCAGATTCACCCAAAGAACCTTGTCCGCTTAGGTTCTTTTTACAGCATTCAAGATATCCACACATTCTGAATGCATAAATGTTTTTCAGTTTACAGATACGTAACATTCTCTTCTAGTTTTCAGTTATAAAATCAGTGTAGGTCAAAGTAGTATTTTGTACAGGAACAATTCAGGCTGAGTTGTTTGCTATGTTACTCATCTGCTTCCCACCTAACACAGTGGCAGGGGAAAAGGGAAGAAATCCTAGGATAGAATCATATCTCACTTTACACACCCAAATGGCCCTTACACTCAGTTTCCAATCCTGTTCTACATGCAGTGTGGATGAGCGTGCAGAATAGGCTGCATTCTGTTCAGGCAGGTCTGCCTCTCTATATGCACATACCTCAGGAAGCAAAAGTCCTGAAATTGTGGTTGTGCAAAAACCTGCGATAAGCAGATGCTAGACACAAAAGGAGGCAAGAACTCCTAGGTTTTAGCCTGTTATGCTGCAGGTTAGGATACTTACCTAGGAAACAGGAGACACGTTCTAGGCCTCCCTTATTCAGACATGGCTTTGAATCTATACTGCTCTGAGTTCACAATGCAGTGGTCTAGGCACCAAGCCACAAATAGGCATTATCCAGCTCTTCTCTTGAGCCTGGTTCTGGTCAGCAAAAAGAGTTTGCCCTCCTCCTTCTGTAGGCCCAGAAGGAGGAGGACAAGCTCAGTGAAATAGCTGCTCCACTGCAAAAGAGGCCACCTGGGTCATTGTTCTCAATGGGGCAATGCTTCCCTACTGCTTTTCATCTCAACTTCAAGACAAGAGATGGAGAGAGGCTTAAGTAATGCTGGGCTTGTGGTCTTGTGGTGCTACAAAGTCAGTAAAAATAATCTGAAGAAAACCCCATGCTTGCTCAGGAAATATTCCACTTCCATGTTTATAAAATGTTGTGGTCTAATCACCATATTTGGCAAATATCAATCTGAGCTTTTCCCAAGTGGTCATGGGGCTACTGATATCAGCACAAGCACACATAAACATTCTGGATGTATACCAGTGATGATTAACAAAAATTTTCAATGTAATCCGCAATATTTTTATAGATATAGATAGGTTTTATAGATATGTAATGGGATGAATGGGTGTGCGCAGGAGCTTGCTCATCTGCTAATGTCAAAGGCCATTGCATAACTGGGCAGCTATCATGGCAGAAATTCCCATATCTTCACTGCAGAGCCTCATGAATGATTTGGGATTTGTAAGCGTGGTAGACAGTTTGATGGATATTTATCCCAAAACTCAGAGCTCAGCTTAGTGCAACCTCCTTCTAGTCTCATCTGTTTATATGTCTGACATATCCATCACTTACTACATTTTTGACCTTCACTCAACATTGCCAACAAGTAATCCATCTATAGAACAGGGTAGTTCTCTAACTACAAATAAAAAGACAAATGTCTAACCAAAACATAGCATACATACCATGCATGGCATATTTATAGCATAACTACAATTGTCCAACCAAGGCATAGCAAGCTCATTCAGCACCCAGGATGGAGAGGAACCCAGCAGGAGGGAAGTCTTACCTGCCTGGGCTCTCTCTAAAGGGAAGGCAGCAGCAGCTCTAGGAGGACCAGCAGTGGCAGCAGTCATAGTACCAGCTGTTTTTTCTGTGCAGAGAGGCTAGGCAGCAGCAGTGAGGACAGAGAGAGCCCAGTGGCAGTAGGGCATCCATGCCCTGCTCCTGGAGCCCTGTTGCCTTCCCCCCGCTCCAATTCAGATATGAAGCTGGGTACAGGGCTGTGCATGTTGTGTGGAAACCTCCACAGGGAAGCACCCTTTCATTCATCGCTGCCCCCACCCCCTTGATACACGTCTGGGTGTGGGTCTGCACTGCCTAGGTCCTATAATCAGACAGTGCAGAACTGCCCCTACCATGGTAAAGACTCCAGGGGGGATTCTGATACCCCCTTGATAATCAGCACCTGAGGCTGGTGCCCCGCTCACTCCCCTCTAGTTACATTACTGGTGTCCAATCAAAGATAATAGCAGTTTTGTCATTAACTTCAATCAAAGTAAGCTTTCACTCAAGGGCAAATGATGACCTAAAATTGTTTCCATATTTTGACTAAATTTTAATAAAAAGTATTAGGCAAGTGACTACTTTTCCCCACTCACATTTGCATGGATTTTCCCTTCTCTCATTCATAATAGTGGAGCACCCCTGCAACTGCATCTGTAGCAATTAATGTGGTAGAGTGGTAATCAGCAAAAAGTAAATTAAACTGTTCTGCTGGCAGCTCTGGCCCTTGTGGAGAGATTATTATTACTACAGTTGTACTGTTTTTTAGTCCTAGATTCCACTTCCTTTATTTCCAGTTGCTATTGCAGGCATCTAGGCACCTCTTTGCAATTCAGAGCATAAGCACTTGTGGAGAACAATTTAAAATGTATGGCAGACAATGAAAGTATCCCTTCTACCTGCAACCACTGTTTGGGAACCACTGAGGTACGGTAATTGGATAGGTGTTTGATCAGCTTTGGCAACCAGCCTCCACTGTTATATGACAGAGAACTTTAATTGACTGCAATGATACCAGGAAAGTAGGCGTATAAATAACAGGCTTGTCTTTCATTAGGGATGTACAAGGTATTTTCACCAATACACAGAATGCAACATCAGTACAATACTATTTAGATATTTGGGAACTGCAGACATTTTAGATAGGGACCTCTCCTTTTGTCAACACTTCATGTTGTCAGAGACTTCCGAGTCATAGATCAGTAGCATAAATTAATTTTGATGCAAGAAGTATAAGTCTGTAGTCATATTCATTTTGGTCCATGAAACTTTTACACTTTTGTGTACAAAGCTCGCTTTATTTTAGCACAGGCGTGTCAAACATTTGGCCCAGGTGTTGTCCAGCCCACAGGGCTCCTGGAGGGGCCAAGATTTCGGCAGCAGAATGAAAGATAGCAGCAGCAACCTATGTGATTTCCCTAACCTAACAGAGTGGTGTGAGTTAACACTGCCATCACATACCACAGAAATCCTAAGTATGAATCCCTGTTAGGGACTCATTTCAGTTGTACTGTCACTTTTCCTGCCACCTAAAATCCAGGTACAAATCCCTGTTGGACTCATTTCAACAAGGGTAGAGTGAGCAATGATAGTCTTAACCACAGAAGCTGTCTAACCATCAGAGCTTGTTCCAGACCCAGCCCACAAGGCCAAATGAGTTTGATATTCCTGCTTCAGCACTATCTTTCCCAGGGATGGGCAAAATGCGGGCCATGGGCTGGATGCGGCCTGCCAGGCCATTCTATCCAGCCCATGGGGCCCCTAAAAAACTTAGAAAATTAATATTTATCTGCCCCGGGCTGCCTGTCATGCAGCCCTCAATAGCTTGCCAAAACTCAGAAAGCGGCCCTCCACCCAAAATAATTGCCCACCCCAATCTATCTCCACCCAGTTTCCCATATTATCTCTAAAATGTCCTATGCCATCAACCATTCTTAAATTTAAAGCATCTTACACCATGCTGTTTTATTACCTTTCACTAAGAGGCTGGTTCCTATTTTTCACCTTATGCATTCAAGAATAACTTTCCCCTTGAGGTAATTAAAGGGCTGGATTAATTATGCTAATTAGCCATGTGTCTGATATAATTAGTTCTAACAAATAGATTTGTTTACTTAGAAAACATAGTAGCCAGGTATCATATAATTCATAGTTTCATAGTTAGTAGGTTATATAATTCATATAACCAGCAAGTACTTACCATTAGATTTCACAAAGGTTTTGCCTTTTGGCTCAATAGTTTAAGATTAATCATAAATCACTCTTTCTACCCTAGAACCTTAGAGGCTTCTGGCTTGTAACTGTACCAAACTGCTCACAATAATTTACCAATCAATCTCACTTTAATTCAGTAGTTGGCCTATTTGGGCTTAAATTATTTTTCTTTTCTAAATATTCTGTACCAATATTCAAATTTTACCTTAGAGGTATCTTGAGCATTTAAAATATCTTTCATATTGTGAGCAATGTTGATTAATGTGATTTTTGTTAAATTATCAATCAATAAATTTGTTGAAGGGTCAGGGGTGGGTGCTTGTGAATTGTTTCCCTGACCTGGTTTGGCCCATAGGGGATCCCCACCTCTGTTTTCTCACCTGCCACGAATTGATGTTAAACTTTATCAGTACAGAGGGAGGCAATTCACCTTTCAATATGTTACAGTCAAAAGAGGTGGTTATTTCCCTTCAGTAATTCTGTCATTAGTTCCAGCACCATCCCCTTTAAGGGGAACAGGTGTGTATATTGTATGAGTTCACTGTGTCTGAGACCAGAAAACAGATTGGCCCCAGGTTCAGTGTTGCCTCACTCAAAAAAAATCTCTCTTTAGTCAACTCACACTGTAAATATGTAAACAGCTTTCTGCACACCAATGTCACATGGGGCTCCTCCTTCCCCTATGCTCCTGCCACGACCTTCGTGTGGACAATTGAAACAAAGGGAGTCTTGCCCCTGCCATGCAGCTTCACAGCATTTCTTTGTATTGCTAGGGTACAGACAGCCCATCCCGGACTGTGCGGTTCACTCCCTGCTGGCTGCCTGTTTACATGCCATGGGGAATGGCAAGGAGTGGGAGAGGGTGAGCAGGGGATTTTCTTCCCTTTATTACCCCTCACCATGCCTCAGCATTATAAATAGAGTGAGAAGAAAATAACTACACTTTTTATATAGCATAGTTATTTGTAGTAAATGTACTTTTACCCATACCTCAATCCAATACAAACTTGTTTTAGGTCCTGTCTATATAGCTTCCTTGAAGACTACAGGACCATCACTAAAGAGGTAAACCCTGGCCACTCATTCCCACACCAGACATTAGATACAACCCAGCAGTTACACAATGCAGACAACTCAGGAGCAATTTTGCAAAGATCAGGGTGAACCCAAACCCTCCTACTGCTGCTCTTATGCTTTCCTCTTATCACTGTTACCAGGAGCTTTACAAAAGAACTGGATAGTTGCTCAAGTCCACTCCAAACTGCTCAGAAATACCCCCAAGCCAGTTATGCCATCTAAATGATGGGCCTTGGTGCACATGAAGTAGGAGTAACCAGACAAGCTTATTTCCTTGGTAGGAATCCTAGGGTTAGAAGGCAAGTCATATGAACAGGCCTTGTTGTCTTCCCGTATAGATTTGTCTGTTAAAAAGGATAGATTCCCCTATTTCAAAAAAAAAAACACTCAGCCAGGAGTACATGAGAAATTCAGACTCTAATCATGGACATTTATGAAAATTTAACATTTTGAAAAATATTAGAATAATTAATTAACCTATTTTCCTTGAGAGGAAACACACAGTCGCTGCTGCTTCTTCAGATTCTTTGTGTGACCTTTGGCAACCACCTGAGAGCTGGATTGTGCCATTTTGTCACTGTTCTGTGTTCAGGAAGTCACATCATCCCAAGGAGAGGTTTCAGAGAAATGTCTCCAGAAGCTTTAGAGTTAATGAACAGAGGGAATCAGAGCCTGTTCCTGGCTTCTGCCCACTTTTCTGCACCTTTCTGATTGCCAGGGATCCCAAGGGAATAGGGAAGGAGCAGCTTCCTGGCTCTCCAACCCTATCTGGTGGTTATGTGACAATGCTCTCCTCTCAGAGCAAAGCAAGGCAGGATATCATCCTAAATGAATACAGTGCTGGTGAAAGGTCTTTGATTGTCAACAATGGCAAACGAACCTTTCTGTTTATCCATCAAACAGACAGAGTACAGGCAGCTGCAGTTTATGTTTAGCCACACTGCTGTGCCTGAACCCTAGTTTGAAAAGAGCACCATTAAAAAGTGAAGTGTAGCTCATTTTCTTTGTCCAGTAATCTACCTTTCCTGTTCAAACTGACATTGCAGTTGTTCCAGCTGTGATATCTGAGATACTTTTAACCATGAGACATCTACCCACGCCTGTCACATAGTTCATAAGATTAGGACAGCACTGCATAATTGCCAGTAGGCAATGACTTTTCATACGTATCATATCAGGATGAATTCAAGTCATTGACTTAAACGGGAAAGACTTCACATACTTTTCCTAATCCCAGGAGTAATCCTTTTACATTATTTTGCTTTGTTTTTATGTAGCTCTTTTTGTTTCACTGGGAATATAAGATGTAAAATAAACAGTTAAAAAAGTATAAAATACATATTTTATTGAGATTTGTTTAGACTATATAGTTGCTGCAGATTTGAAACTACACTATTATTCCTTCTGTTATAATTTGAACGTTTTATCCGTACAGCTCAGGTCCAGGTCTTTAGAAATCAATGTCTGCAGCTGATGAACCATGGAAAGTCTCATTCTTGTGCTAGAAAGTCTCATTCCTTGATGCCCTGAAGCCACTCTTTTCTCATAAGCAGTGTTCAACTACACTGCATAGTTTTCCAGTTCAATATGGTAATTAAAGCAACAGTAAGGGAGGAAGCCCCCCAGATGCCTTAGTCGTGGGTATAATTTTTTCAAGCTAGCTGGTATCAGCCAAGGAAAACTTTCCCAAAAAAGGCTAAAGACATATATTAGTATTTTGCAATCTACCTTTCTTATTTCATTGTCACATCAACTCCTCTGAGAGAGCTATATATGCCAACCATTTTCATTAAAACTGATGTTGAGACAAGGTGGAAAGGAAATTACTTTTCTTGAAAGAACTGGAAAAAGTACTGTAGTCATTCATGAACACTTACATGATTTTTTTAAAACAATTCTCTTGTACTAGGTCTGTGGCTCTAGTGATTTCATATTCCACAAATATTCTTGCAAACAAAAAGCAAGCAAATTCACTTACAACCCTGTTAAGCAGTTCATCCATATTCAGTAAAAAAAACTTTTGTCTGGTTAATTTTATTCTGATCCTTACCTCATTGACCTCAAAGGGCATCCAGATGAATGCAGTCATGTGGTATGTGGCACTGCAAACATACCACATACCACACAGTCTGGTGTTTTCTGCATTACAAGGGTGTGTTGCCCAGACAGTCACTGCTTCGGTCCCGTGGGGGGGTTTTCGATCCCTGAATATAACATCTGTGCTTGTCTGGATGCACCCAAAGGGATTTAAGTGTTTGCTTAAATTTCAACATGTAATTAATTGTGCTGCTGAATAGGTATGGATTTCAACATATATTTAAATAGTTGCTGAATTGGACACTGACATATCAACTTAAAGTAAATGTTACATAATAGTCACAGAGGGCCAGATACAGACATAACACTTTTACAAGAATAAGTGATCAAAAACTGGTCTATGCCCATAACAGACCAGAAGTTCAGCACACACAGACTGATTTACAAATGATGGAACCTAGTCTAAGGTTTGTTCACTAACAGAGGGCAAATATGTGTTCTGTTCGCTACTGAGCTAAACTACACCGCTTATAGAAAACCACATAACTTAGAATGATTCTGCCTCAGGCTTTTGACTGTCTGCTCCTAGCCTAAAGTTAAAGTATAGCTGCTGAGTCAGCCAGAATGAAACCTGTGCACTTACTTAAACCCCTCTTAAACTCTCAAAAATAAATTTTAAAACAAAACTTAAATGTTCAGTGCAAGTGAGAGCAGAATTTGTCATGAGTGGTGACTTTTTAGGGCTTGTTTACACAAGGAGGTTATTGCAAACTATCATAGAGTGTGAACTGAAAATATAATAGGTATTCAACACAGACTCCTCATGTGTGAACACTCGTATCCTTCAGAAAAGTGTCCTAACCCATGTTCACAAAGACAATCTTGGTATGAACTAAAAATATCCCACACAGGGAGATATGGTGGAATAGTAATTGTGAAATTGCAGATGTGGAATAGCTATCTGGACTGTTTTCTGATGCTGACAAGCCCTTAAACATCATATGGGATATAGCAAGTATGAAGCAGAATATAGAAGGTCTCATGACCTCTTTTTTAATTTGATAGAAAATATTCCTTGACCTATATCAACCCACTTAAGTTCCCAGGAAGAGATCCTTGGTACTAAAATTGAATTTTCCTTTGTAGAACTAGAACAATCAAATTTTTAAGTATACAATAAAAGTATGTCTACTTCTAACTGTGCAATTAATTTTTTTCCAGAATTGATAATGTCCATCAAACATGATTTCTCATTCATTCCCAAAGAAGTTACTGAAAGCTTATTATGTGACTCACCTGGCTCTGATGATGATTTAATTAACTCTGTTGTTTTCTAGTTTTGATTATGTTTATATTATCTACCCTAATATGCTCTTCTATCTTGATTTTGATAGTTTGTTGAAGTGAGAGATTGTCACCAGTGCTCTACACCCCCTTAAAGTTCTTAGACATAATTTATTTCAACTGTGATAATAAACAACTGATGATTATTTCTTTTCTTAATTGCTTACTTTATAGTTCCACTCTTCCCCTATTTTGAATTCCAATCTCATAATAATTTCTGTTTCTCAATAAACTTTTCAGAAAATGGAGAAGGGAAAAGTTTTCTTTTCTCCCAAACAAGAATTTAGATGTACTATTTTTTCCTCTGGTTCTACATTTTATTCTTAGCACATGCCCGATAAAGAATGCTGTATTCTGCTATATTACATAGCACAATGGCATCCTGATTTTGGTTAAATACTAAACTAATGGAAACAATAAATAACAATAAGCAGGAAAATTTAAATTCATATAATTCATGTTACATTATCCTTCTTCTGCTGTTCCTCCTTTTTCCTCTTTTTCTTCTTCTTATAGTCTAAGTCAACAGCATAATCAGAAGTCCAGTCTAACATATATTTCAAGTATTTTATTTGTTATACAGAAATAAGAAAAGTGCTATCGAAATAATAAAAGTTAAAATCCACTCTCCCTACTTACATGTATATAACCACATTCCTATTCTGTGAAGAACTCAAGGGGAACCTTAAATTCTGTATGTTCATTAGAGTCTTTTCTTCAGCTACATAAACTAATCGTGACTCCTTTAGCAGTTTCATTAAGTAATGTCAGTACTTCTTTCTTCTATAGTCATTTGAAAGCAGGAAATGTTAGATCATGTTGACAAGTTGTCGATTAGAGTTAAATGTTGCAAGCAAGTGCCATTGAGTGCCCTAATTAGAAGTACCACTGCTCTTTTAAAAATTAACTGTATCTGTCTTTAGAAGAACATGTTAATATAGATCACTACAAAAATAAAGAAAAATATAGAATCTTATCTCAAATACTTCAATCTTTTTCGTCTGTCTACATGTTATAACATAGAAAGGCAATAAATACTAGAAGCTTGATTCTAAAAATGAATCAAATTGTAACAAAGCAAAGATAACTTTAAGAAGAAGGTTAAATGATTTGGCATGGAGTATATCACTGAATGACTTTTATTTCCTCCTTTAAAAATTATAATAAAGACCTTAGTTTATGCTAAAACTCTAACATATACCTTGGCCTGCAAACTTTCATTCAATCTTATCATTTTGAAGTTGATTGATAAAACATTTTGTCTCCCTTCACACTGAACTGACATTTTTTCACTTTCATCATAAACGAGCATCATGTAATTGTCATTAGGATTATCTATAGGATTTTGGAAAAAGTCAGGAAGAGAATTATGGGAGAGGAAATGAGTTAGTAACTTTTAGCCCTCTACAATACCCCACTTAAGGTGATATCATGTCTATTATGTAAAGGGATGCATGTGAAGAAGAATCCACAAAACCCCACAGGTCTTTTCTGCTACAGGTTGAAACCAGCAGCTAATGTATAGATATGTTCCTGAGATGTTCCTTGCTGGATGAAGGTAAGATTAATTTTGAAGTTGTCTAGATCCCCACCTCTGTACTGTAACTGGTTTTTAATAAAACAAAAATAAATTGCAGAGAGCGGTTGAGAAAAGCCAAGGCACAAACCAAACATAGGCTAGCTAGGGGGATCAAGGACAACAAAAAGTCCTTTTTTAGATATGGCAGAAGTAGGAAATAAAAAAAAGGACAGTATTGGGCCCCTGAGAGATCCAACGGGATCAGAAGCCCAAGAAAGGGCCAATCTCCTAAATTACCTCTTTGAATCAGTTTTTCACCGTTTCACAGGGATCACATTGCCAGGAGGGATGACCTGGGGAACTACTGACCAATCAGTCTGATGTTCATCCCTGAAAAAAACCTAGAGAAAATTATCAGGGGATCCATCGATGCCAGACTAACAGAAGGCATGCTTCTGACTGCCAGCCAACATGGCTTTAACTGGCAGATCTTGCCTGACCAACCATAGTTTCATAGTTTCTAGGGTCGGAAGGGACCTGAGCAGATCAACTAGTCCAACCCCTGCCATGGCAGGAAAGATTACTGGGGTCAAACGACCCCAGAAAGATGTGCATCTAACCTCCTCTTAAACACCCACAGGGTAGGAGCCTGCACCACTTCTCTTGGAAGTTGGTTCCAGACCCTAGCCGCCCTGACCGTGAAGTAGCGCCTC
>NW_017728931.1:102479056-102488468 GCF_001723895.1 Crocodylus porosus
CCCCCCCCCCCACTTCAGGAAGGATGTGGAGAAGCTTGAGAGAGTCCAGATGAGAGCCACTCATATGATCCAAGGCCTGGAGGGAAGGCCATACAAGAAGAGGCTGAGGAATTTGGGATTTGGGACTCTTCAGTCTTAAAAGAAGGCTCAGGGGAGCCTTGGTGGTAGCCTACAGCTTCATAAGAGGGGTTCCTCAGGACCTGGGAGAACATCTGTTCACCATAGCTCCCCAAGGGATAACCAGGTCTAATGGCCATATGCTACAAGAAGGCCATTTTAGACTGGATATAAGAAAAAAGTTCTTTACAGTGCATGTGTCCAGGAACTGGAACAAATTCCCCCCCAAAGGGGGCGGGCAAGACCCGATGATCTCATAAGGTCCCTTCCAGCCCCTAATGTTTATGAAATTGCAAATGAGATAACAGGAGTATGTAAGAAAAAGCAAATGAGGATCTGTTCTTCAATAACTGAAAAAGATATTCAAAGTAATTAAATTTTATTAGTATAGACACACATATACTTAAGTCCACCTTTGCTGTGCAGGACATGTAAATGCCATATGCATGGGCATTGAAATAAACACCTAACTGTTCTTTGTGTTTTACTTATGACAGCAATGTTTATTTCACTTTGTTATAGATGTATTAATCAGTTGTTGATTTCAGTACATTTTATGTATTGCAATCTATTTGTGTAATTGCTATAATTATATAATTAGTATAAATAGATGTAATCACCATTAGAATGTTTTAGATTGTATAAAAACTTTGCAAAACTTTATGGAAATCATGTAATCCACATGCAAAATGGCTAAAAGGTAGTAGACCATTTCAAATATTTTTTTTCTCAAATGAATAGCCTGCTTGTCTGTATTATCTGTTACAGTGCAATGGAGAACATTTTATGTTCAAACCTGTTCAACTGGTGCATGTATTATGGCATCAACCACAAAGTGAAGGGAATTTTTCTTTGCTACCTCCAGGCATGTGGTTAAAGAAATGTATAAAAATCAGGAAAACAAAAAAACCCCAAAGGCTTAGGTATCAGTGAGTGTGTCTACACATGTGCATTTACTGTGCAGTAACCAAAATTACTTAGCAGTACAGGTGTGCATGTACATGTGCACACCCATACGGTGCAGTAAATATGGCACCATACACTGACTTGAGTGTAAATTTGATACCTGGATCACACAGGTATCAAATTTATGCCCAATTTGTTACTGCTCAGTAATGCACGTGTAGACTCCTACTGCATAGTAACACTATGTGTGTAGACTGACTTGGGACACACCCTGTTAATGCACCTTAATGCCTGCACATGTAGACACTGGCCTAATCCTGTGTAAATTTAAGACAGCGTACATGCATGTGTAAACACGCCCAATCAGTCACTTAAAATATAGAGGTTTTGTTTTGTTTTCTTGAATGCCAGTTCAGTACTGAATTAAAAACCTCAAATGTTAAAGCCTTTCATATATTGTATAAACAGCTACAACATGAGTGAAATAACACAGGTTTCCTTGCACTGCTGCTCTAGTGAGTCTCAACCTTGACATGGAGAGATGACTATGAGGAAAGCCTTTTGATCTCCTAACCTCAGCCCCTGAGCACCTGTTCCATCACTGCCAACAAGGATACCATTTGTCTGAAGTTCTTCTGTGATGTTAATGCCTGACTCTTGAGGTCTAGAGGTCTAGACAGAGATCACCAAATTCATTATATATAGGCCATTAAATAATTATGATATAGTAATGAATAGAGATTGGTGGGAATTTTCATTGGAACTTGTAAGAATTTGTATCTGGAAATTATCTTAGGACCAGGATGTAATCTCTGGTCAAAAAAATACCTATTGCCTTGTGCATAGAGCATTCACACTAAATGTAGGAAACCACAGTTTTCATCCCTGACCTGAATCAAAAAGAACAGGAACTTGAACCAAGATCTTCCATTCCTTAAGGGTCTTAACTCCTCACCCAGACTATTGACTATTCCCAAATCAGTCATTATTTCTCTGTATATGTCTTTTGTGGGAAAATATCATAGGCTTTTTCTGATACAGAATTGGAAAAAATATTGAAATCTTGTAAATCTTCTTGAGACAGGAGAATATTTCCTGATAGACTCTAGTAAAGACTTTCTACCACCGCCTCTCAGGCCTGACTTTGAGACAGCAAGAAAAATATGAGAATCTCTGAATCTCAGTACCAATTCATTGAAATATATTTGCAGTTTTAAGGCCACTTCTTGTTTTTCAATTACTTCACACAGTGCCAGTTAGCAATTAATGATTCATTCTAACTTGTGTTGTTTTCAGATTATTAATTATAATAATTTTACATTTTTACACACAGAAAAGTATGGTTCTTTGACTATATGTTCGTTGATGTAAACTGAGACAAATTAAATGATTTCTTATTCAATATTGTTTTAATTTCAAAATGGTCTTAGTGCTCATAGGTGAGAGATGATGATCAACATTGTTCCTGCTTATTGTCAACATTGAGATTGATACCAGACAAATAATAAATAATAGTATGTTTACCTGTCATTGAGAGTGAAGTCCTGTCTCTATAAAAGATACCCAGAACTGATATTCACAGTGCAGCATTCCTCACAGACATGATTTGACTCAAATCACTCATCTTCCATTCCTGTAGGGCATATTTCCTCAGAATGCAAAATTAGTTCAATTTCCATGTCAGTTCTTTGTGGAAAATTCCTTCCAGTCCTACAAAAAGTGCCAAGCTTAAAAACAGTTCTTTATGAGCAACTTCCTCCAACTATGCTTACCCCATTGACTTTATAGGAGGTTCCCAAAGGCAAATGCTTTACCCCTACAGATCCAGTTTTAGAATATTATTCATTTTATATTAATAAAACATCCACCATTTATATGAATAAAAGTCCACCAAGAGCTACACTGAGCCATTTAATTGATACTACTTGGCCATATTCCTCCAACAAAACACCCAAATGTGAAAAGCTCTGCATTTTATTAAGACTTTTCAAAGTCATTCCATTCATCATATTCCCACGGTTTTTAACTGCCAGCAGCAGCAGTCTCTCAAAATGACAATGACAGTCTTCCAGTAAGTAGGGAAGTCATAGAGTCTGAAGATGATTGAGGAGACCTAACCTAGATCTGCATATTTAATTGCAGATGTTTCAAATAGTTCCAAGAAGAAAGAGTAGATCCTGGACATGTTGGGCTACAGCTTTTTTCCTTTGTCTATCTTATCTATCTGCCTCCATAGTGAGGTAAGTTTGCTCAAAATGATTGAAGCCCTATCATACTTCACAGCACCACAATGATTCAATGAGTTTCCCAGGTATTGATGTTACTATTACAATTTTTCTGATTCACCATCAAGGAATCTTTGAATCTCTTCTTTTGCCCACCTCTAGAACAGTGACCATTGGTGAGTTGAGTTGGGAGGACCTGTTTTGGGAGCTAGTTGTCAGATGTCTTTATGACATGTCCTGTTCAACACAGCTGGTATCATATAAGCATGGTTTTGATGCCAGTGGTATTTGTTTGACCAGAAGGCTGGAATTTGTTCATCTGTCCTTACAATTAACATGGATGATTTTCTGAAGGCATCACTGATGGTAACGCTCCAAACTTTCAGGTGTTTCCAATGTGTTGTCCAAGCTCCACATTCATACAACATGTTAGAGATGATGACAGCCCTGGTAAATGAGAAGTTTGGTTTGGGTCCTGAAGTCACGATCATCAAAGGCATGGTTTTGGAGATCTCGTCTCTAAAGGTAGCACTGGCAGATTTTATGTGGTATTGAATAATCATTGTCCATATTTACTTTTTGAGTAAGGTGGTTGCCAAGGTATGGGAAATGCTGCACGTTGTTCAAACGCTGCCCTCGAATTGTAATGTATGGAGAAGCATCTCATTGGTTTAGGGTGGGTTGGTAAAATATCTTGCTTTTTGTGAAGTTAATACTGAGTCCAGGCATTTCATATGCTTCCTGGAAGCAATCAAGGGTGACATCAATTGAGTGGCCACACATAACAATTGTCAGTATAGTGAAGATCAGCGTTGGTTATCTTGGATTTGGAACATAGATAATTGATAAAGAGATTCCTGTCTATACGATAATGGCTGCTGACTTCAGATGGAAGCCTATCAGCAATGAGATACAGAATAACTACAACATAAATAAAAAAGAGTGTTGGTGCAATCACACATTCTTGCTTGACTCCAGTTCTAATAGTGAAGGGGTCTATTTCCAAGCCATTGCTTAGGACAGTTGCTTAGAACAGTGGCTGTTAAGTCAACATGAAGAAGTTTGATGATGGAAAAAATATTTAGCATGCATCTAGATCTCATCAGGATCTTCCATAGGGCATCTCTATTGGTTGTATCAAAGGCCATATGGTCAATGAGGGCCATGATTTCTGTGTTGCTCATGGCACTTCTCCTGCAGCTGTCTAGCAAAAAAGATGTGTATTGTACCTCTGAGTGGTCTAAAACCACATTGGGACTTGAGTAGAATCTCCTCAAAGAGGAAACTGAGTCTATTGAGGAGCATGCAGGTAAGGATCTTCTCAAGTATAGATAGGAACGTACCACCATGATAATTGCTGCATTCAGAACTATCTCTTTTCTTGAATCTGGTAATGATTCTAGCTTCTCTCAAGTCATTTGGAATCTGTTCCTGTTTCCAGATTTTCATAATAATGATTTATAGTCAGTAAGAAAATGTTTTTCCATCTTACTTATAAATTTCAACTGATATGCCATCAGGACCACATACCTTGCTGTTCTTCATCCACTTAATGGATCTCAATATCTGTTGATAAATTGGTGAATATGAAAGGTAATCCTTATGGGAGTGTTGTGAAATAGCTTTGATGCTATTGTCTTCAACATTAGAATCTCAGTTTAGGAGCTCTTGAAAGTGTTCCATCCACCATGCATTGATGGGGGAGCTGTTTTTAAAGAGCACTGTTCCATCTTGGACCTCAAAGGGATAGTTCCTTTTGTGTTCGGCCCATAGATACCTTTGGTTGCACTGAAGAAACTAAGCATGTCCTGGCTGTCAGCAAACTTTTGAATCTCTTTTGCTTCTCTTCCCACCAGTTCTTTTGCTCTCAAATTTTTGTCTTGCTCTCAGCTTTAATGTGGTGATAAATGTCTTGCTCCTGTTCTGAGTTGATGTATTTCTGTCAAGCTTTGAAGGCTCTTCTTTTTCTGTCAATGAGAGCTTGAATTTTCTTAACATTCTCATTGAATCAGTTCTGATCTTCTTTGTGGAGAAATCTAGAAATTCTTCCCCATGGATGCCTTGATTGAGACTTACCTAGCAATCAGTGGTATCAAGATCATCAGGGAGGTCAGACAGTTTCTCACTGAGGAACTGCTGGAGATGATTGATTTTAGGAGGGCCTTTCAATTATTAATATTGAACCTCTTCTTTGGTTTCTTCCTTTGTTTATATTGTTTGGGGCTGATATGAATTAAAATGACAGAATTGTCAAATGATGATCCATCCAGCAGTTGCCTGCAGCAGCCCCTCTAATCTGCGCAGCATGCACAGCCACGCAGGCACGCCTGGCAGCGTGGCATGAGTGTGCCTGCACAGCCACACACACGGCACAGCCTGTGAAGAAGAGGGAATGCTGGTTGACTATGCTGGTCTTAACTCTGGTGATATGGATGTTGCAACGGTCCTGGGCATGAATTATATCATAGTGAATCAGATGCTAGGGTTCTGAGCAGGAGTGCATCCATGATTTGTTGCTTTGGTGGAATAAGAAGTTTGTGATGATGAGATTGCAGTCTGAACACTTGCTCAGGAAAAGAATTTCACTTGCACTGACTTTCTTCAACCCTCCATTCCAAATGTTCCATTCCATAACTCAGAGTAAGAATCTTCTGGCATCTCAGCAACAATCTTGCTCTTGACAGTGAAAACCAGCACCGTGAAAGTGAGTGTCCTTTTTTCTTTCCAAAAAAAGGTGTAACCACTACTGTGCTCTGTGAGCTGGCCCTCCCCTACATGTCTGATCTCACTGAGTTCATCACATGAGTAGTAACATACATTTCCCCAGGGACAAATAGCAGCAGCACAATATGCCACTGCTAGTTTTCCCCAGGGAACACTCAGGCATGCACACTCTAGTGCACAACACATTTTTCCAGGTGGAGTAGGTATCACAGGCCAGCTGGGCACTGTGAGTGTGTCAATTTAGTTGCAAGCTGACTGGGTACTGCAACTGTATCAGCCACTGGGCTGTTTGATTCAAGATCAAGGAAGCAGAGTTGGGAGTGAAGCAAAGGCAAATTTATTATAGCTTACACACACAACATTTAACAGAAAGATAAATGTGATAAGCAGATAATGCAATATTAAAGAGCTAATGGTAAATAACACCAACAGATAGATGAATCAAGTCTTTCACAGGCCAACTGGACACTCTGAAGGTATCAGCCCACTGAGCTGGTCAAAACAACAGATAGCCAGACATGGGTTGGCAACTTACCGATAGTCCCTCGATGCCAGGTGCACGCCAAGTAATTCCAGCGAAGTCAGGCGTACTCGATAGACACTGTCAGAGGGATTACCAGGGAAGGTCCCTTGATCAGAATCCAATCCTCACTCACACTGGGAGTCCAGAGCCTGGGCTTTGAACAGCAATAACCGTTCCGTTCTCTCCTTCCTACTGGTCACCTGACGCACACGCTTTTTATATCTAGTCTTATGTTAATCTGTTGGCTTTAGAGCCACTCACAATCTTTCCCTATAGCTGTTACCCTGTGGGATTGAAAGGTGTTAAAAATTATCATAAAAGATTATTACCCAGACTCGGGTTTATCCAATAAGCAAATTACAATGCAGCATCTTTAAGTTTGAAACCTTTTTAGGTTTTTCTGAATATGCTTTCTTGGGACGTGCTTTCCTGGAATGTGTTGGGTGTCCCAGGCACTTGGATCCCATTTTTATTGTCAAGGCTGAACCCTGAGCAAAAACCGTTAGGTCAGCTAATCTTGCAGCTACAGCTTTGCCTTTGGGGCCCAGTCAGTTCCACAAACAGTTAGTTTTATCATTTTGATTAAACTTATGATAGACAAGTTACACTTGCAGGTTATGAACTTACAAGCTTTATATTAGCTAATTTTGCCTATAGGCAAAATACTAAATGCCTCCAAGAAGCACATATTTATTGCTTATTAATCCCTCTGATTCTGGTGGTCACAGTAGGTGAGATGGTGGCCAGCACCTGGGCTATCCCAGCAGCCTTACCTGAAGTCCTGGGCATCTTCAGGGGCTGCAGCCACAGTGATCCAGCAGCAGGGAACCTGGCCAGCAGCCTGAGTATGGCTCTAGCCTGCCAAGCTCTAGTTTTGGGCGGTGCATGCTGCCACCACATGCATCACCCTGCTTTTTTCAGGCATTGATGTTTTTGACCCTGGGATCTCCTGGTGTCAAAAAAAAAACCCCACACTATAAATTAGAACCATGGGGAATGCCAACATGTGTGGCCAACTGTTAGGGTTGTCCACCAGGGTGCCAACATTCCAGGTTGAAAACTTTATTTCTTTATTTGAACCACAGATATAGTGATCCCACTAGATATGGTTTTCCAGTCAGGTGAAATGGGACCATATTTAGAGCACCTCCTTCTGCAGTGAACAGAATGGAAATGCCTACTGAGGTAGAGTTGTAGCTGCTGATTGCACAACTATCTCAGTTACGAGTACAAAATCACCATCATACAATTATCACCCCCTATGTAGGTTCCTGACTAGGGGCTTCTGGTAATAACTAGCACTTGCCACTGTCACCACTCATCCATCACCATAAGACTTGCTATTGAGGGAAGATGCTTGCCTGTGTCTTCTTTTAATGCAGGTATTCTCATCAGCAACCACACAGTACTTTCTAAGAATTAAATCTTAATCTAATGGCAAGGAAAACCTTGAGAAATGAGGTTCAAACTTCCTTCCTTTTGTGTCCTTGTGACAAGTTGTTCAGCAGAATTTGTAGGTTTTATTATAATCTGACAAGCCATGTCATGACACTTCTGCTGTGGCCTCAAGCTTGCAACTTTTTGGGCTGTTAACTGGGTGCCTTAGCACCCACATCACCTTACCACCCAATTGCCAAATTGACTTATAAGAACTGTATTATAACTGAGTTATAAGAACTGGGATTATAGATGGTTAGGCATTTTGACAATTTGGCCACTTCCTTTAGATGTCTAATGAAAGCTAAGCTGTTTTGAAAATCTGCGCAAAATGGCAGAGGTTCAATGTTTCTGAAAATCTGGCCCATAGAGATTGATTTTTTTTTCACTGAAGTCCACATTCTACAGGTTTTATCACATTATTACATGTCTTTGTATGAAGAATATCATCATTTACACTGACTTGTATTTAATTGTTCCCAAAAAACCCATTAAGTTTAATGTTATTTTTCACCTAAGTGCCACCCAGCATGAGTAGCCATTACAAGAAAGTAGGGAGGAATAGAATATATTAATGTTATCATTAAATCCAAATCCTGAAGTCCTAAAGTAGACAAAAATACCTATGGAATGTAAGTGGAATTTTGGCTATTTCAAGTATGATTTATTTGAGTAAAAGAATAACTCCTGTTCTATTGTTCCATATCTTTTGGAATTATTCTAAATCCTTTTACAACCTAAGGTTTTAAAACTATATTTTCATTGAATATGATTCTCATATATGCATGTATATAGCAAAAAATGATTTCCAAGAGTAGCATTATCAAAGCTAAAATGTAAGTGGGTAAATAAAATCTCAGACTGCAAAGTATTTTAGATACCAAGACAAAAAAATTGATCTAATAATAGGACATTATCCTGCAGTTAGAATAGAAACAAAATAATAATTTCATATGTGAACACACACTTTTAACATTTAGAAGCTTTTCTTCTACTACTGTTTGAGCATCCTTCTGAATATTTCAATATAATGTTAATATTAAATAATGGTGTGGTATTTTTCTGCAGGTGTGTTACTGTCAAGCTGAGAGCTCATATATTTATAAATTCATAGATTGTAAGGCCAGAAGGGACCTCAGAAGATCATCAGATCCAGCCCCCTGCATCAAGCAGGAAAGATAAGTGGGGTCAGGAGACCCCAGCAAGGTGACGGTCCAGTTTCCTCTTGAAGATTTCCAGAGTAAGTGATTGCACCACCTCTGGAGAGAGCTTTTTCCAGTCTGGACACCGTGACTGTGAAGAAGTTTTTCCTAACGTTGAGTCTGAATCAGTCTTCTGGGAGTTTGTGGCCATTACTCCCGGTTTTCTCCTCGGGTGCCCTGAGGAACAGTTGCTCACTGAGCCCTTGAAGTCCTCCCCTAGTATAGCAGTAAGCTGCTACCAGGTCCCCTCTCAGCCTTCTTTTCCTCAGGCTGAAGAG
>NW_017728931.1:102488479-102497444 GCF_001723895.1 Crocodylus porosus
ACATTGAACACCTTCAAGAGCAAATTGGATGCTTATCTTGCTGGGATCCTATGACCCCAGCTGACTTCCTGCCCTTTGGGCAGGGAGCTGGACTCGATGATCTCCCGAGGTCCCTTCCAGCCCTAATGTCTATGAAATCTATGAAATCATATGGGTTGCTCTTCTTTGGACTCTCTCAAGCTTGTCCACATCCTTATTAAAGTGTGGTGCCGGCACTGGACACAGTACTCCAGCTGCAGTCTTACCCGTGCTGAGTAAAGTGGAAGAATCACCTCCTTGGCTTTCCTGGAGATGCATTGATTAATGCATGCCAGAGTATTATTATTTGCTGCCCTGGCTACAGCATCGCACAGCACCGCAGTTGCCCAAATCTGTTAACCCCAACCAGGAAACTTTTAAAAGATGTAAAAGTGCAGTCTTGTGACCATGCATTACATTTTAAAAACTTTAATGTTAATAAAGAATTGTTAAAAAGTCCAAATAGGCTATGCTAAGATAGCCTAGTCACAGCCACATTCAGATAAATCTTTCATACCCCCATCCAAGAAATCTCTTTATGTTGTGAAAGCCCATTAAAAGAGGTATGGAGCTCTGGATTTCATTTATAAATCAACTGTCCAATTCTTTTTCAATGTCTGATTAGGAAGTTTATTCAAGTTAGTTTTCTAGTAAAATACCCAATAAGCATAATATACTATAGGCATCTTTAATTTGATCAAGATATTTAAGCAAATAAACGACAGACACAAGAGTTAAATTTTAAATGGCAGACTGAAACTTAGTTAATATTATTGTAGAGAAGGGCCATATCTGTCTCTCACATACCAAGCAACATTTGACAGCATCAGTAATTTTTCTTTTATCTGGTATTTAGCTTGGCTGTGTCTGCTTCTTTCCCAGATGTCAGGAATGGCACTGTGCACAGAAGCTTGTCTAACATCTCTTCAAGCTATGTAGTCAATACAGTAAAAGATATTACAAAACAAACCTTGTTTCTCACATATTTTCAGGGCCATTGTTGTTATAACAACATTCCTACCTACTGCCCTCGCATACTGTAGAAAGACTGCAACATGTGAGTAAGAGAGACATACTAGGCCACTGTCACAAATCTGTCTCTGGAGCCCGCCAGAGCCCCAGCTTTCTCCCTTCTCTCCTGCTTCTTGTTAGTCAGAGTTCAGTCCCCTGGTATCTAGGCCTTCACATCATATAAATGCTTGTATAAGCCTTTCATTTAACTTTTCATATTTCACTTCAATGCAGATTTCAGGTCTTGCACTCTATAATGAATATTTTGAGATAAGCCCTCCTCAGTTGAAACTTTAAGTCTCAAATCACTTTTGAATCCTCTCCCCTATATCCAGCAAAAGGTGTAGAAGATAACAAAGTGGGACGACAGTACACTAAGGTTTCATATTTCCCTTTAATAGTCACAAGTTCAACCAGCAATATCCTGGGTCTCATTGCATCTATCCATGCCATTAGGGAGAAGCAATAACCTGTGGAACCTATTGCTCCACGGTTTATTGCTCCCAGGAAGCTCTGGGGCATGCATCTACACATGTGCCCAGACCATAGCACATTGAGCTGGGTTGGAGAAGCCCTAGCTGGCAGGGGACCTGGGGAGCATATCCTGCAAACCCAAGGTTGTTCCTACTGGGCTCAATGTGCTGTGGAGCTGCTGGCTGGGGCATGAAGGTGGGACAGTTCCCCCCAAACCCCTACACCGATCTTCTTGAACCTTGGCAGGCTTCATGCTCTCTGCAGAGTCTACCATCTCTGAAAACTTCATCCTTATCAGACACAAATCAACAAAGTTATAGATATTTTATTGTTTCCTCATTATACCCAAAGGCCAGATCTCTGAGGCAGCTCCGAAGTGCTTTGGGAAGCCTAACGAGGCCAGTGCTTCAACCCAGACATGCTGTTTCAGATGCCAAAGCACCTGAATCTTCTCCGGATCTGAAGCTCTGTCCAAAGCCTGGCACAGCCCTACAGAACACCTCTCACTAGAAGCAAAAGTATTCTGCTTTAGCTTCTATATTTGTTTTATTTGTATTTTTATTTGCTGTTATCTCACAATAAGCAGCTTAAACATGTGAACCATATAACTAAACTATAAAGTCAGTGATTTTTCTCAAGTTGAAGATATTCTCCCAACACAACTACTAGTAGCATCTTTCAAAATTTTTCTAGAACCCGCTTTAATGTATTATCTATGTTTAGTTGTGTCACAGGGAAAGATAAGGATTATTACATTAATGTGTAAATATTGGCACTCAACTAAATCCGACTTATACCTGATAGCTTATTGCTTATTTTTTCACCAGTATTAACCAAGAGAACTGGCTATGCCTAGAAATATCATGAAGGTTCTCTACTCCACTTAGTACCCCTGAGTTTTGCCCTGCCTCCTCCCTTACTAGCACTATATAATCAGACTGTCTGTTAGACCTCACCATGTTATTATTTTATGTTAACATATCTCAGCCCAAGACAGGATGGTGACTTTAAATGACTGATTGCAATCTGTTTTCTCCAAGATGAAAGATTTTACTTACTCTTTGTGTCACTTAGCTCTCTTGATATTTTTTCCTCATGAATGGTACAGGTAGCTTCATTCTTTCATACAAGATTATGGGAAGAAAGTAGTACACCTGTATGTGGCATCTTTTCATAAATCATGTACTAATTGCCTCCCATCCCAATGTTTTATATTGTTAGTTTTTCATCTGAAGTTTAAAAATATATATCTCCTCTATACTGCATTGTATTTGGATGATTTCTTTTATACTGCAGTTTTACAAAAGCCATTTTCTAGCAATTGGCTTATAATAATGTTACTTCAAAGGTAATTTATCCATAATTTTTGTTTTCCTCTGAAATTTAAAAAAGACACAATCAAAAATAATTTAGATTTGTTTTCTATCTTTTGAAGGACAAAGCACATTTAGTGAAAATTGCCAATAGAGAGCAGTAATCAGACTCTTCATGTTGTACCCTGTTGCAGGACACTGAAAGTGCCCTGCTCCTAGAAAGAGGGACAGGTGCCGGTTGCCAGGGCAACTGCAATTTGGTCAGCTGACCAGAAGGGGGCAGGGCCAGGCCTATATAAACAGGCCAGGCGGAGTTCCCTCTGGCAGTTGAGGAAGGTGGAGCTCTTTTGGAGCAAGCAGAGCAGGGAAGCCTTATGGTCTGAGTGGTTTCTGCAGGAAGATACTGGGTGGAGAAAACCCTAGTAAGGATATGAAGGAAGGTTAGCCAGTTTGGCTTGGAATTTATGTTGGAACACAGGAGTGTGAGTTTTCTGTTTTGTTGTTGTGTAAGACCGGAGGACCAGGTGAGGCTGTAGGGGTGGAGGAGGCCTCATAGGAGCTCCCCAGTAGCGTGGGGGTTCCTGGCACCGGAGAGGGTGCTGTGTTTTGGGGTGTATTGACCCCGGCCCCAGTGTGGGCAGTATCGATTGTGAGAGGCCCTGGTGCAGGCAGGAATCGCGAGGCGAGGCCCCAGTGTGGGCGAGAATTGCGAGGCGAGGCCCCAGTGTGGGTGAGAGCCTGGGAGACAGACCCCGGTGGAGGCGAGAGCCACAGGAGAAGCCAGGAAGCACCCTTGAGGGTGCAGGTGGGCAAAGGAGATGAGGCAGGGAGCCCATGAGGGCCCGGGTAACCCTAGGGCCCACGTGTGGCCCAGAGTTTCGAGTGCACCGTGTCACCGAAGGCAGGGCATGGACTGGGACATCTTAAGGCACCGTGCCAAAGAGGGTAAAAGGTAGCCTCCCTTTACCAATAATTAACATCAAAGATGTGGCAGATGAAATAGAGAGGGTGCATTTGAAACTTATTTGGCACAGTAGCAGGGCACTAGGGGAGTTCACGGCACCCCTAGGTCACGTCCTGCCAGAGTGGTGCATTGGCCAGGAAACCACTTAGCCGTGCATTGAAGTAGGAGTGATAGCAAACCCAGGGGCTGTAATTGCGGACAGACAGTGATAGGCAGGCAGTGGGACCATGGCTCAATAGATTGGTCTGAAGGGATTATACCCATTGCCCAGATTTTTTTTGAGAGTGAAAACCGAGGCTGACCCGGTGAGGGTAGGACCGAGATAAGGATGATGCCAGCAAGGAACAGGGGAGTTCAATCCACTTTCCGAACAAAGAGAAAGAAAGGAATGAGAACACGAAATAGACTGGCTCAAGTGGGAGCTGGAGATAGAAACGACGTGAAGAGTCCATGCAGAGGGCAGAGCACGAGAGGGGGAGGATCGGATAAGGGAACTACAGGAGGAATTAGAGAGTTGGCAACAGAGAGGTAGCCAGGCAGAAGACTTGGTATGGGAATTGCTGGACAAACTGCAGGAAAGTGACGCCCAAACTGCAGAGATGGATAAGCTGATCCTGCAGGAGGTAGAACAGGTTAAGATGTTCCAAGCAAACTATGAACTGTTGGAAAAGCAGCGGCTGTCCCTGGAGGAAGATTTAAAGGTCATAGAAAGACAAAAGGAGGAGATAGGCACCCAACTTCAGCAAGTGGAGAGTGACAGAGATAAGTTGGCTCATTGAAATCCGCTTAGCAGATAGCCAGGCTAAGGGGGTAGAGATGAACAGGGGAAAGGAGCAGTTACAGATGGAACTGCAGAATAGACAGAGAGAGATCCAGAGGTTGGAAACTGAAAATAGGTTACTGCGAGAGGCAAATGGCCAGATGACAGCAAAGACACAAGACCTGGGGAGGTTCGAGGGGCCAAAAGACAGGGTGACGAACCGGGTAGAAGTAGAACGGGCACCTCAAGCCATAGCCACCGCAGACATAATGTGGGGAAGGTTGGAGGTACTGGGGAAGCAACTGGCGGAGTATGTGGAAGCAGCCCAGGCAGAATGCCAAGGGCAATACCAAGAGCTGGAAGGATTGAAAGAAGCTTTGAAAGGAGTAGAGAGTCTCCTAGAACTTGCCCAGGCTAGGATGCTGCCCCATTCAAAGCCAGCAAAGTTCCCCGGACAGCAAGGTTCAGAGGATCTGCAAGAAAACTATGAGTTATGTAACCAGTTACAGAGGGTAAAGGAAGGAAAAGAACAGCTGGTGGGACAAGTCCCATCCTTTGAAACCCATCAGGAAGACAGACTGATCACAGAGATAGCACTAAGAGCAGCAAAGGAGCAGCCAGAGGAGTTTTCCAGGGCCAAGGGTCTAGAAGATCCTAAAGAGGAAGCTGGGCCAGGGCAACTGGGCAAAAGTGTCAGGAAGGGGAGTCCCACAGAGGAGAAACTGGGATTATTATGAGCAGAGACCCTGTTAGCTCTCCTGCAACATTGGGACCATAAATGGAACCAGTGGCAAAGGAGTTGCATGAATGAGATGAGCCAGCTATGGCAACAACTAAAGGAATGGGCTTGCCTACAAGTGGAGAGACAAAGCATAGGGCTCACCCAGGGACAACGAATAGGGGGAGACGTGGGGAATGTAGAGGTGACCAAGCAGGAGGAACAAGTTCCCCCAGAAAGTGAGGCTTACTGCTTGATTAACCCAGATGAGGTGTGAACGGCCCTATGCTGAGGGCACTCAGAGCCCAAGGGAGATCAGGCAGGTGGGAAGTCAGTTGAGCCCAGTGAATTAGCTGGTCCCCAGAGACAGGAGATAAGGAGGAGGATACGACCAGCTGGAAGGGGATCCCGGCCTGAGAAAAGACCTCGGGTCTATGTAAACAACATCCCTAGGCAGGTCACCTTGTGGACGCTGAGAAGCATTGTTGAGGAGAAAGTTGGGGGACTAGCTGATATTAAGATCTACAAAGTTCGGTAGGAAGATCCATGATCCAGGAGACGAATGAATTTTGGAAAGAGGAATATGCCCAGATGGCATTAAGGAGGCAGTGGGAGATATGGGGAAGGCTCCAAGATCTCCAAGGGACCAGAGAGAGACAGGAGAACGTACAGCTTGCCCGGAGGAAGGGACCCGGGGGTGTGCGAAGAGAAAGTGGATGGCCCCGAGGAAAGAGAGAGAGAGAAGACCCCCAGGAGGTAGGCTGGGTCTCGACCAGCAAAGGAGGTGATGTACCAAGGTCAGCTAGTGTGGGGGGGACTGCCTGCAGTGGGTCAAATCCCAGAAAATCCCACATGGTGCGCCTTGGGCAAAAGGCGGATACGAGGCGCCTTAAAACCTCCACCACCACAGGTTGAGACAATCCAAGGACAAGAACCCTGGCCTGAGAGATCTATAATAGAAGGCACAATGGACCGGAATGAAGACTCGGTTCGGTGAGTTGGAGTTAAGGGGGGGGAGGTATGTTGCAGGGCATTGAAAGTGCCCTGCTCCTAGAAAGAGAGACAGGTGCCGGTTGCCGGGGCAACCGCAATTTGGTCAGCTGACCAGAAGGGGGCAGGGCCAGGCCTATATAAACAAGCCAGGCTGAGGCCGCAGATCAGTTTCCCTCTGGCAGTTGAGGAAGGTGGAGCTCTGTTGGAGCAAGCAGAGCAGGGAAGCCTTATGGTCTGAGCGGTTTCTGGAGGAGGATACTGGGTGGAGGAAACCCTAGTAAGGACATGAAGGAAGGTTAGCCAGTTTGGCTTGGAATTTATGTTGGAACACAGGAGTGTGAGTTTTCTGTTTTGTTGTTGTGTAAGACCGGAAGACCAGGTGAGGCTGTAGGGGTGGAGGAGGCCTCATAGGAGCTCCCCAGTAGCGTGGGGGTTCCTGGCACCGGAGAGGGCGCCGTGTTTTGGGGTGTATCAACCCCGGCCCCAGTGTGGGCAGTATCGATTATGAGAAGCCCCGGTGTGGGCGGGAATCATGAGGCGAGGCCCTGGTGTGGGCGAGAGCCCAGGAGACAGACCCTGGTGGGGGCAAGAGCCACAGGAGAAGCCAGGAAGCACCTGTGAGGGTGCAGGCGGGCAACGGAGATGAGGCAGGAAGCCCGTGAGGGCCCGGGTGACCATAGGGCCCACGTGTGGCCCAGAGGTTCGAGTGCACCGTGTCACCGAAGGCAGGGCATGGACTGGGACATCTTAAGGCAAAGAGGGCAAAGGGCAGCCTCCCTTTACCAATAATTAACATCAAAGACGTGGCAGATGAAATAGAGAGGGTGCATTTGAAACTTATTTGGCACAGTAGCAGGCCGCTAGGGGAGTTCACGGCACCCCTAGGTCACGTCCTGCCACATACCCAATGGAATCTATTTTAAGGGTGCTGTCTGCCATCATGTCTACCAGGGGCACTATACAGCTCTCTCTGGAGAGGGAAATACAAGCATGCAATGGAATAGCACAGATCTAGGCAGAGAAAAGTTGTACACGCTGGGACAAGATAACCCATTGTTACTTCTGTGCCCAGCAACTGGATACAAGACAGTTTTGTGGGTACCCCATACTTCACCATCTGAAGCCTATCAACTTAGTTTTATTTCAGAGGCTAGGATTGGACCACCTGGTACAAGTTTAATTATTGAGTCCTTCTCCAGGCAAAATTTAAGTTGATCTCAAGTGATGAGAAAAGTTGTAAAATCATATCCCTGATTTGCATCAATTAGTAGTATTTCTCATAGCATGTCAGACACAATAGTGGCATATACTCTTCAAGTAGAAGTACTTTTTTAGATTATTTTAATGTATTCCTGTCCACTTGGGTAAATGATACTTAGCTACGTCTCTAAGCATAGTGTATATATTTCTTCCAATCTTAATTGAAAATTTCCAAACCTCATTCTCTGGGTATTGTGTCAAAACAATAAGTAGTTCTTCTGCAATGTTCTAAACACGTGCTTATGATTTCTGTATATATGAAACAAAATGTTTGTTCTACTAAATATTACCAACAATTGTCAGATTCTTCAATTTTTAAAAATATGGTTTTGATCTATTGTTTGTTAAAGAGGTAAGATTGCTTACTCTAACTTTTTTCATGTTTGTTCCTTTTTTATTTCATCAATTAATTTGTCTTCATATTTTGACATATGTTGTCTTGCAGCAGAAACTCACATAGCTATGATGACCTTGCCAAAGATCAAGAGGTGTATCTAGAAGAATTATAATTCCTTGGAACACGATTTATGTGATTACTGTGTTAAACAGTACTTGTTCTGAAATGATGGATGACAACACTAGCAGTATTGACTGATCATTAGAAATATTTATATGGCAGGTCCCTTGAGGTGGTGGCAAAGTTTTAGGAGAGATTAACTGCATACTGTAAGGAAATCAGTTTCTATTAGTACTGAATCAGAGCTTGCAGCTCTTTTGTAATATCTTTAATTATTCGTTTCATTTTTGCTTTGCTTCACAGCCACCAATTTCCCAAAAGATTGCCTCCAAAATGACACACAGACCTTGCAAAATTAACTGCGTAGAAGATGTCTTCCATGTATTTTAAAAGCAATTTAGTGCTATTTGTGCAATTAATATTGCTAAACGTGTTAATAAAAGAATCATCTTTGTTTTTGAGTATGATACGTAAGGCCCACAGTCGGCCCATCTCTTTTCAAAGGATTGCCATGTATGAATATTAGGAAAGTAAAATATGCATGCTTTGTTATTTGTGACTTCAGTATATTTCTAGATGTTGGAGTTATTTATGGAGTTACCTACAGGAAAAAGTTGATATATTGATAATGAGTGATGCTTAGTAAGTGATATACCCATGTTTTAGTTATTTATAATGGTTAAAGATGAAGATAATGATAGGGATGATCCTGCCCTGAGTAGGGATTTGAAATATATAACCTCCTCAAGTTTCTTTTATCCTTACTTTTCTATAAGTCAATGATATAAAATACAAGTGTCTCTCACCCCATTCTCATTAAGAAACTGGGGGGCTGTGGTGTAGACACCCACACAGTCAAATGGGTCATCAACTGGCTGGAGGGCCTCACCCAGAGGGTGGTAGTGGATGGGTCCTTCTCAACCTGGAAGGACCTGGGCAGTGGGGTTCCACAGGGCTCGGTCCTCCGGCCCACACTGTTCAACATCTTCATCAGTGA
>NW_017728931.1:102498049-102505194 GCF_001723895.1 Crocodylus porosus
TCATTTGACCCCAGTATTCTTTCCTGCCATGGCAAGGGGTCGGACTAGATGATCTGCTCAGGTCCCTTCCGACCCTAGAAACTATGAAACAAGTGAACCTAGATCTGCTTTGTTATATACCATATTTAGTGGTGTACACATTGGCACAGTGTATAAGTTGTCCCCATTTTTCTGATTTAAAAAATTAGGATTTTCATAGATCAGGTGTATAAATCAACCTGATTTTTTGGATGAAAAATATGGGTTCAACTTATACCAGACCCTTCAAGACCTTACTACCTTGGCCCTGACCCAAAACCTGGCTCTGGCCACAGCCACAGACGCTGCAAGCAGCATGATAGAGGCGGGCCATGCACAGGCTGGGGGCAGGGAAGGCAGCCAGTTGCAGTGTGCATGGCTTCCACCAGTGATGCATGAGTGCCAGCAGATCCACGTAACATAAGGCAGTAGTACCTGCACAGGCAACAAGTGCCCACTGCCTACCAGCAGCTGTGCACCATGGGGGGAGTATGTTGGAGGTCTCCACACCCCTCCACTTTCCTTCACACTACACATATTCCCCCGCATCCATGCCCTGCCCACCCCAGCTCCACACTCCTGCCACCCCACCGAGCACAGGCTTTATGCTCTCACCAGCCTCAGCCCCATGCTCTGTGCTGCAGCTCCCCAGTCTCCTCCACTTCCCCACCTGATGGCCCAAGCACTGTAGCAGGGAGACAAGGAGCTGCTGGATGCCAGGGAAGTCAAGTACCCTGGCAGCTGTGGCAGTGACAGCAGCAGTCTTGCCCAGAAGCTCCATGCTGACCAGGCTGGGCCCTAGATAAGGTGTATAAGTTGAGGTGGAAACTTAATGGTCAATATTTGGACTTCAAACTTCAATTTAGACACCATGAATATGATACTTTGTAAATACAAAGAAACACAATCCAAATTAGTGGAATTACTCCTGATTTACATTTTAATGTACCTGAAAGTAAAATCTTTCTTTTGGTCCTTCCATGTATGTACAGAAGTTACATTTAGATTGACCTAACTAGGGTTAGGTCAATCTAAATGCCTAATAGTGCAGACATTCAGAGAGGTTAATTTGGGGGGAAATGGTAGGTCTAATCTAAATTAGTTCACCTTTGAAGGTGAACTAATTTATATCAGGAACAGGTTAGCTCAATCCAATGAGCATCTGTACACATTCAGAGTACAACCCTAGGGCTGTGAAAGCCCAAACATTCACCCAAGCCTTGAGGCTGCAATCTTCCTATGCCCTTGATCCTGACCAGGCTATCTTTAGTCCCTTAAACAACCCCCTACCAGGGACCTGCTAGCACCTGGTCCTACCAATCCCCTCCCTCCCAGACCTGCCAACCCCCCCCTGCAGGCCTGCTAGTCCCCTTGATCCCCCGTGACTCTCTCTTACCCTGAGTTATTTGCTCTGGTTTCCCTGCACAGATCCTGGGACTGGCAAATGCCTGTATATGCTGCTCTCAGTCTACTGTCATATGGGCTTAAAATGAGCCATGTGAACATAAACGGGGTGCAATGAATGTGTGTACACACTCCCTGTGTATATAGTGTGTGGGTTTGTATAAAAAGGGGGAGAAAGCAAATTGAACATAAATACAATTTTAATGTCTTAGTAGTCTTTGTCACTATACATTTTTGTATATTTCTCCTAATACGTCAATTGCTCTCTCTTCTCCCTATAAAAATGATTACAGTTACTTAAGATATGACTTCTTGATGCTTTCTTATGAAATTTCTAAAATAGATCATTACAGAGCACACCTGCATGTTGTGGCGGGCCAGTAGGGGCTGCTTCTACATTCAGCCACTCACCTCACTGCACCTGACCACCTTCCAGGCTCCGAGTGCCTCCCTGGGGGTGACTCACATCTGGCCAACCCCCTTCCTAGAGCGCACCCACTAGCCTGCGGTTTCCACTGCCACCACCCAGGGCTAGGCTTGATTCTGGCTCTGCACACCCTGGGAAACACAGGCCTAGTAGCCCTCAAGGGTTCTTGATTCACTTCAAGAACTTGGGATGCTTCCCTCAGTCAGAAGCACAAGTAGTGGTCTCCCTTAGTCAGCCGAACCAAGGGGGCCCCAAGGCATAATCTAGACCGACACCCAGTAAGTCCCCCACGCTAGGTACAAAGGAGAACTTTATTGGTTACAAGGGGTAGGGTTGCAATAGGGTACAGGGTACAGCAATATCAGAGAAATCCCATAGAGCAAACTGGCATGGCTGGGTAGCCTTTGATGACGCATCTGAGTTACTGCAAGCTATATATCTAGTTAGCTCTCAGGTAGCTTACTTACAAGTATCATCCAGAGGCTGGTGGAGATTCCCTCTGAAGACAGGCAGTTCCTTGATCATGAGTTCTAAGAGAGAGAGCAAGTTTCAGATGGTTCAGCTCTTCTTTCTCTCTAAGTCTTCCTTGTGACTGCAGCCTCCTACTCCTGGGCAGTCCTTAACTTATATAGCCCTTATGACCTCATTTTCCTGGTCCAATGGAGGCCAGCACCTGTTGGCTCTCAGCCAACCAATTTGAAATGCATCACTAATTGCTGGGCAGACTGGCAGTTCCTAGCTCCCCAGGGAATCCAAGCCCCTCACCAGGTATGTGATGCCAGTCACGTAGGCAGGTTTTCCCTGTCCCTCAGGAAAGTATCCAGCTCAGGTTACCTAAAGAGATAAGGTAAGGTGTGTACCCTCTGCAGGGCCCAATCTTAACCAAATTGTCACAGAGCAGAGTTTTTGGGGAGAAACAGAGGTGCCCTTCTGTCACACATGTGTGTGTTTACTGCACGGTAACCAAAATTGCTACCCAGTATGGGTGCATGTCTACACATGCATGTCCATCCTGCATAGTAAATATAGTGACTTACGCCAACTTGAGCGTAAATTTGATACTTGCCTGATGCAGGTATCAAGTTTATGCCTGATTAGTTACTACACACTAAAACATGTGTAGAGGCATTACTGCACAGTAACCCAAGGGGCCTCCCTGCTGGGTCTCCCCAGCCAGCCACTAGAGAACCAGCCTGAGCCCAGCCCCAGGACTGCTGGCTGGCCATCTCTCCTGTCTTCAGCTTGGAACTAAAGTTAGTCCCAAGGACTGGCAGCCATGTACCCAGAAGCTTGAAGTTCCCCAGTGGCCACAGGGCACATGGCAGGCCGCTCTAACCTGGGACTAAATTTAGTCCCAAATCATCTGCATGTGTAGACACCAGCCTGTTGCCACTTACTGTGCAGTAAATTACTGTGCAGTAAATTTAAGCCGACATATGCATGTGTAAACACACCCACAATGTTGATATTTTGTTGCATGAAGTATAAGGGATGAAATTAAATAGCTGCTTTACTATTACTGTTTTTATTGATCTAATATATTAAAGTAAAGAAAGTGCTCCATGTATGTTTGTAGCTCAGTAGTTTTAAATACACCTTTTAAATAATAATCAAAGGAGTATCTAACTGGCATAGATGTATTGAAAAAGCTCACAAGGCTACTTATAAGGGATATAAATAAATTTATCATGCTTATCCTTCATGTTACATTTGATTGGAGTTAATTGTTAGTTGTTTTTAATTATACACCATGGCCTTTGTCCTGGAGATCATCCAAAGAGTAGATCATCTTGGTATGTAATTTACTGAAACAGTTTCCAGGCATCCTGCCATCCTCATAAAGCCATGTGATACAATTGTCATTAAAATTAGCAAAATATTATCATAGATATTTGAATTAAGTATAAAGGGAAAGAAATGCTTCATAGCGTTCTGAAAGTGCTATTAATCTGATCAAGAGCTTTTTTTAATCAATGGCCTAATTTCTGTGCATGTCTCTGAATGATGGTGAGTCTTTGATGTTGCCTCACTTGCTGATAGAAAGCTCTAATGAATATTTATAGCATCTTTTTAGCAGGTGCGTAGGTGTGTGAGTGCCTCAAGTAACTGTTTTGGAAGCAGCCATTAGGCAAGGATGGCCCCATTACACTGTAAGCCACACTATTTTGCAACAGAGAGATTCATATCATTAGGGTAACATTCAGTAAAGCTGGGTTTTTTCTAGATGTCCTGTGCAAAGTCTTGGCAGACCAAATCTACTCTCTAAATAAAAATCAGTCATACCACAACTTGCTCTCCAGCCTACATCAGCTATGAGGGATTGCCAGCAACTGGATCCACATAAGTGAATATGCAGCCTCTTCTACTTCCCACAATGTTGTTAACAAGGGACATGAAGGCTACAAGATGCATAAGAGCATGATACAAAAGAATATAGTCCCCTCTGAGCAAAAGCTTCACATACACTTCTACCACCAGGGAACACATTTCCTCTCTCACTCCTCCAAAAAACAACTTTTTTCATCTCTACTCATCTTCCCAAACTGACAGTGTCATTATCACATAGTTACTATCTCCATGCTAGGTTTATTTGAAACAATATGAGTAATACCAGTTATGAAGAGTTATTGCCAGGCTGCACAAAATTACCAGGGGCTCTAGGTGCATATTCAAGTTGCTATCTCATGCCAAATTTGCCAAATCACCACTGCTCTTGTTACATGTACTAGCAAGTTTAAAGCTAGCACTAATATGCCTAGCTGTGCTACAATCCCACTTTCCTTTGCTGTGGAGTCATACACTATGAAAACTGTGGCTAAGTACAGACATTCAAAAAGCCTGAGGCAGAATCAATCTAACCTACACATAACACCCTTTGGTGGGGGGGCAGGGGTTGTGCAAGCTGTCTGCATTGACCAAGGCCTGCAGGTTGGGGGTGCTCCATACCTCCTGCTGTGCCCATAGGGCTCCCTGGGCTGCCAAAGAATGCATGGACAAGCATGCCCAGGGATGGACAAGCATGCCCCCAACCCTGTCACCACAGATCCTCCCCTGTGCCCAGCCCTAGGCTTCCAGGAGAGCCCCAATGCAGGTTACCATGGCACACCCAGAAGCCCAGCTGGCAGCAGCAGGAAAGGAGCTCCACTCATTCCTGCAATCACACCAAGTGCCTGCTGCCATTGCCTGTCATACACCAGAGCTCTGTGAGGCCCAATCCTTCCTTCTGTGGAGTGCCCTCCCCCTGCCTAGGGACACTGTATAAAGATAGAAAAATACTGAACTACACACTCTCTGTACCCTGCCTGCTGCTGACAGCTGGCCAAAGGTAGGAGGTAGGTCTGGGCAGAGGGGCTATGCTGACTCAGCTCTCTGAAGGGATGCGGGTGAGGCTGGATAGGTGCTTGGCTGAAGCAGCCAAGTGCAAGCCGGCTGCTAGCATGCCTCCTTGTAAGGGTGGGGGCAGGGTTAGCAGGGAGCTGAAAAGCAGCCTGGGATGCTGGCAGACAATGACCTAACTTGAGTCAATAGGGTATCTGCTACAGAAGTTCAGTTAAGTCTGAGACCACATCATTCCAGGTCTCAGGTTCTGCCATTTTTAAACCGAACTTCTGTTTGGTTGTGGGTATAAACCAGTTTCTGATCACTTATACCGGTTTAGTACCTGGCCCATATGTATATGTGTTAGAATCTAGTATTAGAGACAATGCAAACAATGAATCCAGACAATAAATACAACTGAAAGCATTTTAAAGAGCTACAGCTATTTCTGATGGTCCCAAGGCAATTTTTGTGGTTTTACAACTGTTTTCTCATGAGTGGTTTTGTTTCCCCTATGACTGTGAGAAGGATTCACACAAACTATCAGAGAAATTAATTAAAGACACTTTCTGACTATACAGATGAGTCTGTGGCAGGGACATTACAGAAAACATGGATCTTGCACAAAGGGCCTGATCTGTCAACACAAAAGTGAGTAGTCTGAAATTGTTGCAAAATTAAGATCAATATACCTTCTAATGCACAATTTAAACTGAAAAGTAAATATCCAATTAATGAAAGGGATTAGAGGAACTTTATCTATAGATAAAGATGTACTTATATATTATCAGAGGTATAATATGTAAAGATTAGAATTTCAATCTTGCAAATGCCATAGGAGTGAAGATAACCACAGGAAGATAAGCACACGGCATTCTTTTCACTGGATCAGACGTTATAAATCTAAATAGACTTTTTTTATTTTCTGGTCCTACTACATTTTAACAGACTTGATAGACTTCAGTTGTTCCTTTTGTATGTTAATAAAATAATGTAAAAAAATCAAACTCCTTCAGAAATTACAAATGGACTTATTTCGCAGGTTTCATTACAAATTCTTTTTTTATATTTGGAGCCAAATTAAGGTCAATAAAAGTTCAACTAACTTGATATTATTGTCAGTGCTTTTTTAGGGAACATTGCCTCTGATGAAGTAATAACCAAACTATAATTATTATGCATCTTATTTTCACAATGCATGTTTTCATTGTTATAACTATACAATTTTACTTTAAAATACTGTAAATTTTCACAACTGTTTCCTTTACTCCAGGGATGTCAAATTTATAATCCCACAGGCTAGATCCATCCTACAGAAATGTGTCATCTTGTCTTTAGGGCTTCTTAGCATGGCTGAAAGAGATGTTTTGTCCAGAAGCCAAGGAGTTAATGCTGCCACCACTCAACTCCTGTCACTCTACTCCCACATAGTAGCTCCTACACCTGCAGAGAAGTATGTTGAGCACAAAGGGCATGTTAACACCTTGGCTGCTGGCACTGACACAATGGCTCTGGCAGCCATGTTCTTAATTCCTTGGCTAAGTGCAGACATCCAAAAAGCCCAAGCCTTAATTGATTTAATCTTTGCAGGTTAATCTAACCTGCATAGATTGATCTAAGAAGCAAGTGAAAAGACATTCACTTTGATTGTGGAAATGCAGCCACATGCCTTCAGTGGCTCAGGCTACAAGCTGTGGAGGGAGGTGGGGGAGAGCAAGCCCTCCTTTCCCATTGGCAGTGCCAGAAGGCTGGAAGAAAGCTGAGGTGAGGCAGGAGGGGCAGGAGGACATGGCCAGGCCCCAGTAGGGGGAAGCAGTGCTTGCCAAATTTGTCCCCAAGCAGCAGGGGCTCCAGCCAGATTCAGGGCTGGGCAGCAGCCTGAGATGAAGTGGGGGAGAGATTGGTATTAAACCCCGCTGCCTCCCGTCTCCCACCAGCATGGGACCCCAACAAGGGTCTGCTCAGCTTTTACCTCCTC
>NW_017728931.1:102505294-102513769 GCF_001723895.1 Crocodylus porosus
GCTGCTAGCATGCCTCCTTGTAAGGGTGGGGGCAGGGTTAGCAGGGAGCTGAAAAGCAGCCTGGGATGCTGGCAGACAATGACCTAACTTGAGTCAATAGGGTATCTGCTACAGAAGTTCAGTTAAGTCTGAGACCACATCATTCCAGGTCTCAGGTTCTGCCATTTTTAAACCGAACTTCTGTTTGGTTGTGGGTATAAACCAGTTTCTGATCACTTATACCGGTTTAGTACCTGGCCCATATGTATATGTGTTAGAATCTAGTATTAGAGACAATGCAAACAATGAATCCAGACAATAAATACAACTGAAAGCATTTTAAAGAGCTACAGCTATTTCTGATGGTCCCAAGGCAATTTTTGTGGTTTTACAACTGTTTTCTCATGAGTGGTTTTGTTTCCCCTATGACTGTGAGAAGGATTCACACAAACTATCAGAGAAATTAATTAAAGACACTTTCTGACTATACAGATGAGTCTGTGGCAGGGACATTACAGAAAACATGGATCTTGCACAAAGGGCCTGATCTGTCAACACAAAAGTGAGTAGTCTGAAATTGTTGCAAAATTAAGATCAATATACCTTCTAATGCACAATTTAAACTGAAAAGTAAATATCCAATTAATGAAAGGGATTAGAGGAACTTTATCTATAGATAAAGATGTACTTATATATTATCAGAGGTATAATATGTAAAGATTAGAATTTCAATCTTGCAAATGCCATAGGAGTGAAGATAACCACAGGAAGATAAGCACACGGCATTCTTTTCACTGGATCAGACGTTATAAATCTAAATAGACTTTTTTTATTTTCTGGTCCTACTACATTTTAACAGACTTGATAGACTTCAGTTGTTCCTTTTGTATGTTAATAAAATAATGTAAAAAAATCAAACTCCTTCAGAAATTACAAATGGACTTATTTCGCAGGTTTCATTACAAATTCTTTTTTTATATTTGGAGCCAAATTAAGGTCAATAAAAGTTCAACTAACTTGATATTATTGTCAGTGCTTTTTTAGGGAACATTGCCTCTGATGAAGTAATAACCAAACTATAATTATTATGCATCTTATTTTCACAATGCATGTTTTCATTGTTATAACTATACAATTTTACTTTAAAATACTGTAAATTTTCACAACTGTTTCCTTTACTCCAGGGATGTCAAATTTATAATCCCACAGGCTAGATCCATCCTACAGAAATGTGTCATCTTGTCTTTAGGGCTTCTTAGCATGGCTGAAAGAGATGTTTTGTCCAGAAGCCAAGGAGTTAATGCTGCCACCACTCAACTCCTGTCACTCTACTCCCACATAGTAGCTCCTACACCTGCAGAGAAGTATGTTGAGCACAAAGGGCATGTTAACACCTTGGCTGCTGGCACTGACACAATGGCTCTGGCAGCCATGTTCTTAATTCCTTGGCTAAGTGCAGACATCCAAAAAGCCCAAGCCTTAATTGATTTAATCTTTGCAGGTTAATCTAACCTGCATAGATTGATCTAAGAAGCAAGTGAAAAGACATTCACTTTGATTGTGGAAATGCAGCCACATGCCTTCAGTGGCTCAGGCTACAAGCTGTGGAGGGAGGTGGGGGAGAGCAAGCCCTCCTTTCCCATTGGCAGTGCCAGAAGGCTGGAAGAAAGCTGAGGTGAGGCAGGAGGGGCAGGAGGACATGGCCAGGCCCCAGTAGGGGGAAGCAGTGCTTGCCAAATTTGTCCCCAAGCAGCAGGGGCTCCAGCCAGATTCAGGGCTGGGCAGCAGCCTGAGATGAAGTGGGGGAGAGATTGGTATTAAACCCCGCTGCCTCCCGTCTCCCACCAGCATGGGACCCCAACAAGGGTCTGCTCAGCTTTTACCTCCTCTGTCCTTCCTTCCTCCTTCCCTCCTCCTCACTGCCATCTGGCCATGCTGGGGTCCCATTGTAGTGGGAGGGGGAGGAGAAGGCTTCCCTGCCTCACACTGCCCAGGGTGTGGCCACACCCCCTGCTCTCCACTGGAGCAGGAAGTGGGGGGGCAGAAGGGTGGCAGCCCCCCAACAGTCTCATGGGCCATGGAGTGGATTTAAACCCCACCTCCCTCCTTCTTCATGAGCCTACTGGCTCACACCCCTTCCTCCTCCACTCCAGCAGGGAAAAGTCTGGCAGGGGCTGCTCCACCCTGACTAGGGAGACCAGGCTGCATCCCCAGCTGGGTTCCTCACACCTGCCCCCTTGTCAGCCAGCTCTCACTGCTCTAGCTAGAAAGCAGAGGGGTGGGACCAACTCTGCTGTGCTTGGGCAGACAGCACATCCCAGCCCAGAGCTGCAAAGCATCCTGGGATGCTGGGGGACTGGTTTAACTTGTACCAAGAAGGGGTCTGGGACAGACGTTTCATAAACCAGTTTAACCTAAATCAGTTAAGTCTGATACAACATTCAACCATGTTTATCTTAAAACAGTTTCACCCATTTTGAAACTGGTTTATATGCACTGAACGTCTGTTTGGTTACATGTTTAAACCAGTTTCTGATCACTTAAACTGGTTTATGTGTAACTTCTGTCCCTAGGCCTTTACTGCTGGCAGTGACAGAGAATAGGCCCAAAGCAGGATCTGGAACTATGTTGCCTGGCCCACAAGAAGACCTATGATCTGGATTCAGCCTGTGAAACGTCCCATAGCTAGGTCTGACACACAGAGCCAAGTGACTGCATATCAGTCTTCAAAACATTTTGGGCCCAAATCTGCCAATTTTGGCCTAATCTAACTTTGACTTAAGTGAATGGAAAAAGACCAATGACTTCACTGGCAGCCAGATCAGGTACCTAGCCCTCGATTTAGAAGGTACCTAATCATGTGCATCAAGCCATCATTATTCAGCTAAGCACTATAAGCATGCTTAAATCTTACTCCTGCCAAACGAGTCCTTTTAAGACACACATGACAAAGAGAAAAGTATGGAAGCTGATTGTATTTCAAAGACATGTTGACCTCTATCTTTTATTAGGATGGGTCTGGCTGTGGGTAGTTTTGAACTTTTAATTATGTTCAGTATTTCAGATATCTCCTTACTTACATATTATTTCCGCATGACTATTTTTGCATCTACAGGTGTGTTACATAGGCTATTCAGCATAATATGGGCTTCCTAGCAATTTTCACTTGGTTTTAGACAAAAGCTAGCAGAGTTGTAATTTCCATTTTTAACATCATGGTAGTAGTGGCTTATAAAAATGGTCTCTGATATCCTTGCTATCATGCTTTGCAGTCAAACAGAAGTTGGTGTCAGTAGCTATTTAAACCCCAAGTTTTAAACTGAACACATTTTTAGTGAAAAAATGTTAATCAGAATTAGCCTGATGATTTCTATAATTTAAAGAGCAGTTCCCCAAAGCCCAAGGTAGGTCATTGTCCTAAGGGTTCATGCACTGCTTAAAGTAATAGTTTTTGCCTCATTATAATTAGCATTTCATGAGCTGAAGCTCATTGTGTTAGCAGTCAAACGTTGATTTTAATTTGGAAAGTTCATTGCAAATAAGTTGTCTTTTCTTGATTTAGGTAATTACAGTCACTTATTACGTTAATGGTGAGGACTGTTCAGGCTTTTTAAAAAACATTCTAGCTTGCTGTAGAACTGTTATTAAAAGGAGTGGGGAGTATGTAGTTTTCTTTGATCACTTTAATGAACCCTGGTGTTTTTATTGTCTCTTCACTTACATGCAAACCATGGCACAACTGTCTATTACCTACTAATTAGAGTTTTACTCAGGGAAAAAAACATAAAAGCAACTTACATCATGATTTAGAAAATATATTTTTCAAAACCATATGGTTATCAAAGGACAGCAAATCCTTTTTAATTACTTGTGAAATGTTTCCCTTATTATGGAGATTTAGTCTGGCTGCATTTATATTTATAGATAGTCCTGTGAAGTAGATGCTTCCTTTGAATTACAATACCACATGAATGTTAGCGTAGCCTCAGTGCTAGGATTTGGGAGGATTTTATTTAGATACTCTATTATCTTCTATATTTAGGTCCATCCAGGCATGAGATTCATGCATGACATACTTTTTGCTTGTTTTTCCTACTCTGAGGAAATTCTGAAATTCTCCCACCATTGATCCTCTACCAGGGCAGCTCAATTATTTCGAGCAATACTGAGAGGGCTGCTATGGACCACATGTTGATCCTTTTACCATCTTCATTTTGCCTGTTTCTCATGTGTAAAATATTGACCTACCTCATGGAAATGTTTGGGAGGAAATCAAATGTTTATGTAATACAGGTTTCTCTTGCTTTATGCGGGTTCTGTATGTTCAAGTTCACTCTTATGCGATGTCCCTACTAAAAATTCATTATAACGAGGTAAATTCACTCTTATGCAATCTGTGTGGTGGAAGCCCGCAGTCAGCTGCTTTCTGCAGTGCATTGTGGGAGTGACCTACACCAAAATATAGTCTGCTGTGTGGATCTGTGTTCTTCACTTGTTGTCTGCGACACGTGTATCTGTAGCTGCCGTTCCCATTATGGTAACATTCACCTCCACCCTGTGCTTGCGTGTACCACCTGCTGTTGGTGAGTACCAAAATAGTCTTGTAAAAGTGGGAGAAATGGGTTTGGGAGGGTCAGTACAGTCGAGGTCTTGGAATGTATCTCTATTTGTTACATTGTAAAGTAGGTTCCCTTTATGCGAATTTGAGTTATGCGCTGTTTTCCAGGAATGCATGTACAGCATAAAGTGAGGAAACCTGTAGTACAAAGTACTATTTTCCTTCAGTCTGAAGGAGCCAGAGGTACAGCAACATAAAAAATAAAAGAAAAATCCTATAAAATGACCTTTGCTTTAAGAAAAACATGCACTAAAAATGCCTCATAAGTAGTGCTGGGAAATACATGAAATAGTCCATGTGAACAGAAAAAAAATAGCCATAAAACATCATTTTCTGGTGATATAGAAATCTTAGGTTAAAACATGTACTGAACACAAAAGAGTCAGGAATTGAGTGGGAGAAATGTATCAGTGAAATTTAGGTTCACTTTTGGAGAATTAGATATGGCAGCCTTCTTTTGAAGTCTAATGCTCTCAGCCCATGAATAAACCCAGGGGAGGAAGGGAAACTTTTTTTTTCAATTATCAGAAAATTCTCCACTGTGGGAGAAGCATTTGTAGCTGTAAGAAGGTACCATTCAATGTAGCATTTAAGTTTCAAGGAGAGAAGATCTATGAGCCAATGAGGGATGCCATTCCATTCAACACCCTCTTAACTCCAGAGTGCTATTGGGTCCCTGAAATCAGTTGCCTGTTGCCCTCCCATAGGCACACCCTTTTAGAGGTAGAGGACTTAATGCTAATTTAAACGTAGCTGCTTTGTAAAGTGCTTTGCAATCCACTGATGAAAGTGCTATGCAAGAGTGAAGTATTGTTGTTATCTCTGAAGCAATGGAGTTATATGGAGTTAATTCTATTTGGAGTAGTATTAATTACTGCTTAGATTTCCCTTTAGACTTGTTGATGGAAATGTGCTGCAGAGTGGCTCTTTTCCAGTTCTACCAGCTGCAGCTTCACACACCTCAGCTAAACTTTTAGATCCAGATAGATGTGATAGAAAATAAGCCTTCAGGACTGGGCTGAGTGGGTCTCTATAACGAGCCTATTTTTAAGGATTTGTGGATCAATCCTGTCCATCTGCAAACTTTTTCTAAGTCATTTGTTTTTATTTTCCTGTCACATGCTTGTCCACTGATTTCAGCGCTTTTCCAACAAATGACCTACATTAAAAGAGGGCACAGATGTTAATTAGATGTATTAATTTGAGATTCAATTGCCTTGGTCTCTGCACTGACATTACTGGGAAGAATGCACTGACGTACCTTTTCTAAAGATAAATGCATCAAACTCCATGCTGATTTTAACAAAAATGGAAATTTTTCATACATTTGTCTTGTCAAATCTGAATCAATTTCAATTAAAATATTTTGAAGACTTTTTTTAATTGACTTATGTAACCCTGTAAGGAGAGAAGCAAAACTGTTAAAATTCTGAACAAATGCCAAATTCTGATTGGCAAATGCATTATTCCATATCCCCCAATACCGGCTATGACTAGGAGCGTGCTCTTCCATTTTACCTTTGCCTGCACTGTAGGAAAGATGGGAGACAAGATGAAGCGGAGGCAAGACAAAGCTAAGCATCTTAACAGCTTCTAGTGTAGTGAATAAATCTCATCTTGAGCTCCAGGACAACCGCACACACAACATTATGGCCTGGGGATTGTGGTAGAAAAAATCTACTGCTTTGTATTCCCTATCTGTTCCAAAGTTGGCTGTTTTTCACTTGCAAACTTCTCCAAGACATCCAGATGCAGTGTGGTGCTTTAAGTATAATTTAGACAACTCTTACCAAAATACACAAAATCTGTATCATACAGTAAACTCTTTGGAACTACCCTCCGCTCTTAGTACATTGTTGATAAACAAAAGATATTATTATATCAGTTCTAATATGCCAACATGGCATTAATTCTGTCTAACCTTCAGAAATTAGATAAGGTAGCAATTAGACCCTTAAAAAGTCACTTTTGAATTGACTAATTAATCATTCTTTGCCCATGGCACTAATAAGTCATTAGTCTCATAGTGGTTCATTATAAGGTGCAGTATGTAGAAGGATTCATTTATGCAGCCCTTGCTGCATGTTGATTAGGTTATTTATAGATAATACCTGCTTGTTATGATCAATTATGACTTACATCAGTAAGGATTTTTTTTTCTGTTGAAAGGCAACAAGGTTAAGACACGGTAGTTTAAAGCATGTAAAATTATAGCTGGGTAAATTAATGCATTATCACTTTCTATGTGATAGCTTATATACTTTTTAGACAGAGACTTGCTATGCTGCTGTTCCTTCTCACTCTCTAGTTTCTTTTGTATTGCTGATCTGTTTACTAGAGTTACTCATGATACCTGCAGAATGCAGCAATAAAAGAACTGAAGTAAAATACATGTTGCAAACTGACTTTAATGCAGGCAGGCATTTAATATTATTCTTTTTTACATCCTAATGTCTACAGCCTTCAAAAATGAGATCATGTGAAGTCAAATATACTGCAAATATTAATATGGGTTTTTTAAACACTGACTTGAGTTTAAAAGAGAGATAATACAAAAAATGATAACATTTTGCAGCAACATTGTTAAGTTAGAACCACAGAGTATTTTTTAACTGTTGTTTCATTATTTTTTGTCTCATGAAGAAAATTTACCCTCCACCAACTAAAACCAGGAATTTCTTTCTAAAAGAGAAAAAAAGTGAAGTGAGACAACATGTAATGTCTTTCATTTATTTATTGCTTTAGAAATTCAGGGATAAATTCTAGTCTGATACATATATACAGAAATCCCATATATTTCAGGGGATAGAAACATTTGCAGATTATCAACTGAGACTGGTCTCCACATCTCTGGAATAAAAGTGTAGCCTTGTATTGCTTCAACTTGTCAGCTTAAAGCCTGTTAGTGTGTAAAAAAAAAAGAAAGAAAGAAAAGGGGGGAAGGAGGGAGCTGCTATAGTTTCAATGATCCACCCTCATAAAGATGACAGACACATACTTGACAGCTGCCACAAGATCTAAAGTCAGGAGGGACCTTAGAGCCAATGCTCTGTCTGGTAAGTGGGATCCAGAGAAAAAGAAATTGCTGGTGGCTCTTTTCATTAGCTGGTGTCTAAGTTAAACCATACAGGGTGCACCTACATGAGACTTTTACTGCAGAGCTACCTAAATCACTCGACAGTAAATACCCCTGAATCTACACAGAATCATAGAATCATAGACGTAAGGTCAGAAGGGACCTTGTAGATCTTCAAGTCTGACCCCCTGCCAAGGCAGGAGAAAAACTGGGCTCAAATGATACTAGCTAGGTAGGCATCAAGCCTCCTCTTAAAGACCCCCAGGGTAGGAGCCAGCACCACTTCCCTTGGAAGTTGATTCCAGATCCTAGCCGCCCTAACTGTGAAGTAGTTGTTACAGATGTCTAATCTAAACCTCCTCTCCAACAACTTCTGGCCGTTATTCCTTGTTATGCCAGGGGCGCTAAGGGAAACAAGGTCTCTCCCAAACCCTTCTGGTCCCCCCTAGTGAGTTTATAGACGGTCACCAGGTCCCCCCTCAGCCTTCTCTTGGTTCAGGTCCTGCAGTCTCTCATTGTAGGGTCCACCCTGTTGTCCCCAGATCATGTGGGTGGCCCTCCTCTGGACCCTCTCAATGTTGTCCACATCCCTCCTGAAGTAGGGCGCGCAGAACTGGACACAGTACTCCAGCTGTGGCCTGACCAGTGTTGCATAGAGAGGAAGGATCACCTCCTTGGCCCTGTGGATGCACGACAAGGTCCGGTTAGCCCTGCCAACCGTGACCTCACATTGTCGGCCCACGTTCATCTCAGAGTCAATAATGACTCCAAGATCCCTTTCTGCCTCCGTGCTCTCAAGAAG
>NW_017728931.1:102513931-102516401 GCF_001723895.1 Crocodylus porosus
GTGTCAAAGGCCTTGCTGAAGTCCAGAAAGACTACATTCACAGCAACAGCTGCATCCAAGGCTTTTGTGACCTGATTATAAAAGGCAATCAGGTTGGTCTGACATTACCTGCCCCTAATGAAACCCTGCTGGTTGCCCTTGAGCATCATCTCTGAGGCCGGCCCATCGTAGATGTGCTCCATGATGATCTTCTCAAAGAGTGTCCCTAGGATTGAGGTAAGACTGACGGGCCTATAGTTGCCTGGGTCTTCCCTCCTCCCTTTTTTAAAGATGGGGACCACGTTAGCTACCTTTCAATCATCTGGCACCTGGCCCGAGCACCACAAGCACTTGTAAAGCCATGCCAAGGGCCCTGCAATAACCCCTGCTAGCTCCCTCAACACCCTGGGGTGGAGAGCATCTGGACCCGCTGATTTCAACACGTCCAGCCCCTCCAGACGCTCTCTAACCCAGTCCTCCCCAACCTGAAGTCTGGAGGCATTCCCCTCGAGTCCATCTTGCATCACGGTGGGGAAGTCCCGGTCCCTGCCCAAGAAAACAGAGGTGAAGAAATGGTTAAAGAGGTCTGGTTTCTCCTCTGGTGCAGCCAGCAGATTGCCCAGAGGATCTTGCAGGGGCCCCACATTTCCCAGTGCTTTCTTCATCCTCCCTATATATTTGAAAAAGGACTTTTTGTTATCTTTGATTTTGGATGCAAGTCCTAGCTCTATGTCTGCCTTAGCTTTCCTGACAGCCCCCCTACAGGCCCTGAACATGTGTGCTTCTATTAGGGCACACAAAACTAATGAACTGAAGAGCAAGCTAGTACTTGTAAGTACAGGTACTACCCAGCTCTGGAGTTTTTTCATGTGCAGCAGTGCACATGTAGATGCTGCTTCGCTCACTGGGGCATGAGGGTGCTCCAGTACAGAGGCTGCCTGCCAGCTAGTCCTGCACTGAAGCACCCACATTCCCCCACATGCCCCAGCCAGCCACTCTGGACCACATTGAACCCAATAAAAGCAATGCCAGGGTTGCTCCAACTAGGCTCAATGCCCTGCACCTGAATAAACCACAGAGCAATATACTCCAGAGTTGTTTGCTAGCAGGCACACTTTCAGATAGCAAGCCTGGAAGCAAAACACTCCAAAGTAATACGCTCTGGAGTTTACTCATGCTCATTAATTGCACATGTAGACACCCCCACAGAGAACAGCCTGGGGAATAGAAAAAGTCTGGAAAAGGGTCAGGGAGGATGTGCAGAATCTTGGTATAGAAATGGTGAAATGGTTAATGAAAGTACCCTGAACAATGAAGAAAATATAGGATGAAGATTGTCTGTTTCTTTTAATGAATCTGCTATTGAGATTTTAAGGAAAAGATGGGAAAAAGACTTCCTCAGGGCACATCTACATGATATGTTTTACTGCACAGTAGACTAATCTATTGCGCAGTAAAGCATCATTTTGTAACATACGCGGCAGCTACTGCACAGTACATTAGTATACTGCACAGTATTCTACCACCTGTATTTACAGGTAGTAGACTTACCACACAGTAGCCACTGTGCAGTAGCACACAGGTAGACAGGTGATCAGAAGCAAATTGCTCCCAATCAGACCAGGCAGCAGGGGGAAGGAGAACTATCCTTTCCCCCAATCAGTTACCTGCTTCCCACACCTGCTTCAATCAGCTGATCATCATCCCCTGCCTGCTGCTGGGCCCCTACTCAATCTCAGAGTGGAAGTGGAGCATTGTCTTCTGCCCTAGCAGCAGGCAGCTGGTGGGGTAGAGGTGCAGGGTGTGAAGCAACCACCCCAAAGGGAGGACAATTCCCTTTCTCCCCAGAGCCTCGGCCTGATCCCAGTATTCCCTGCCAACCAGGGGCTGGCACCCATAGCTGCTGTATGAGAGCAGAGCAGGGCAGGAGTAGCCATACACTGAATTGTTCCCATTGGGAGAAAATTTGCTCTTGTTGGGCATGTCCACACATGCAAGCAAGTGCGCTTGCAGCAGCTGAAACAGAAGCGGTGCAAATTTGAGCTGGGGCTTTTTGCCTCAGCACACATGCTTGGACACGCACTTTGTTGTGGGGAAAATTGTGCCACTAGAGGTAAAATAACCCTGCCTGTCTCCTCCCGGATCTTCAGCCAGGGGGAGCTAGAGCCCAGCAGCCAGCGCCTGTGCTGTCCCCAACAGTACAAAAAGCCACCCTGGCAAGTAACTCAGGGCTACTAGCTCTCAGGAGCTTCTGGAGCCCAGCCAACTGGTACCTGTGGACACTACCCCTTGTGCCAGCTGGACTGCTGCAGCAGTCCTGAGAGTTCCCTGCACCCTCTACCCACTGCAGCAGTCTGGCAATGGGGGCTGCTGCCTGGTTGTGACCTGCTGTGCAACTGCCAGACTCAGATGGGGACTACAGAGCCAGTAGAGGCATCGGCCCCTCTGGGCCAGCTGCCAATGGACTGTGGTTGCAGGGTTGGCCTTTGTG
>NW_017728931.1:102516501-102534571 GCF_001723895.1 Crocodylus porosus
ACTGGCACCAGAGTCCTGGTGCTGAAACATGTGGCCTGGCTGGGACAGCCATAGAGATGCTATGGAGGACCTAACCTCCGGTTGCCTCAGGGCATGGTTGGGGACCGTGCCCTGCCCCGCTTTTTTATAGCTCAGTTTTTTTAGACCCCTGGATATCCAGGGATCTAGTTTTTCTCCCCATGCTGCAAACTTGCAGCACGGGGAACATTTTTTCATTTCTGCACATGCCTGTTGCCCCATCTCAAAGAGGTTTGAAGCAGGGCAACAAGCACATGCACGCTCGTCTGGACATGCCCGATGAGTGCACATGTAAATGTGCTGCCAGGGAAAGCTTACAGTGCAGTATTTTACTACTTAGTATGTTTTCTGCATTTAATAACATGTGTAGACACACCCTCAATGCAGTCAGGTAAGAATTGTCATGTTTGTAGCAAGAAGTCAGCCAGCTGAGGAATTGGCTGGACATTGTCTGCTTTGAACTTTTGCAAGCAAAAAGACTTTAGAAAACTCCTAGTAACAAGGAAAGCAGATTACACTAGGAAAGGGAGCTCTCCAGTATAGCAGAGAATTTGTTTCTGTTGTTCTGAATATCTGCTTTCTGAGATTGTTAGCCATTTATATGTCTGGCCATATTACAGAAGTGGCTAGAGTGCTAAATAGCAGGAAGAGGGGAAGAGATAGGAGAGGCAAATGTTTACTTCAGGGTACAGACAGAAATGCAGCTCCCAGCTGTAACTCAGAATGATTTTTGCAAAGTGTTCTGAGTTACAGCATTACTGCAGACCAAACAGAAGTTCACAGTTGGTTCCAGTTAGGAGGGGGATCTCACTGCTGACTGGGAACCTGCATCCAGGTTCCCACAGCGGTTGCCAGTGCTTGCTGTTTTCAGAATGGGAGGAGGGAAACGCAGCAGAGAGAGCTCATTTTGTGGTTCCCCAGCTGGTGCTGAAGGGTGGGATGGGTTTATTGGAGCCCTCCCTCACCTCAGGGGGGCTCAAGTACACCCGCCCCACCCTCCAAGGGGGGCTGAAACCCCCCCAGGTGAACTCCTTCTTGCTCCTTTTTCCCCCCTCCTATTCAGAAAACAGTAACAGGCTGGGAGCTCCACAGACACAAGTTACAAAAGACATTACATTTTGAAACATCTTTATCTGATACCTCATGCAATGAGGGATCATATTTTCACCTGTTCAGCCATTTTTAAGCTGTTTGTAGTCTTGTGCTCTTGTGTTTGATCACAGCTATAAACTGCTTTCTGTGGCCAGATCAAATGAAAATTGTCACTTCTGTCTGCATGATAAATGTTTAGGGCAAACTTTCTGCTCTTCTTTAGAGGTAGAAGAAGCTGTACCCAAGGAGCCTAGGCCCAGAAACAAAGAAGCTGGCTCTTCAGTAGGTTGCTTTTCCCCGGCACCACAGATATCCCAATATGAGTGTTCTGCAGAGTTCAGTTTAAAAAGATCAAGAAGATATGGATTCAGAACTAAAAGCCACTCATCTATCATGGTGATAAGCACATTTTAAATATCTGCATAGATTGACTAGACAGCTAAAGTAGGATAGAGGGGTCAATCACATTCTCCCTGAATACTGGAACAAATTACTGCAACTAACCAGCATTATTGTCCTACAGCTTCCTGTGTTGTGCTGTGAAACATATCCTGCTAAAAAAATCAGGGAACCCATGGCTGCTTTGCTTCCTTGGCCAGATATATATTGTCCATGGCTCTGTAGCCTAATCTCCAGCTACATTTACTACAGCACCAGACCTTCCCACACCATGGTAGAATTTGCAGGCAATTCTCTTACTGCAAGCTTCCTGAGGCCCTGACCCAGCAAATATTTGAAGATGTACTTAAATCCATTCATATTCAGCAAGCACAGGTCATTATGCTTATGTGTGGCATTAAGTAACTAAGTAGTTCCATTAAAGTCAATAGTACAATAGTAAACCTGTACTTAAGCTATGCACCATACTTAAATACCTTCCTGGATTGGAGGCTGAGATTCCAGTCCCTTATATGGCATATTTGTAAAAAGTGTAACATAGCCCACTTAATCAAAGATTGGAAAGTCAGCCATGATCTGATCTCAGTTACTGTAATAATGGTTCTGTATTACAAAATGTTTAAACTTATCTTAAGCTTTTTCTGGCTTTACATCTGAATAGACTTTTCTAACAGACTCTATACAAAAGAGCAAAATCAAAATATAACTTAAACGTCAAAGTAAAATCTTTTTCTAATCCAGTTAAATTAAGCTGTGTTAGAACCTATTCAATCACCTTCACAACTATTTAAAATAGTGATTGTGCAATACCTGTGTGATCAAAGTTAATGTAATATTTATGCAATCAAAGGTAATGTTAAGACATATAATAATTTTACCAGATGAGCCATGAATATAAATTACAAATTAACATAATTATTAAAGATCATAATATTTGCATGGAGAAAAAATATTTTTGTAGAAGTAATAGTTTGTCTCATTATCTTTAAGAGGGTTTCATGTATTATTTATTTTAGGAGAAAGCTTCTATATGTCAGCTTATGATTTGACCTTTTTGAGTGATTTTTAAATAGCAGCAAGACAGTTGTTTTGAAGAGAATGATATTTTAATACCTGCAAAACAAAACCACTTTAACTTCTACCTCAAACTTTGGGCCCAGCCCACCTTTGCAGTTGACTTAAATGGGAATACAGTTAGGCTCTTTAAATAATTTTATATCATTCTTATATATTCTTTTGTGCCTTTGGGTATTGACCTATTTTTGCATAGTTCGCTTGCCCTGTGTGAACATCAGGGAGCACTGTGTTTCCAGAAAGCTCTTGTTTTCCAGAGCATAAGACTTGATGGGAGTCCACAGTCCCACTTCTCTCCAGTATATGCAGTATGAATACCATTCTCAAACCAGGCAAAGAGTACTCTCCAACATAAAGATGAGAGTGTGACTATGTTCCTGCTTCGGTTTGCTACTTTTGCCTCCATTTCTCTCAGGAATCCTAGGAGAGATCTGTCCCAGAAGCACAATAACTGGCAAAAGCTGACAGTGTAAGAAGTTTCTTACGCTTTTTCTACATACATACATGGTATGCAGGCACAATCTGGCCTTCCTCTTTTTTAGACACATAAGCATGACTAACCCATTGAGGTGAAAGCTTATCAAAAACGAAGGATTTCACATTAATGATGATCCATGTTCACATGGGATTTAAAGTAGCAGAAATGTAAGAAATTACCTGTCATCATAAAACACTTGCAATGTCACTGGCTTAATGGTAATATTTTTGGTTTTCCTCATAATTACAATTTGCTGTACTCTATTTGCTCCTGTGGCTTTTTAGCTTGCTCCTGAAAGCGTAGTTTTGTGAACCTGCAAATGCCCTAAACCCTACTGGAGTCAACCGAGATGAGATCACGTGAAACCTCACCAGGTTGCCTTGTACCAATTGAAGACCAAACTAATAACACTGTGACATCTAGTCACACCTAAGGCCCAAATATAGATTGAAAGGACCTCCAAAGGGGCTTGCACAAGAAACTTGTGGGACTCATTCCTTCAGTGTAAACAGAATCTCCTTTTGCTGGAAATAATTCTCAGCTGTAAAAATGTGTATACTCAAATTACAGTATGTAGAAAAGAACCAATTATAAGCCTAAATGAGTGAAAGCCCTCAAAAAAGTAGGCAGTTAAGATATATTCTTAAATCTACCTTAGTCTAATCATTTGCTTACAAATCAGCTTTATTCAACAGAAATTTCTACTGTTTTTATATTTAAATACACATATTTCATGCAGCATAGTGGCAAAGGTAAAATGTGTGTCTTTCAATTATATAAAATGTGTCAATTTGTGTTATATAATCATTCACATGACAACATCACAAATATTATCTCATAATTTCATATTTATAATCCCAAAAATGCCTGTGATAGAGGCATTTATTATACGAATATTACTATATTGTATCCACACCGACTTTATTGAGTGCCAGCCAATTAAAAAATAATTACTTATTGTGCTATAACTATGTAACTTACTAATAGCACAGTTATTTTACAAGATTATTCTTGTCATCTCTCAAATTATTTGATACCTACTCATAGTGAACCCTTTGAAATTAAATTGAAATCACAGAATGCTATAAAGCCTGAGTATCATGTACCAGCTGTCCCATTCAGCTGGCTTGTCAGTCTTTACAAAATGCAAATCACAACTATATTTGACCCTGATTGGGAGGCTATTTTAGGAAGCAGGTCAGTACAATGAACAAATTGTACTGAAAGCCCTTGTGCCACCACTAGTTGTCCTGTGGAACACCTCTGCTACATGCCCTCTGGCACATGGCAGGTTATCCCAGGTCGGGTAGGGGAGATGGGGACCAGCACTGGGCTGGCCCCAACAGCCTTACTTAGGGCCCTGGGGGCCTCCTGGGGCTGCAATAGTAGCAATCCTGCCACTCGGAGCCTGGCCAGCAGCTGGAGCATGGCTCCGTCCAGCCAGGTTCTGGTTCTGAGTGATGCACACTGCCCCCACGTGCGCAGCTCTGCTTTTTTGTTGTTGTGTGGCTTGTTTTGATCCATGGATATCCAGGGGTCAAAAAAAAACCCACGGTGCTCCTTTGCAGCATAAAGAACAGCTGAATGTTCAGTATGTCTGCGGCACTACATACTGCACAGGCACACTCATCTGGACATGGCCCATGTCTCTGCTTTCAGGAGTATTCATGACTTATCCTGACCCCAAGAGATAAAATCCTCATCTTTTATTCAATATTAAGATGCTTCTAGTCAGTGCATAGTAACCATTTCCTTTATTTCCTTGGTAGTTTTTCTTTCCTTTTTTATGTGTATTGATTCTTCAAAATAAATATAGTAATCAGAAAAGCATCTGTATCAGCTGCACATGCTAAAATGAACCATGCTACAAACAATAAGCAATAAAAGGAACAAGAAAAAAGAAGGAAAGAAGGAGAGAAGAAGAAAAAGAGAAGTGCACAATGAGCAATCTAGCTACTGAATTATTTCAAGAATTCCTTCCAAATTGCACCAAAATTTTCAAAGCAGTTAAGCCTGCTAAACTGGCTTATCTCCATAGATGCCAGGTATGCTATCATAGGCTGCTGACAGACATGGGGGGGAGGGGGAACGTGCTTTACTGGAAGAAGTAGTACATTAGTTTGACCCGGCTCTGCAGCATCTATATAGATCATGAGCTTCAGCAGGATTTTTGGCACTTTTGTGTAAAGCTGATTCAATAAACTATTAGATAAAAGCATGAAAAAAGCCATACTGAAGCACTCAATCTATACAGACATTGGCTGAGCCAATGGCCAAACTAACATGATGCCTCTTCTGGGCATGCACTGGGCTCAGCACAGGGGCGCACTGAATTTAAAGTTAAGCATTGTGAGAGGGGGGTTACCGAATTTTAACTTTTCGAAATGTCCTGTTTCCAATGCAGCAATATGGTCCTAAATGTTACTAAGAAGGGCTACGCTTAGAGTGCAGTTTGTGAAGGATTCCACTTAAATACCATGGTCAAATGCCCAAGAATGAATATATTTGCCAAAAGATACCAGTGCTGTGTTCAAAACCACATTCACTCTAGTTATAATTTCTTTCCAAAAAGAATTGATAATAAGACATGACCAAAGTATGTGATCAAGCATTTCCTGCTATTCATCCCATCTCCAATATTATCTACTGGCAGTGTATTTAATTTTTTAAGTTATTTTTTAAGGGAGCCCAGTGCAGATAAAAAATTATCTTTGTTGTATAAGATGAAGTCTAAGATTAATTGTCAATGCTTGAATATTGTGAATTGTGGATTTCCACCAGGATTCTGTCACCTGGATAGGTCTCCATTCCTTTTCAGTCTTAAATTATGGCATCAGTTATAAACTTCCAAATCTAAGAACCATTGTCTGGTATTATTGCTCAATGTACAGATTCCAGATACCCTGTCTGAGCAACTGTAAAGACTGCAGTTTTCAATTAAGCACTAAGCTATTTGCTGGATACCGCATTCACACAAGGCGCTGCCCAAGATGTGCATCTTGTGAAGTGTTGTTTTGAAGCATCCATATCCAGATCTCAGCCTGTTTGGCTTGACCCATGCTTCTCTATCAAGGTCATGCCCAAAGGGGGACCCATTCTGGGGCATTTATACACATACTCCGAGAGTCAGAGAGGGGCACTTTAACTAGATTTTTACTTTAACTAGAGTGGCTCCTTATTGAATCAGCTTTGGACAAAAGTGCCAAAAAACCTGCTGAAGCTTGTGCTCTATATAGATGCTGCAGAGCCAGGTCAAACTCCTCCTCCCCCTCCTGGAGCACATGGAAATAACCACAAAGATACTTCATTGTTTTCCTCTGAATCCCTCTTTAGACATTTATTTTGCTGTAATGCCTACAAAAACTTGACAACCATTAGACTGCTATTAAGCTTTTTGCTCTTCTTGTAGAGCACTTAATACAACAGGGCTCTAGTCCGTAATTGTGATGCTCCTAGCTTTAGAATAATAAAAAGATAATATTGGTGGCTTTACCTCCTGCTCTGAGTACACAGTGCATTTTGTTGTGAAATATTGATTAACATCAAGGTTTTATTAAGACAACATAGCTTTACCTTTCAGGTACTCTGACTTTTATTTCCTTTCTGCATCAGTCCTAAAAAGATCAAATTTACCTCTGAGGAAAGAGATAAACCACTTTCTACTTCTGTAATGAAATTGTCTGTCTATAAATGGGATTTTCTGTAAAAATAATTTTCCTTGAATGCTTTCATCTTCAAAGCTGAAGCTTTGAAGTACAGAATTCAAAACTCAGAGTTATCTGTAGCTATTCAGCACTTATAAAAAATCCTAAACAAAAAATAAGGTTTTCTTTAGTCTGTGTGTGGACTCCCCATAAAAAGGTTTAGTATGAATAGGAGCAAGGGCATGACCACTTTCCTCATTTCAGGAATACCCTATACTGAACCTGTGCTCCTTATTTTTCCAAAAGTTGTTTGTTCATGGCACTGCCCCAAGTTGCTTTCCTCACTGCTGACCTTGAAATATTCCCCCACCTTGGCAAGGTTTCAACTATGTCAGTTAAATTACAAAACTCAGGCCAACAGCAGAAACACCTTTCCTAGAGAGAGATGTTGCTGACTGAGAAAAAGCATCAAGTTATCCAAAACATTACTGCAGCATCCAATACAGTTTTAATAGGAAAGGAATGATCTACTGTGTCTGTGCATATTCATTCATTACTGTAGTCTCTTCTCTCTTTGTGTGCTTACTTGAGACATTTAAATTTATTGAAGGGGGAAATATTGTACAGTATATGAAATGTTCTGTTTGTTACTCTAGAATGCAGCATGGTACAAAATTTCACCACTGTCAAGTGCCAATACTTTACTTTCAGTAATCTGCTTCATAAGAAAAGCATGTTTTGCAGCTCCAGTTATTTTATCTGGTGAGCTATGCAGCACTATACTTCTATATATTTGGGCATAATAAGAACAAAAATACTTTGTTGTTTCCTAGCATCTTTTATTCAAAGATCTCAGAGTGCTTTATAAATTACTATACTTTACTAGTTTGTTCTATAGAAGTTTACAATATACATATGAAGTAAGGAACAGACCTCATAACAAAGAATCTTTTTAAAAGAAAAGTCTGTATTTCCATTCCTCGTGCCAGTGCTTGTCTGTTAAAAGCACCATTGTAGCTTTGTCACAAGTGTACGTTGTAATTGGTCATGTTGATGGTGATGGTGATGGTGATGTTGTTGTTAGCTGCCATCAGACCTGAGCTTGGGCTTTTTATAAATAAAATAAGCAGGAATAGCTATAGGTCCTAGGTAAGGGTAGGTCACCTCTAGTAAAGTGGTGGAAGATAAACTTTTAGACAAAATAATACAAACTGCATCATTTCACCTAAAATTAGTTAGCATTCAGGATGGAATTTTCAAGAGCATTCAGCAAAGTTTGGCTACTACTTAACACTTCTGAAAATCCCATCCTAAATGAAGGAACCTGAAAAGACACTACAGAATCCAAAATCAACACATTTTACTTAGATTTATAGCTGTAGTTTTTAGTTTTATATTTAGCTTTGTTTATATTTGTAGCTTATTTAGCTTTATATTATAACACATCTAAAACTGAAAACCTTTAAAATCAGAGGTGCATGTCTCCAGTTTAGCATATTGGCCTATGCTATATTTTTACTAAAAACTGCAAATTTAGGAGTCAGTTTGTACATCCTGTTAATAGCACCTGAAATGATGCCATCATCAAGCTTTACCCATAGTTTTGTGTAATTCTTGCTCTCTGGAGAGCAGTGTGAAAGACATGCAAATACATTGTCCACCTCCCTTAGAGAAATAAATGTGAGCTGTTAACAGAAGTGCATGTTTCTATTGTTGCACGATTATCGTTAACAAATGATCCAGCCCTGCAGGGAATTGTAGGGTCATTACCATTGTCTCATAGTAACAGCTGTGGGTCATTAGGCTTCACCCTATAAATAAGCCAAATGGGGGGACCATTTGGGATAGGTGGATATTTTGTGAGGGTGGAATGGTAGAAAAGTCAAGTTTCTGAAGAAAGCCTAGCTGTGTAAAGGAACTCAAGGACTGGTTTGAAGAGATGCAAATGGTATTGTTTTCCAGTCTACTTGCATTAGTAAGCTTGGGGATTCTACAAGTGTCTGTATTTGTTGTTTAGGCTATGTAGGAATTCTGTCAACAACTTGTCTCCAGTTGTGGCTCCTTTTTGCAAGTGTGACCTGTAGAGGAAAGGAAGCTGATCCTTCTTCCTCAATACACCCATGCAAGAGCATTACTTATTTTAGAATCATTGCTTCATGTACAGCAGTGGAACTTTCTCCCTGGCCCCCTGGACCTTACGCTTTTGAACTGGGCGGTGCTTCCAGCCTTTTACCGTAGTGTGGTAGGAGCCTGGCAAGCCACTTTCCACCTCCAATCCCAGGCCCGTCACCTCCAGTTCCCGCAGCTGCTGGGGGAACCCCTGGTGCACAACCCAGCGCTGAGACACCCTGTGCCGAACCTGGCCTCTGCCAGTCTCATTCAAGCGCGAGTTCTCTGCTTGAGTCACCTCCTTGACCCCGCTCGGTCAGCCTGGCTCTCGCCCGAGGCCTTGAGCAGCCAGCTGGGCATGTGCTCCGTTCGCAGCGTGGGCCATCTCCTGCGTGACATCCCATTGGAGGTGGCAGCCGCCCTGGAGAACCACCTCCGGGCGGGCCAGGTCCCCTGCACTGAGGATGCCCCAAGCGAGGCTTTCGCTGCATTACCAGTCATCCCAGCCATGGCCGACGATCTGGCTGGCGGCCCTGGCACCCTGCTGATGCTCCCTGTGCCTCCTGGCAGTGACACGGGTTGTCCTTTTCCTTCTCTGTCAAGTAGAGGTTTATACGCCTGGGTGGTTCACGTCCGCCACGCCCAAGTGCTGGCAGGCCGCCCCGATACACCGTGGCAATGGCGCCAGGGGCCGCCAGGTTCCCCACCGGCCCACCCGGCGTGGCGCACATTGTATAAGCCGCCAATCGCCAAGAAGACTGGCGACCTGCAGTGGCGGTTGCTGCATGGCATCCTAGCCACTGGCACGTTTGCGTCCCACTTGGACCCAGCTGCCTCGACAGCCTGTCCCTTCTGTCTGGGGGGTGTTGAGGAAACCCTCTTTCATGCTTTCCTGGACTGCCCCCACCTGCAGCCGCTATTTGTCACACTTGGGCCGCGCCTGCAGGCTCTGGGCAGGAGCTTTTCGGAGACAACCTACGTGTGCTCCTACCTGTACAGGGCAGCTGAGAAGGGCCCTGTCCACCTGGCCAACTTTGTACTAGGTCAGGCCAAGTTGGCCGTCCTCAAGAGCCACCGGAGCCGGCTTGCCGGAACCGGCTCAGAAGATGCCCTGTGGCTTTTCCGCCACCTGGTGCAGGCGCGGCTCTCGCTGGAGTTTGAGCACGCTGTGCTCTGGTGGGCGGTGCCCACCTTTGAGACACGCTGGGCCCTTGAGGGAGCGCTGTGCCAGGTGGAGGACAGCCGTCTCAAATACGTGCTCTGATGTCATGACCGGTCTGGGCGACCGGGCTGGCTCGGTGTCGAACTATGACTTCTAGCTCGTGCCGCGTCCTGGGCCCTCACCAAGCTGCTTTTTTGCTTTCTTCTTGTGTGGAAGTTGAAGGTTTTGTTACATGTATGATGGGATGGAGCAGGATCTGAATTGTTTATGTATATAGTTATGACTGTGTGGCCGGCACGCCGACTGCATAATTAGCATGTAAGACACGACGTGAAACGCAGTGAAGGTGTCTGTCATGGTGTGATGTGCTGGTTGGTTTGGTTTGGTTTGGTTTGGTTTGGTAGTGAGTTGTTTGTGTTTTTGCTTTGTAAGCAGCCACCATTGTTGTATACCTGAACCCCTGAATAAAGTAATTAAAAATCAAAGTCTCCCTGGCCCCCAGACATGCCTAGTTTAAAGCCCTCCTCAACAAGTCAGTGATCTCATAGCAAAAAGCTTCTTCCCTCTGCTCATGAGATGAATAGCGTCCCTTGCATGTAGACCACTGTCGTAGAACTGTGTACCAAGGTCAAGGTATCCAAAGCACACATGGTAACACTATCTCCAAAGCCTTCAGTTGACCTCCTCAGTGCACTCTTCTGTCCAACATCCAGAGCCTATGACTGGGAGGATTGAGGAGAAGACTACTTGCATTCCTAGGCCTTTGAGCTTAACCCCCATGATTTTGTAGTCTCTCATGATCCCCCCAGGGCTGGCTCTTGCTGTGTCATTGGTGCCCACATGGACAAGGATCATGGTGTTATGGTCAGTAGGGTGGTCCAGCTTAGGGATTCTTGCTGTAACATCTCTGATCCTGCCTCCTGGAAGGCAGCACCCTCTTGTTCAGGGGAGTCTGGATGGCAAATGGCTCCTTCTGTGCCTCACAGCAGGGAATATCCTATGCCTATCACCCCTACGTTACTTCCTTGCTGGGATCCCAGCAACCAACAGATGTGCCAGGAAGCCCCCATAGCCTAGGGTCAAGAGCTCCATCTGTGTGGTGGTTGGGGCCGTCGGCCTCCAAGGTACCAGGGGGGTGGTGCATCCAGACCAGGAAGCCTATGGGTGAGGCACGTACCTATCACCATATTGCAGGCTGACCCTGGTTGGGTGGCTGCATAGGTGCTTGTATAAGTAGGAGACCAGGTGGGTGCTAATGCCTCCACGAGGTCTCCACCAGCTGTTGCCGCTGCTGCTGCAGTTAGCAGGCAGGCTCAAGCAGCTGCCTGTAGGGAAATCCCGTAGCTTCATGGTTTTGTAAGCAGCCAGGGCATTCCCAGGGTCCCTGAGTCCCTCTCCGAAGGTGAGGAGGGTTGGTCCCTGTCCCCTTTGCCTAACGTCCAGTGCCAGTGGAACTTTCCTTGGCATGGAGGGGCTTCGGTTCCCCAGAGCATGCCCTGCTGTGTGTGGGGCAACTAAAGGCAATGGGGGGACAACTCAGGACTAAGAGTGCCCACTGGTAGCCCTCCCACACACCCTCCCATGCAAATTCCTGCACTAACTAGTGTGTTGGGCCCAGAGCGTGCCTGTCTCTGCAGCTCCAGTTGCATTGCTCCCTGGGACCTGGACTAAGTAAGAGCTGGGGGGCGGGGGGAATGACCATCCTCAGTTCCACTCATCTGCCTCCCACCACTGCTCCTTGCTACTTGCCATGGTCCCCATTTACCTTTTGGCTCCACGCTGGGGGATTGGAGGTCTGCCAGGAGTCTACAGCTCTTGGGAGTGCGACGGGCTTTCACCTGTGCATCTCCACCAGACAGCTGGTCCCAAATGAAGAAAAAACTTCAGTTGGTACCCTTTAAAAGTTTAAATCTCATGGACTCTCAGAAAGAGTCTCGTGAGATTACTCATCCAGTGTGCCTACCAGAGTATTGTACCCTGCCCTAACTACAGGAAGAAGAGGGCCAGTAAGTTCTCAACCCCCCCCCTACTCCTGTACTAACTTGTGTGCTCATCCCAGAGCATGCCTGTTTGCACAGCTCCAGTCACATGGATCCCTGGGGGTTGGGCTAAACAGGAGCTGGCGGGGAGCGTGACCTTCCTCAGATCCACTCAGCTGCCTCCCACCACTGTTTCTCACTACCCTCCACGGTCCCTGCTTACCTCCTGGCTCCACGCTGGGGACTTGTGAGTCTGCTAGGGTCTACGGCTCTCGGGGTGCAATAGGCTTTCACCCATGCATCTCCACCAGAGAGCCAGTCCCAACTGAAAGGGCTATAGATGGGAGATAAGGGTAGCCAAGACAGAGTTATGTATGAAGGAAACCAGAACTCATTTATCATATGCCCTTGTTAACGCTGCAGACAGGTTAGGCAGAAAATGCTCCTTATGTAGAGGTGATTCTTCAGAGTACACTTTTTACTCTATTGGCTTCTGGCTCTTCATGCTCTTTCTTGAGTATTATATGTTCTATAGTACTTCTTTTGATATAAAAACGGTAATGTGGCCATTCACCTACTGAAAATGGTATATCTAAGTAAAATACCTGCTTCCTATTTTTACACTTACAACCATTCTATATTTAAGTACATATAGAACACCCCATCACTCAGATGCCATTCAGTTTATTTTGAATGATATGCCAGTACAGATCCTCAGCTGACGTAAGCTGCTATAACTAAATGGCATAACCTAGTGACTTCTTTTGTGACAGATTATTCCTGCTCGCAACATCTTCCTGACTTCTTCCCCCACTCCTGTATTCAAGTCTCTTTTTTTTATGATTTTTTTTGCCTGCCATTCAACTTTATCTTACTCATATAGTGTTTAAACTCTCTGGGATAGGACCATGTTGACATTATATCTTTAAATGTTTTGCATGCTTTAGGGACTTAATAAATAAAAAGCAAGCTAAGATATTTCATATTAACTTTGTGTTTTTATACTCTTCCCAGTACAAATCTTCAGTTTGTTGGTGTTTATGCACACTTTTGTGAACACCCTAACTGACTTGCTGAAAACCATACACCGCAAACTAAAACCCTGAATAACACCACCATCTTGGGGCCAATGGGTAAATACATTGAATTTTATTTTGGATTACTGATTTCTGTATATTAGAAAATAATTTAGAACTCCACATTTTAGACAGAGTTCTTCTCCCTGCCCTACCCTCACCCCCCTACTCTTTGATGCCTCTCCTTTTAATTAGTTATCAAAGGTATTCAGATTATGGTATGGCTCATGGTACTGGGAAACTAAGTATTGTATTACATTTGGACTTGATGCTCAGTTCCCTTCCAGCCCTACCAACTATTATATCGGGGGTGGGCAAAATGACAGATTCAGCTAGGGGCCAGACTCCATTTCTCAGCAGCCCCTGCCCACGTGGCTGGGGCCAGTTTCCATGGAAACCCCAGCAGCAGCTATGCTATGATAGTGCAGGATCAGGGTTTCCATGGACCTTGGCTGGCCCCAGGAGAACTGGCAGGGCATGCAGCAGGGTGAGAAGGGGCTCTGGGGCCAGACTGGGATCTTGCAGCACTGACAACATGGTCTAGAACCAGGGAACAGCCATGATCTGCAGCCTGTATGCTTCAGGCAGGAGTTCACAGCTCTGCCCTGGCTCCTTGCAGCAGTGATCCAGAGCAAAGGCAGAGCCATGATCCACTGCCTGCAGGCCCCTGCCCAGAGCATGCAGGCTGCATATCATGGCTCTGCTCTAGCTCTGGACCATGATATCACAGCTGCAAGATCCCAGCCTGGCCCTGGAGTCCCTCCCCACCCTGCCATGTGCCCTGCCAGCACTGCAGGGCCATGGGTGTCTGGTGTCTCTTGAGTCAGTGACTGCAGTGGCTGGGTCCCCTGGTGGCTGATCCTGCTGACAGGAGGAGAGTCCCCCCCCACGGCCAATTCTGCTCACCATAAAAGTGGCTGTGCTGCTATGGAAGTCCTGTGGCCACTCCTGGAAGCACTGCAGCCACTCCACAGGCAGCCCTCACAGGGGGGGCTGCCCACCAGCTAAACAGGGATTGCAGCCTGATGCAGGGTGCATTGGTGCTCTCAGGGGGTGCACATGCTGGTACTACACCCTCCTGCTTAGTATCATCTGCAGACTTGCAAAGGGTGCACTCTATGCCATCTTCCAGGTCATTGATGACACTGGGTGCAGGGGTTGTACATGCTGGTCTCTATGGAGACCCTGGCCCCAAACTATCCAAGCACAGCTGGTGCTGGGATTTCCATGGAAACTGGCCCCAGCCACACAAGCAGGGACTGCTGGGAAATGGAGTCCACTGCCAGCTGGATCTAGCCCGTTAGCTGGACTTTGCCCACCCCTGCATTATATTCACTTATGCAGTATACAACTTCTCCAAATGGGTAAACTCAGGACGTTGTTGAATTTATTTCTACACCTAGGACATTTTCCAGAACTTTGCAATATGCTTTCATCAGATCAGCAGCCTAGTTCCAAGGTTCATTTAATATACCCACTGCTTTTGGAAGTTCTCCCACAACAGACAAAATGAAATGTCTGCATGCTGCATATATTCATGCAGTTTAATTTGAATTTAAATACTAAGTATATATTTAATAATCTGCCTCAATCATTCCAACGCATTATATATTACTAGGGATCTCAAAATTTTTCAAATATATTCACTAGACAAAACACTTACAAGGACAAAAAGATTTTTTTTCCTAGTACCAGTTCCCCCCTGGGAGCAATGTAATCTCCCCATACTCATCGCCTCAATGATTTCTTTCCATTGGTTTTCCACCATCCCAAGGGGATCTCCCTGACTGACAGGACACAGGACTAGCAGGGTAAGGGTGATCATATGCCTATAATTGGCAAAGATCTTGTGCGGGACCAGCTTGAGAGGCTGGACATCCACAAGTCAGCTGGCCTGGATGAAATGCATCCAAGAGTGCTAAAAGAGTTGGTTGATATCATAGCATGACCAATGGTGAGGATATTTGAGAACTCTTGGCACTTGGGGATGTTCCTGAAGATTGGAAGAGGGCAAATGTGGTGCCTATCTTGAAGAAAGAAAGAAAGGAAGATGCAGGGAACTACAGGCCAAATGGTTTGACCTCAATCCCTGGAAAGATCTTGGAAAAAATCATCAAAGAAGCCATCACCAACAGGCTAACAGAAGGCAGTGTTCTGAGAGGTAGCCAACATGGCTTCATTGTGGGTAGGTCTTGCCTGACCAACCTCATTACCATCTATGACCAGGTGATGCATCACCTGGACAAAGGAGAAGAGGTTGATGTCATATATTTAGATTTCTAAAAAGCCTTTGACTTGGTCTCCCATGATATCTTCATGGTAAAATTGGGGAACTGCAGCCTTGACAACCTTATGGTCCAAAGGCTGGGAATTGGTTCCATGGTCGGACCCAGAGAGTGATAGTCAATAGAACCAAGTCAATATGGTGCATAGTGACCAATGGCATCCCCCAGGGCTCTGTACTTGGATCGGTACACTTTAAATATTCATAAATGATCTGGATTCGGGTGTTAGAAGCAGGCTGCCTAAGTTCATAGACAACACCAAATTATGGGGAAATGTGGTCACACTAGAGGATAGGCTGGCAATTCAGGCCAATCTGGACAAGCTTGCAAGGTGGGCAGATCAAAACCTGATGACATTCAACTCAGATAAATGCAAGGTGCTCCACCTCAGGAGAAAAAATCTACATCATACTTATAGGCTCAGCAGTGCTACACTCACTAGTACCATGACCAAAAGAGACTTGGGGTCATAACTGACCACAAGATGAACATGAGCCACCAGTGGGATGCCACAGCCAGCAAAGCAAATAACACTCTAGCTTATATCTACCAATGCATCTAAAGCAACACCCAAGAAGTCATTCTCCTGCCTTACTCAGCCTTCGTGAGGCCACAGCTGTAGCACTACTTTCAATCTGGGCTCCACACTTTAGAAAGAATGTGGAGAAGCTTAAGAGGGTCCATAGGAGAACCATGTGAAAGATTAGAGGTCAAGAAAACAGACTTTATGAGGAGAACCTGAGAGGCATGGGACTCTTCAGCCTGGAGAAGCGAAGGCTCAGGGGTGATTTGGTGGCAGCCTATAAGTATATAAGGGGTGCATCAGGAACTGGGAGAACATCTGTTCACCAGGGCACCCCAAGGGAAGACAAGGTCTAATGGTCACAAACTGCTTGAAGACCATTTTAGACTGGACATAAGGAAAAACTTTACCATCTGACTCTCCAGAGTCCCAAATAGACATCCCCCAGAAATGGTGCAAGCACATACTCTGGATACCTTTAGAAATGCTTGGATGCTTATCTTACTGGGGTGATCTGACCCCAGCTGACTTCCTGCCCCTTGGACAGAGGGCTGGACTTGATGATCTCCTAAGGTCCCTTCCAGCCCTAATGTCTATGTAAATATATATAATCTATATATCATGGTGATTTCTTCTTGATAAGGTGACAATTGTTGAGCTATTATTTTTAAATAGTCTTCTAAGGTGCTCTCACTGATTGGAGAACAATACAAATACTACTTTACACTGAACTGCAGTTTTAAAATAGAAGAAACATACTGATTCTGAGTTATAGGTAACATAAATTAAGTCTTTTATAAGTTGAATCAAAGTCTTTAATTAAAATATATCTATCTGTTTTATGTACCTACTTCTAACTTATAGTTTAATTCTTCAACTCTCCAACTAATACCCCTGACCATTTTTTTTAAAGAGCTGATGTTTTAAAGGAAAATGTTCTACACAGTAATGTAATAAAAGTGGGGGGATGAGGGACAATCAGGGCATGAGCCCAAGTCACTGACTTAAAGGGGGCACAAAAATATCAGCTGCTAACCCATGCACAGCCACCACCCAGAGCACAGAACTGCCCAGTTACACCTCTGTTTTTTTTAGTTCAGTTGATATTTGCCTAAGCATTTGTAAGTGTATACTACATAATAAATAGATAAGTATATTTGTAATAGTTACCTTATTTGTGTCAATGTGCGTGCATGCAGAAAGTTTTGATGTATAACCTAATAATGAGCCAATTGGGTTAGTCAAATTATTAGACTGATAAAGTATAGCAAAGCATAAGTTGTGCTAGGATATTTTTACACATGCAGGGTGTGTCCAGATGAGTGCAGATGTGCAGTATGTGGCTCCGCATTCTCATCTACAGCACCACATGGCACATGGTTCACATGTAGTCATTTCACACTCTGCTACTTTGTAGCATGTGGGGGTTGACCCCAGGAGACCCCAGGGTCAAAAAACTCCACACCTAAAAACAAAGAAGCACACTTGGTGATAGTGTGTGCCACCAAAGCCAGAGCCTGGTCAGCCAGAGCCATACTGGCTGCTGGCCAGGCTACCCACTGCAGGAGCACCACAGCTGCAGTTCCAGGAGGCCCCTAGGACCCCAGTTAAGGCTGCTGAGGCCATCACAGTTGCTAGCCCCAGCCTTCCCTACCCCAAACAGGGCAATGTGCTGTGCACCAGAGCACACATACCATGGGCATTCTCCTGGGACAAATAGTAACAGCCCCCAGAAAAGTCACATTCCTGCTAGTGGTGTGGGGTTTAAAGGTTAAAAAAGGGATTCTATATTATGAAATACATGTCCTAGTATAGAACAAGAAATAGACCCCAGGGGAGGTGCACGTAGGCCAAGGGTTAGTGAGGAACTAGTTAGGGAACTTCTGGAGGGACTGGATGTATTCAAATCACCTAGTCTGGATGATCTCCACCCCAGAGTACTGAGGGAATTAGATGAGGTCATTGCAGGACTCCTGGCACAGCTTTAAGAGCAGTCATGATGCTCTGGTGTGGTGCCAAAGAACTGGAAGAGGGTCAATGTGGTTTCCACCTATAAAAAGGAGAGGAAGGAAGACCTGGGAAACTATAGGCCAGTTAGTCTTACCTTAATCCTGGGTAAGCTTTTTAAGAGAATTATTCTGGCACATGTCCACAAGGGGCCAGCAGGGGAGATTATGCTTAGGGGCAACCAACACAGGTTCATTAGAGGCAGGTCCTGTCAGACCAACCTG
>NW_017728931.1:102534671-102560467 GCF_001723895.1 Crocodylus porosus
TGTCAGGGCAGCTAGGATCTGGAACCAACTTCCAAGAGAAGTGGTGCTGGCTCCTACCCTGGGGGTCTTTAAGAGGAGGCTAGAGGAACACCTTGCTGGGCTTGTTTGACCCCAGTACTCTTTTCTGCCATGGCAGGGGTCAGACTTGATGGTCTCCTCACATCCCTTCTGACCCTACTAACTATGAAACGATGAAATACTCAAGTTTATGTAATACAATGACTATTGATGGCTACAAAGGACTCACTATATTGGTGGAATGTCAAGCTATTTAATGCCACCCTTATTGTCAGGTATCATCTGAAAGAGATCCAGGTTCAGTAAATGAGAGAAATAGGCAAGAAGTGGGAAAGAGGAGAATATGAAGAAGGAAACCCACAGGGATATTTCCCACAATAAAATTATTCCTCTCAGAGCCAATACTAAGCTGCCAGACTGAAGTTAGATGCAGTCCTATGTCTGTTTAACAAAGCCAAGAGACCTCAGGGCATTTAGTTAAGTGTCCTAGTTAAATCTCAAAATCAATATAACAATTTAAAGCCATCAGTTTAACAGAAGGACCAATTCATGATGGCCGGAGGATGTGGATCCTCTGAGTGACAGGTTAATAATTTGAGGCATCTTGAGGTCAAGAAAACCATGTATAACAAAGTGTACTTTGTTATTTATGAACAATAAAACCTAATTATTAATAAACTAATTATATGAACTCATCAAGAAAAGTATTAATTAAATTTCATTTAATTTCCCTTGGTATATTTCCAGCTCTTTTATACTTGATTTCTTATAAAGTGGTAGACTTTATGGAGTATATTAATTACACAATAAGAAAGTTCAAAAACTTGAAAATTACTAAACTATTTTAGAACCAGTTTGATATAACAGCACAGCATATCTGGTTTCGTTCATAATAGTTATCAGTTTGATATTGGGTTTTGGTACACTGTAGACTGGATCCACAAACGGAATTGAATACCTAAAGTAGCAATTAAGCAACTACATTTAAAACTAGCATTCAGCTGCAATCCAACCCAGGCAGCTGAATTCCTTAGGCCCCAGTTTCCAACAGTAAATTTCTTTGGCTGTTGCTGCTATTGGGCACATGCACAATTGTTCAGACACTGACAGAATGAAGTTCCTAAGCCCTAGCAGGATTCACAAACAAAGCATTCCACATCTATTTCTCTTGGAAGGCCTGATCTGGGAGGCATCCTCAAATCGTGCTTGCCAGACTGGATTCACAAAAAGCACAGCTGGTGAGCTTCTTTCTCTCATTCTAGTGGGTAGAGTATTTATCTGGGAAGAAGGAAATTAAGACTGACTGCAAGGTAGAGGAAGGCTTAAACCTAGGTCTCCAGGAAAGTGCCCTAGCAACTGGGCCATAAGGGTTCTGGGGGGGCATAGTCTCAACCTGTCCTGCTGAAGACATTCCAGTTTATAATAATCACAGAACCACAGAGGGAGAAAGATTAAGTAACTACAGCTGCTGTTTAGTGCACTCATGGCATATCAGGTCAAGATCCATGTGCTGGTAAATACTTAACATTGAGTAAAATGGAATACATTCACAAAGAGAAACTGAAAGAACCCCCACTCCAGAATACCTTGCAGTCCAGTGGTTAGCACTTTCCTGGGAAACCAAAGATCTGGTCCTGATTGATCTAAACTAGGAGGAGGAAGGATTTAAATTTAGGTCACTTGCAGCCTAAGTGAGTGTTTAATCCCTGGTCTTTTGGGTTAAAAGAGGACATGATTTGCTAGGCATGACTACCAGATCAAGCATGACAGATAAACTAGAAGTTACATATAAATCAGTTTAAGTGTTCAGAAACTGGTTTAAACCTATAACAGAACAGATGTTCAGTATACACAAACCAGTTTGAAAATGGCTGAAACCAGTTTGAGATAAACCTGGTTGAATGTAGTATCAGACTTAACTGATTTCGGTCAAACCGGTTTATGCAATATCTGTCCCAGACCCCTTGCTGGTTTAAATTAAACCAGACCCCCCCAGCATTCCAGCATGCTCTCTGCGCTGGGTGGGGCTTTCTGCTCCACAGCAGGCCTGGCTCCTCCTCTCTGCTCCATGGCCAGAGTTGTGGCAAAGAGTGCAGGTGTCTGCCTGGCTTCCTCCTGGTTCTCCCCCTTCCCTCACCACTCCCTGCTAAGCTGGGATCCCCTTCTCCTCTCTGCCGTACACAGACACCTCTCAGCATTAGCTAGCATACCACATGCTGGCTACATCCATACTGTGGGAGACAGGACTATGTCTGCTTAGGGCATTTGGAGCTAATCAACAGGTCAGCTGCTTATCTCCCTCTGTTCCTTCTTTGGAACAAGTTGTTTAAGAAGAACTTGATCTAATGAGACAGGCTGTTGTTTTCTGATGGGGTGATAAATACTGATAACAGAGCTGATAAATGCTCTATTATCAAGGAGTGATACGCCCTCCCTAATCAAAGTGTCCTGCCAGGGCCTCACCATGTCCCCTCCACTCAGCAGTGTGGAAAAGAACGGAGGGCTGCCTTAGTGACCCTGAGCTTCTAGCCTGATCCATTGCAGGCATATGCCTGCATTTCTGTGTGGTTACAAACAGATTCAGCCTAGCCAGGTTAAACTACCATGCAACAATTGAGTCAATTCACGCTCAAGCTTTTTTACTATCTGTCCTAGCTGAGAAGTTCAGTGCACATAAATTAGTTTTGGCCATTTTGAAAGCGGTTTAAGATAAAGTCAAACCAGTTTATGGAATTTCTGTCCCAGATCCCTTCCTGGTTTGAGTTAACTCACAGTCCCCCAGCATCCCAGGATGCTTTGCAGCCCCAGGCTATGCTGTCTACTCCTGTGGAGCAGGGACTTCCTCCCCCCTCCGCTTCTTTCCTGCCTGCATCCATCATCCCATAGGAATGGGGGGCAGGGGAACAGACCACCACCCCCCAGCCTGGATCTACACAGCACATGGCAGGAGAAAAAGACCCTGTGGTGGGGGCTCTTGGACCCTTGCAGCCCTCCCCCCTTCTCCCTTCCCAGATGCTGATTGATTCACCTGTAGGAGGGAGGGAGAAAAAGTCCTCCTGACCAAGTGCCTGCCCATGCATCCAGAGTGGAAGAATTTCCCTATACTCCCTGAGGCTGCCCCAGGCTATTTCTGGGACATGCAACAGCTAAGGCAAGCAGCCCTGGGGTTAGGGAGAAGAAGAATTCCCTCAGCTCTTTGGGGCTGCACCAGGCTGGGGTACCCTCAGCTGGAGTTGGAGAAAGCTCCCCAAGGTGGCAACAGAGGACTTCTCTGTCCCTCCTGTGGCAGTGGCTGAAGCAGTCAGCAACTGGGGGGGAGGGGCTGTGAATTTCCCTCAACTCTCCAGGGCTGTCTGGGTGGGGGAACCCAGGATAGGGGAAAACCCCTTAAGGAGAGGCTCTCCCAAGGTGCGCCAGCACCTGGACAGGGGTCTCCTTAACCTCCTGTGGTGGAAGAGCAGGGGATTCAGAGCATGTACTGGGGTACTTGGGAGCCAGTTGGGGATACTTGCCTGGGCTGGCAATGACCAGCAGGCTTGATGTGCTCTAGTGCCCTCCTGCCCACTGGTCTGGGCCAGTGCAGGCCTCCCTGCCTTTCCCAATTGAAAATTGAACATCAGTTGAGTTGGTTATTAGTTCAATCTATGCAGCATAGAGAAAGCAACAGAAATCAGTTATCTAAAGAATTTTACTGATGAACTTTACTGATGAAAAACCTGGAGGTGCTTGGGGAATTTAGGTGCTTCCAAAGGCTAGGTGGCATCCTAAGACAAGGGTTTTGAAAAGTTAGGATTAGGTATCTAAAGTTCCAGCCAGCATGTCAGATTCATAGTTTTTTAAGCACTGGGGACTACATAGTGTCCAGGGAGTTGAAGGGGACCTCACGTTTTGAGGTCCACAGTCTGTCCAGACTGTGATTAAATTTAAAGATGGCCAGTAAAGCAAACTGCTTAAGTGCGAATGGATTAATGTCTTGCTTATGCTCCTTCAGACAGGTTTAGAAGGCTTGAAAAAAATCTACCTGTGACTAAAGCATTTGTCAGTTTCAATTAATACTGCTTCTCATTTCATCTAAGTCAGAGTGCCTGTTCCCTCTGGATTCAGGTTTTTATAATGGAAAGGCATAAAGGAAATTGCTCCAATTAGCTCATGCCTTCATAATGCAAGCAATTTCTTTCTTGCCCAGAATGAGACAGTGTTTTTGGCTTTTGCCACCTAGAGGCTGAAGCTGCAACATAATGGGCGCATCTGCACATCACCCTATGTTGCCGTATGACGTGCTTCGGTGACATAGCAATCACATGAGTCTATGTATAACCAGCAGCTACTTCCCTGTAGTGGTGTACTGCCTCATTTTAGCACACCGCTATGGCAAAGTAGCAGCTAAAACTAATCGTGCTCTGTGTGTACACCGCAGTACGGGTGGTTACTGAACCATGCTTTAGTACTTCCTTTTGGAAGCACAGCACAGTAAAGCACAGCAGAGTAACGATGTTGCCATAGGGAACATGCAGATGTTCTCAAAGTTCATTGCACCTAGTCCTGAAAAGGGCTTCCACAAAAGAAGCTGTTAGGACTTTCTTGGAGTAGAGATTCTTGGAAGATACTGACAGTAGATGACAATACAGTAGTTTATTAGGGCGGTGCAAGGTTTTAGATGCTGATTTGATTTGATTTGGAGGAGATTTGGCCCAATTTGGCAGCTGAATCTCCATATCCAAATCGAATTGAGACACCAGTAAAAGGGTCCAAATCAATTCGAAGCCTCTGAATTGATTCAGAAAAGATTCAGAGAAAGATTCAGCGATTCAGTGATTCGGGCAGTGCCCACTCACTGCCTCAGGAAGCTAGACCTGGGCTTCATGCCAGTAAGTAGGGGGCAGGGGAGGTTGGGGGAAAGACCATGGGGGGACCCCTGCCAGGCCTCATTCCCTGCATGCTCCCCTAGCCTCCCTGAGCACCCCCAACCTCTGCCCGCTCTCCCAGTCCCATCAATGGGTGCCCCACCCAGCCCTAGCTTCCCAGCTCTTTAGAAAAAGGGGAAAAAAAAGCCCTGTGTTCACCAGCTATAGCAGCAGCCATCAGAGCTTCTGGGGGCTCGTGGCAGAGCCCCCCCCATGCAGTTCAGGACAGTGGGGGTAGCAGGGATCTCCCCACCCCGCCCCACCCTCCCCACCTGGCAGCAGCCAGTCAGTGCAGGGATGTTTTGGGGTTTTTTTAAGAGCAGGGATGTTGAGGCCAGGCAGGGCAGCAATTGACAGGTCTGGGAGCATGGGCAGGGGATGAGGCCTGTTTGATGCAGAGATTCAGCCGATTCAGCCAAATCAATTTGGGACAGTGATTTGAATCACTGAATCCAATCACTGTCCCCCAAATCAATTGAAACCAAAGCGAATACCAGCCACTTTGCACAGGCCTATAGTTTATTGCCTGGGTTCGGCTACCTTCTGATGGCAGAATGCAAATGAACCATAGGGAGCTCATCGGAACACTGATGTTTCAAGACACAGGTAAATCATCAAAACTTTGTATAATGTGTTCTGAATGGATGTTGGAGACCACAGCAAGAAAAGGAACAGGGAGCAAAGAGAAGAAACTATGTTGACTTCTTTTTTCTAGAGCTTTTTAGTTTTAGACATTACATTGGGTTTGCACTTGAGTAAATGTATTTCGGGGTCATGCATTCACAAAGTATACATAAATAACATATGGTTAAACTCACCTTGCAGAAACATGGTAGGCAACACTCTTCATAAGATTACTTGAGGCCAAGTTTATCCCAAAAATCACATAATAGCATTTTTGGGGGGCAGGGAACTGAAACATTGTTCTAATTTAATATCTACATTTCTGATTAGTCTTATCTAATTAAATGTGTTCACATTATTTTATGGACTGGAAAAAATGATAATACAAATACAGGTTTTATAGCATTCTGGACTCAGAAAGTTATTAAGTAAAGAGGGATTGAAGCAGAGTGTGGTATTCATGCTTTTCTAGCTGCATCCTAATTTTGCATACTCAGAAAGAGAATGTATTCCTCCTTTACAGTTTGCAACCGCATTGTTAGAATGAAAACCAGATTCAACACTTTAGCAGTAGTATTAGCTGTTTATCTTAATAGCGTTTTATTGATGTACAATTGGTGTAACAGTATGAAATATGATTATTAGATCCTAGCTCCCTGGCTTGTCATGTGCTATAAACAAATGAGGCTTTCTGCAAATTAATCAAAATATACATGTTTATGTGTGAGGTCTAGAAGAGGATTGCCAGTGCAATGTGATGATTAACTAATATGTCACATTCCTCTTACTGAGCTAATGAAAATTGAGGTTGCTCACAACTTAGCTGGATCTGTGTCTTAGGAAGCAGAATGTCTTTAGAAATGTTTAAATTAACAAAATTATATCAGATTTTTGCCTTTATCCCAGTGGCTCATTCTTGACATATTCAAAACATTCATTCATTATCATTTAACCTTCTATTTATTAAAACAGCTTTGTTGGATCTTGAGACACGCATCTCCTTTTCAGACTTTTGTCTAGTAGTATAATTGAAAAAAAGCAGGAACTGAAGTGCTAATAAAAAGGTTGTTTTTTTTTAATGCAAATAACCTCTTATACATCTCAATACAAATAGCTTAGTGTTAAACTTTATACAGGATTAAACTTTTTCCTTTTAATAAAAGAATTAAAGAAAAATGTTTACGATCCATATTCAAGATGGCTCTGTCAGATGGTTCCAGATCTGCTCTTCTTCCCCTTATACCTAAGATCACTTTGTTCTTTGCTGCTATCATTTGATCATTTCAACAGTGCAGAGTCATGCAAGTTATTAAATATAGTAGTATATGGCATGAATAATGATTAAAATAATAGCTTTTTCTAAGGTATTCAGCATAACCTTGACCAGTAGGAGGTGAAGAATTGCACTGCATCTTTCCCTGCCCCTCCACCCTTCAGCTACTCAGTGCATATAAGGTTTGAAGAGCCTTCAGGCTGCTCTTGTCTAGAGTGGCACAAAGAGAGGCAATCCACTATTTTTACTACTTGGCCCATTTGACTGTGTCTCAGTGTGCTCTTGCAGAGTCACTAAATGAGCAGTCCTACACTTGAATGCAGGAAGTATTATTGCCCTTGGAATATGAGGAGGGCTCTGAAAACTGATTGACCTGGACAACAGCTAGGCTAGGGACAGTAATTATACATAAACCAGTATAGGTAATCAGAAGCCAGTTCAAATCTGTAACAGAAAAGAAGTTCATACACATAAACTGCTTTCAAAAAGGCCAAAAGGGGTTTAAGATAAACCTCAATGGATATAGTATCAGACTTACCTGATTTAGGTTAAATCAGTTTATTGAACTTCTGTCCCAGATCCCCTCCAGATTCAAATTAACTCTCAGCATCCCAGGATGCTTTGTATCTGCCATGCAAGCCCCTCCATGACTGCAGGGTGCATGGGCTATCCTTGGCCTAAGCTTTCTGCTCCAGCTAAGCAGGGAGGTGTGCTCTAGCACCCCCTGGTTTCTGGCCTGGGCCACTGTAGGCATTCCCAGAACCAAAAGTGAATGTCTGTTCACTTGCTGATCGGTTCAGTCTATGTAGCTTAGACTAAACTGCGAAGATTGAATTGATTCAGCCTTGGGCTTTTTGACTTTCTATACTTAGCCCTATAAACTGTCTGGTTCCAAATGACCTAATATAGCCTATGCCTTTGTATTTGAGATATTATTTCCCTATATATTTGAATTTTTTATTCCACTAAGGTTTTTAATTAGGTAAAAAACCTAGTCTTGTTTCATTTGATAGGAATTTTGCCTCGTACTTGAATAGAGCTAGGAAATCACCCATTCTAACACTGAGTTCTACAGTTTTTTTCCAAAATATGAAGCCTGATACTACTTATAAAGCAGTAGAAAAGAGGCCAGATGTGTTAGAAACACAAAGGAGAGTAATTTAGTCATTTTGGATGGTGCAAGCTACAGAAAACAAATTTTGATTCAGCTATGCACTGTTCATGGTCATTTCCTATTAATATTCAGTACTAAAGGTTTATTGCCAGCATATTGACAGTGTTAATCTGGGCAAGCAAACTTTAAGTACAAATAGTGGGATATTTCCCAAAAGTGAATTTCAGAGTGTAGTGTCAGCAAGTTTACCTTTATTAACTAGTTACATATGTTGTATGGTATTGTTTCCATTCAGTGATTATAGCTGATCAGAACTGGGGAAACAAAAAATAAGACTCCATGTCTTCCTGCAGGTTGAGAATGACTTGTTGCCGAAATTTTCGATATTTTTGGATAACAAATACACATGAACATTTTGCAAACTATACAAACAATTTGTCAACAGAAAAAGCCCAGAATCGTGAAACACGTTATTCAGTCATCTCTAATTATAAATTCCAAGCATTTTTTAAAATCCATATATAGCAACTGGTGGGAAAAGCTTCTATTTGCCTTTTTGTTAATAAACCCTATGCATTGCTGTCATTACTCCATGTTACATCAGAAATTATCTTAGGCAGAAGCAAAAAGAGAAATAAAATGTTGAGAATAAGTGACATAAAACACAACTGAAGTGAAAAGGCCAAAATGTAAATAAATTAAAAACCTGAATCATTAAAAATATTTAAAATAAATTGCTATTCATTCTACACAAGTAATTTGAAATGAGAGCATGCCTGGAATCCTTTGTTATTGGCCCTGTCCCTTGTTCCTATGGCATTGCCATATTTTCCAATTAATATTCATATTCATATATTGAAGCTTCTCATATCCGTAATTTAATTTTGTAGATGTGTTTGCTCTTTCTAAAAAGTCTCCCTTTCATTTGCAATCACTTGCTATGAGTAATATAATTACCATACAGTTCATGTTCTTGTATTGTTAAAATTAATTTGAAAAAGTTTAAACTCCCCCCAAAAATGCTCAAGAGTGTGCTTTTAATTAAGAGATAATGTCAGTGAAAAGAAAGTTGTCTTAGGTTAATGGTCTCCAGCTGCTACATAAATGCTGAGGCAAAGCCAAAACATTTACTTTCAAAGTTGCAGACATCGATCTTTTGACAATGTTCTATTACTATGACTTCATTCCTATTATACCAAATGACTAATGTAGATTTAATCATTTTATCAGATGAATTGTGGTGTAGAGGAATGATAGATGGTCATTGTAATATTATTAACTTGTATTATTCTGACTAGTTAGAAAAACAAATGTGGTACCACTACCATGCAATCACATGCCAAATGAAACTTAAAAAATGTTCTCCATTGTTTATGAATGAGATGATTTCTTACAAGCTGCCATTTTATTTTGGTTTTCTTCTTACTAAATCCAGCCAGCAACCAGAATTGCTGAGAGCTAAGAAATATTACATTTGTTATTTCAAAATAAAATGGAAAGTGACTGGAGATGTTTAGTTTTATGATAGAAGAGTGTTGTTTAGAACTGGAACAATTATGTACAAGGGGAGAGTGGTACCTGGTATGCTTGCTTTGGCTATATTTTTTGTTAAATAGTGTGCAAGAACCCAAAGAGAAATGTCTATGTATAAAAGATCTACAAGCAAACAAATTAAGATACATTATCTTTTTGTATTTAGTAAAATATGTTTTATGCACTTAGGGCACCTATATATGTGATGAACATCTACCTGGATGCGTGCTAATTAACACGCATCAGAGCAGACTGTATTAATCGTGTCTCCTGCAAGTCTGATGAAACGTGTTAATTAGCATACTCCAACAACAGCTTCTGCATCACATGTATTTAGTGTCCCTGCATTTCAAAATAGCAGTGGGAGCTTAGTTAAAGCTCCCCTGCCACCCTTTTGAAGTGTGGGACACTGAACACACGTGACACTGTGGGCACTCTCAGAGCCGCTTTAATTAAAGCGCCCCTCTCCCCTCACCCCAGAGCACATGTATAGATGCCCTTCGAGCAGAAAATCACGATTCTAAGTAGGTTAAATCTTTTAAATCAACAGATGGCAAAATCAGCAATCAGAGGCATTCAGCCTTATAGCAGCAATATTGAAGTATTTCTTTTAAAACTCAGGCTGCATTTTAAATGCAACACATATATATTTTTCATACCTAGTTCACATAACATTTTAATCAGTTTTCTGCATAAATCTCCTAAGTAGCAACAGTACAATTACTTCATCAATATGGTTCTTGGTGAAAAATGTGCTTAAAATTAGTTTTTACCCTAAACCATGTACCTCTTTATTGAAGAGTTTATGTGCTTCCCTAAATAGTTTATTGTCACACTGGAACATTCTAGAGCTAAAAACATGGCATTACAAGACAGAAAGTGAAGGTCTTGAGTGAGGATGGACATATAAAGAAATAATTTAACTCAGATTGCCCCCTTCGTATCTTCAAAATTAAGCAAACTTCAGTTTCTTCTGGGAGAGAGGTATGCAACCAAAGCACTGCCACCTTTCCTATGTAAGCTGTTGTACTGCCTGCCCAATAAAGACAGTTTTCGCACATGCCCAAACTCCATTTCTGAACAGCACCGTTTCTGTCATAATTATTAGGTGTTGGGTACATTACAAAGAAACAGATCTCACAAAGTCAGGTGATTACATCTAAACTTAGACATGCTTAGGATCATAAGAAAGTAGGGTTGGACCTTATGAGGTCATCTAGCCCAGCTCCAGGCATGATCACCGCTGATTAAACCATCCAACCAACCAAAGTTTGTCTAACCTGCTTTTAAAAATTACCAGCTCATCTCCAACCTTTCTGTAATTACCCTTCAGGTGTTTTAAAACTGTTCTCAAATCCCCACTCCATCTTATCTTCTCTGAACTAAATAAACCCTACCCCCTGCCACATCACCACATATCCTCCCCAGCACCCAGCCCTGGGCTAGCAGGCTGGACAGCCACAATGCAAGTGCCCTCCATCATGAGCTGAATGTCCCTCCATGTCCCAGCCTGTCCACACCCTGCCATGGTTCACATTGCCCACACCCAAGCACAGGGACTCAGGAACTGAAGTGTGCCCTGTTTGACACCCAGCATGACTCTCACCAGAGGCTGCAAGATTACACGTGCCCATCTAGACATGATGCGGCAGTGGGTCACTATGGCACATGCAACAGCCAGGCAGTTTGGCTGGCAGTGGCAGGTAGGGTGCACTGCACAGAAGGAAGAATTGGGGCCCCTGGAGCTCTAGTGTACAGCAGGTGATAACAGGAGGTGTCCAGCCTCCCAGCAGGCTCATGCCAGGTGGTAGGATAAGGGAGGCTCCCCAGCCTGTTGCTGCCACCTGCCATTTGCTGGAGCTCCAAGGGGCCCAATCCTTCCTTCTTCAGGGCATGCCCCTCCCACCACCACCCATCAGGCTGCCAGTGTCACACTGCAGCCACCATAAACCATCCTTCCAGTAGTTTCTCAAGTGCTCAGAGACCTAGGGACATTGTGTAAAGGTATTTGCCTCTATCCTTTTACCAGTGTTTAGAGTTACTCTGAAATTTTCATGCTATAGCTATCAGAAAAAAATTTATGGGATGTCCCAACATTGCAGAAACTGAGCTCATCATTGTTAAGCTATTTCTTTATTTGTATGTTTTTGGTCATAAAGCAAACCTGGAGATGATTATACCACTGCTATTTATTCTGTATCCATTCAGATAAACAGATCAGCCCTAGAACAGTAACTCTTCCAACTCCTTATGTGCTCTAAATAGAGACATTGACAACATTTGCTGTAGCCAGTTTGTTTAGAGAAGAATACTAACCTACATAAGCTATGTTTAACTTCAGTATTGGATGACTAGAAAGTAGGGCTCCAAGGGACCTTCTAAGGTAGGTTTATTAGAGGCAGGTCCTGTCAGACCAACCTGGTGGCCTTCTATGAAGGTCACAAAATCCTTGGATGCAGGTGTCACGGTGGACATAGTCTTTCTGGACTTTAGGAAGACCTTCAACACTGTCTCTCACCCCATTCTCATTAAAAAATTAGGAGATTGTAGTGTCAAAACCTACACAGTCAGATGGGTCACAAATTGGCTAGAGAAAGGTGGTGAATGGGTCATTTTCAGCCTGGGGGACGCGGGAAGTGGGGTTCTTCAGGGCTCAATCGTCAGGCCTGCACTGTTCAACATCTTCATCAGCGACTTGGACGGGGGGTGAAAAGCACCTTGTTCAAATTCATGGATGACACTAAGATGTGGGGAGAGGTGGGCACGCTAGAGGAGAGGGACAGGCTACAATTGGATCTGGACAGGTTACAGGGGTGGGCAGATGAGAATAAAATGGGATTTAGTACTGACAAGTACAGAGTACTGCACCTAAAGAGAAAGAACCATCAGCATACCTACAGGCTGGAGAACTCCCCTCTCATCAGCACAGAGGCAGAAAAGGATCTTGGAGTCATTATAGACTTCAAGATGAACATGGGCCGCCAATGTGGGGATGCAGTCAGGAAGGCTAACCACATCTTGTCATGCATCCACAGATGCATCTCAAACAGGTCCAAGGAGGTGATCCTCCCCCTCTGTATGACATTGGTCAGGCTGCAGCTGGAGTACTGCATCCAGTTCTGGGCACCGCACTTCAGGAGGGATGCGGACAACATCGAGAGAGTCCAAAGAAGGGCCACTCGCATGATCAGGGGGCAGCGGGCAGGCCCTGTGAGGACAGGCTATGGGACCTGAACCTGTTCAGCCTCCACAAGAGAAGGCTGAGAGGGGATCTGGTGGCTGTCTATAAACTGGCCAAGGGACACCAGCAGGCAATGGGAGAGTCCCTGTTCCCTCAAGCACTACTGGGAGTAACAAGGAATAACGGCCACAAGTTGACTGAGAGTAGATTCAGGTTAGACTTCAAGAGGTGCTACTTCACAGTCAGCTAGGATCTGGAACCAACTTCCAAGGGAAGTGGTGCTCACTCCTACCCTGGAGGTCTTTAAAAGGAGACTAGATAGACACTTAGCTGGGGTCATTTGACCCCAGCGTTCTTTCCTGCCCATGGCAGGGGGTCGGACTTGATGATCTGCTCAGGTCCCTTCCAACTCTACCAACTATGAAACTATAAGGTCATCTAGTATAGCATCCAATTCAAGGCAGGATCATCCCTAACTGAACCATCCCAGCCAAATGTCTGTCTAACCTGCTCTTGAAAACTCCCAAAGATAGCAATTCCACAATTTTAGCCTGTTCCAATGATTAACCACCCTCATAGTCAGCAAGTTCCTCCTAATCTCCAACCTAAATTTCCTCTGCTGCAATTTGAAGCCATAGTTCCTAATTCTGTCCTCTGTCACCATGGATAGTCCTCTACCTGCAACATGGAGGCAACTGGCCAAGTTCTACCTGCTCCTGAGGTTTCCAGGGGCATCTGTCTGCTTAACCCAGCTTGGATGCTTGGTTTGCCCTCACCCTAGTGTTCTGGGACCTTGCAGCTGCAGGCCAACAAAAGCCTTACAGCATGTCAGGTGCCCATGGCTCAGGTACAGCAATAGCCAAGCTCCAATCCTGATCTTCTGTTCCCTGACACCCTGGCCCACCAGAGGTGAACCACCTACACCGTCTCCTGCTGTGGGGTGGTTAAATGCTGGGTTCTGGGTGACAGGGTACCTGTCTCTGGCCTCTAAAAAATGCCGTGTGGGAGCCAGGGCTGGGTCTGTAGGGCTCTGCCTGACTCTGGGTTTTCCTGGACTCAGAGTCAGGTGTGCGTGTACATTGTGGAACGCTTTGTGATGGGGTGCTGGGACACGGCCCAGAAACACAGGTGCCCAGGTCCCAAGGCATGTGTAAGGGACAAAGAAGTCTGGTCCCCTCACTCTCCTCCAACCCTCACCCTACTGCTTGGCTGTGAGATGGCTGGAGGCAGGAGGTGGGGCTGGGGAGAGGGCCTGTGCTGGTGTGAATCTGAGAGATCTGCGGGGTGAGACCCACTGGGCAACCTGAGCAGCCACTGCAGCCACCTATAGGCTGAGTGCTAGTGCCTCTCCCTAGAGGTAAGCAAGGTGGGGGCTACAAAGTAGCCTGGGATGCCACTGGACAATGACCTAACCTGAATAGGAAAACTGGTACTGAAGTTTGATGCACTAGTCTAACCTAAATCAATTCAGTTTGAGTGCACCTCGTTCCAGGTCTATCTTAGACTGGGTTCCACCATTGTTAGACCAGTCCATGTGCTGTTATGGTTTAGACTGGTTTTTGATCACTTAGAACAGTAAAATGTAATGTCGATATCTGGACAATGAGTCAGGCTTCAGAAACCATGAGGGTTGCTTTTTATAAAATAATTGTTTGGGGAGGGTCACCATTCTTGTTTCTTAGCCTTCAGGATGCATTCTGTTGCACTAATTTTGTACACAGCCATAAAAGCAAAATACAAATTTTTCATTTTCTTAAGAGATTATTTTTCACATAATCCCTTAGCCCAAGAAGAAAAATCATTTTGTTACACCCAGTCATGAGGGTTGGCAATACAAGCATTCTGCGTCTGTGCACATGGTCCCTTCAACTCTATGATTATAACTTGGGTTGCCAGCCCAACCCCTTCACCTTTGAAAAGGTGCTATAAAGGGAAAGCTTGCCAGAGTATGGTTTGCTTGCTCTTTAGTCCCTCAGGAGGAGAGGGTAATCTTAGGCAATGAAATTGCAAAATCATATTAACATTGTCTAATGCATGTTTAAGAAAAAATAGCTCCAGGCTAAGGTTCACTGTGAAGTTTAGCATTTAGCTGGTTGTTATAGGTACAAGTAGAGTTGACCATTGGTACCTTAGAAACAGTGTATTCCTAAATCTCCACTAGAAGTAAGATCAAAGACTATAATAAGTATTTTCTGCAGTTCAGCTTTTATGTGGCTGTCTGCAAGAGAGTGCTCATGAATAATATTCATTTCTATGAACATGTCTTTATATTGATCTTTCTAGAATTTTTTATTAAATTTCTTCATGAAAGTTACACTTAGAAAAATAATAAGCCCTAGTATCCAAATGAGGCAAAAAACCCCAGTGTCTGTACAAAAAGAAGAAATCAGTAAAAGAGCTAGAGATAGCAGTTTAAAAAAAAATCACAGGTAACTGAAAGAAAATAAAAAGTGAGTTACAGAATTTTATATTATGAGCAGCACCTGTAAAGATAAATAACATGAGACAGACACAATTTTAAATTAACTCATTAAAAAAAACTCAGCATTATTCCTACTATTTCATGCCACCTTGATACAATTAAAAATTTTAAATAAAATGAAATCCTAGTTCTGTTGAAATTAAAGTGAGTTTTACTATCAATTTCACTGGAGCTGGGTTTTAAACTCAAGTAAAGATAGATCATTAATGTCATCATTAGACAGTGATGCTTTGTGTCACGTAGAAGCAATGAACAAATGCTAGGAGAAAAGTGTGTATTATTATCAGACCTGCTTTTCTATTCCCCTAAACATCAGACTCCCTAGTTTCTCCTTGGAACAAACCACTAGACGTAGGTATACAGTGCTGCATGTGCCAAGACTGCACACTCGCTCATCCCTGGGAACTAGTGTCTGTGTAAATTGTTCTCATTGTGCTATTAGTCACAATACATCCATTGTATATCCATTCTTCACCCCATTTGTTCAAAATTGACTTGTCAACATAGAGATATTCCAGCTTTGACGGCAATCTGTAGCCAGAATTAAGACCATCAGAGTAGACTTCATAGTTTCATAGTTTCTAGGGTCGGAAGGGACCTGAGTGGATCATTTAGTCCGACCCCCCGCCATGGCAGGAAACAATACTGGGGTCAAACAACCTCAGCAAGATGTTCATCCAACCTCCTCTTAAAAACCCCCAGGGTAGGAGCCAGGACTTGTGTTTCTCAGAGTTGAAACAAGTCAGCTTTGAAAATTACATGCTGTCATTTTAATACAGAAAACTACAATTTGAGAATCGCTTAATCCATTTTTGTGGCACACAGATGAAAAGCAATAAGTGTTAAAAAGTCTTTTAAGACAATTATATATGACAGAACTACTGTTAAATTGGACATGGTACTATACAGTTTGAAAAAAATGTAGCTTATTGAAAGGAAAAACTAAGGTGAAATAGCCTGTCCTATATTCAGTTTAAATTAATTCTTCCTAGTGTGTGATTACTCTGGACACTCTTAGTTTCCAGAGAAAAAAAGTTGTTCCTGGGACCCTGAAATCATTTTTGCAGGCTGTTTTATTACATAAAAGCGTGCCACAGATTAATCAACCAAAGACAATTTTGGTCTCTTGCAGTTTAATAATACTTAAAATGCTTTCTGGTTTATGTGTGTAGTCTGTATACCATTGAAATGATAAATTAAAGTATTGGTTTTTAAAATAATTTTATACGTATTAAAAAACCTTCAATCAAATGAGCAGTTAAATCCAAGAAGCTCCTACAAGATAAAGAGGCAGTTATAGTAACACTTCTGCAAACGTTTGGAACTTCAGCTGTGATGTTATTTCACAGCTGAGAATGAAAATTGTAAAATGATTCCAATCTTAAGCCTTAATGTGATGTGATTGAGGAGGTATTAGTGTGTTTAAACAGATGTCAGCAGTTTTAAAGAAATACAAACTTGGGTGTAGTTGCTTTGATAACTGGGTACCTAAATGTGACTGTATTATGTAAAATCCTTCTTGTGAGAACAAATTATATTGTATAACATAAAAAACTCTGTTAATAGACAGTTAATAGACACTAAATTTGTGGTTGCTTCAGCAACCTTATTTCTGCTCACCTATACACCCAATCTGTGCACTAAATGAGGCAGGAAGGAGCACTACAGATAAAATAGATCATGCACTTAAAGTATCTACACAAGAATTCAAAGGTTAGCTGCAAACAAATGGAGGCTTCTCAATAAAAAATAAATGAATTCGTCTTTTGCGGTAGAAGGATACAGCATCTGCTTCTGTAGCTTCCCCTCCTCTTTGGTTATTTCTATAGTTTTTTGTTTTGTCAACAATAATAGATAGTTCTTTCCCAAAACTAGTCACTGGATGAAGACGCGCTAAACATTCTCTACCAGTACTGGTAGCATTCCCAGACTGCTTTCCAGCTGTGCCTCTTTTTATTTCACTTCTTCTTCTTTCCTTGTGGTTGTACGAATGTCCAGCACAGTTTTAAATTGATAGCTTGCTGTTAACTGTAGAGTATGGCAAATTAGTGTAAATTATAGTTTTACATGACATATACTAAGCAATTAGCAAAGTATCTATGGAGAGCTAACAAGTTAAAACAAATACCACCATGAAACATGTAAAGCTCTGTTTGGATTACATGTAGGAAGCAAAAGGAGGCCTCAGAAGCTAAAATCTGTTCTCCCATACACCTTTTTCAACATCACTAATGTATTTTACAACAAATTCAAGAAACTTGCTAAGGGGGGAAAGAAGTAGTAAAGGGGTAAGACCAGAAGATCAAAAATCAAGGATGCTGCATAAGAGAAGAGCAGTAAAGAGAAATATTAAGAAGCAAATGGAAAAGAGTCACGACCTCAGGAGAAGGAAATCAAATGAGCACTCGAGGATAGGTATGAGAAAAGAAAAATTATCCCACCAAAAGGGATTTCTTACAAGCAGCTGAACAAACCAGTGAACCTGTGATTAAAAGGTGCTATTGTCATTGCATTTTTCACCTCATTAAATTAATACAATACAGAAAATTAAACATGACAGTAATGTTGACAGTTACAGCTGAAAAATATACTTCACGCTTCCTAAAATGCTTCCAGGTATGGACCCACAGCAATTAGTGAATAGTCACATGTTAGCTTTTAATGGTCTCTTCCACATCATGCTGAATGGAAACCTTATATCCACAGGACTATGTATATGATGAAAAAAATGTCATGTATATGCTGTTAGAGGGGCACTGGGCACTGGACACATCTAGTGCAGATCTTATGAGTATACCTAAGGTCTAGTATGGCGCTGGGTATATCAGAAAGTGGCTACAGGACATTTTATTGTCACATAGGACATGAAAGCAAGGGAGCAGGGATCATTTGTCATAACAGCATTCCCTATTAGCCTAGCACAGTGATTCTCAAACAGGGTGACATGGCATCCTGGGGCATAATGAGATCCTTTTAATAGTGTTGTATGATATTAGCACAGTTATGCATGGAAATACCTATACATGATTCATAAAATAAACCCAGCTGCCACATCCAAACATGCAGGCACATGTGCTTGCAGCAGCGCAAATAGCAGCAGCGCAAATTTGTGCCAGAGATTTGTGCCTTAGCACACATGCCTGAACATGCACTTTGGTGTGGGGCAAATTGTGCCACATAGAGCAAATTGACCCAGCCCAACTCCTCCTGGATCTTCAGCCAAAGGGAGCTAGAGACTGGGGCCAGCACTTGTGCTGGCCCCAGAAGTATAACAAGATGCCATGGCAAGCAAGTCAGGGATACTTTCCCTCAGGAGCTTCTGAGGCCCAGCAGTTGATATCTGAGAACACTAGCCTCTTGTGCCAGCTGGACTGCTGAAGCAACCCTAACCTAGAGTGGCCCCTGCACCAGTCTGGCAGTGGGGGCTGCTCCCTGGCTGTGACCACCAGTCACCTACAACAGCATCTCCCCCCTTGGACCTGTGGCCCCATGGCCGCATGCTTGCCAGACTGAGATGGGGACTGGTTGGCAACCTGAGCTGTGGTATGGGCGCTGCAGTAGAGCCTCCTGCACCTCTTGGTCAGCTGCCAGTGGGCCACGGCTGCACACTTGACCTTCAGGCAGCACTGCTGTCATGTCTTCTAGTGCTCCCACTTTGCTATCTGGACAGGTATTCCCCCAAAGATACATTGTGGTGACCCTCTTTGAACTGTCAAAGCATGTCCTCCTGGTCCCAAATGGCCAAGAGGTCAGCCACCTTGTCTGCCTTCCAGCTGGGTCTCTGGTGCTGGCCCTAAGCAGGCTCCTCTGCTCGGGTCCCACCACTTGCCTCACCAACAGGGATCTTGGTGTTCCCTGGTTAAAAATTGCAAATTATCTGATTTAACCAAAACCCACTCCCCAATTCTCTGATTAAAATACTCAAAATCAGCACAATTCTTCCACAATTAAAATAAAATGCCACTATATATAGTGAGATCAGTTGGACAATGTTTTATTGATATAGTTACACTTTTAAAGCAATTTGGAAGCCTACCAGTGCCTCTATCATCGTAATAAAATTAATCTAAATTTTCATAAACCTTGGCGTTTGCTTTTGGTTTTGTATCATAGAAAAATCAGAGCTGCCCCTACCACCTTCACTCACCAGGATGTGGGGACAGTTAGAGCTGGACCTGAAGCTGTTTTGTCATGCTGAGCAGCGCCGGCCCTTGCTGTTCTGCTCCCTGCACCTGTGCCTAGGCCCCAGTGGTCCCCATACCTTTCATGGGCAGCCCTTGACTGGGGCTCAGGAACTGGACTGGGCAGGGCAGGCTCCTTTCCTTCCAAGCTTGCCTCCCCTTGCACAAGCTGCTCTAGGTGGCAAGGGCTCTCTAAGCCCAGCTCTGGCAGCCGGTCCTACCTGGAGCACTCCCACATCCCTGACCTCCATTTCTCTCTCACACATACCCCTGCTGCCACCTTCCCCCTTCTCCCCCAGCCCATTATACCCCCTCAAGTGGTTCCTGGGATGAGAAATCCCCCCAGGCTGGGGCCAAATGTCACAGCATAGGTGTGGGAATGGGACAGGGCTGTAATGTTGCAGCTGCCTGGGCAGCTGTGGCTCCTGCCAGCAGGTTTCATCCCATCCGGTGGCTGGGCACACAGGATGTGAGATTTGTGGGGGGGGAAGTGGGGTTCAGGGGTTGGAAAGGGGTGTGGGGGGTTTGGGAAGCTGTGGGTAGGTTGGTGGGTGTAGGGGTTTGTGAGGGTTTGTGGGGATGGGGTTTGTGGGAGATATGTGGGCAGGGGGGTTGTGGCTAGAATGTGAGGGGTTCATGGGTGCAAGGTTTGTAAGTGGGTATGTGGGGGGTAGTATTTGTAGGGGTTGTGGGGGAGCCACCACATGCGCATCCACCTCCCTTCCCTCCCTCCCCCAGCTTGCAGCAGCAGCCAGCAGTGGGCCATTGGGGCATTCATGGCGTGCTGCAGGCAGAGGCCCCCGGTGGCACATGGTGCTGCACAGGGCCAGGCCAGCCCACTGGTGCATGCCTTCAAACAGGACTGAGCCAGCTCCTACCATAAGCTAGGGACCCACCTGCAGTGGACTGGTAAGGCAGGATTTCCCCTTACAAAAACAACACTGACTCTTCCCCAGCAGATCACGTTTGTCTATATACAATTTCTGAGTTTCTTCTTTATTATAGATTCTACCAACTTGCCAGGGATGGAAATGAGACTCACTGGTCTGTAATTTTTAGGATCACTTCTGTAGCCCTTTTAGAAGGTGGGTGTTATGTTGGCAACCCACCAGTCTGCTGGCACAGAGTCCATTTGTAATGATAGTTTGCATACTATTGCCAACAGTTCTGTCATTTCACCTTTGAGTTCATTCAGAACTCTCAGGTGAATGCCCTCCAGTCCTGGTGACTTCTTAGTATCTAGTTCATCAGTTTGTTTTAAAACTTCCTCTGTAGTCACCTCAATATGATCCAGCTCTTCTAATCATAGCCCATCTACTAAAAAAGATTGATCTGGCATGGGAATATCCTCAGTGATTTCTGTGGTAAACACTGAAACAAAGAATTTGTTTAGCTTCTCTGCTATGGCCTTAATGACCCTGACTACAGCTTTTACACCTTAGTCATCTAATGGTCCCACTGATTCTCTAGTTGGCTTCCTACTCTTAGTGTATTTTTAAAGAGTTTTTATTATAATGTTATTTATAATAATGAAAGCAAACTCCAGAAATGTAGTGTGATGTCCACTAAGTCAAGTTTTGTATGTGTGGAGTGGAGTGGAGTGAGAGTGAGAAATCTTCCTACTTGCAGATAATAAAAGTGAGTTATACAAATTTTCTCACACAATTTTGACAAAATCTAAATACAATGCTATACTAGTAGATATTCTGTAAATGCCATGCACTGCAGAAAAAAAATTTCAAATGCTGCCCAGAGATATTTTTTAAAAGGTGTTGTAATTATTTTATATTTCTAGACTTGTAAAGCTAGGTACTTCAGTTATTATGAAGCCAACTGTGAACCACTTGGAGGGGGGCATTAAAACCTCTAAAATGAGTTATGGAGCTCTTCTAAACATAACAATACATCTATTTAAAGCCTGGTATCTCCAGAGCTGTTAGAATAACCCACTTCCCAGTATGATTCAGCACTTGTTCGCATCTCCCCTTTCCACTGAAGGTCTGAAATAGAGCCCCTTCAGGTTTGGGGCAGGGTAAAGTGGTTCATGTAAATCAAGCAGCTATCCAAATCCAAACTACCCTTCCAACTGCAAGACCTTATCTATAATGTGTCTACCACGACAATTGACGTGTAATTTTTTTTTACATTACACTGACAGCAACCTGGAATGGGGTGTTATTGCACTTAATACAAATAAATACAGTAATAGACGTGTATTACTCCCAAAATACTTTTGGGTCTCTGCCCCACCCACAGTCTACACAGACAAGAGAGAGAAAAATGGACAAAAAAGGAGTTGACTTTTTATTTTACATATATACAATTGAGGCACAGAAAACTGCTGGCCCAGATGCATAGTGGAGAGCTGGTGAAGAGTAATGTTCAGTTGTTGTCAGGCAAGGCACTCCAGAAACTGTATTCGCTAAAGCAGCTAGTTATACAGGCATGCTCCAAAGCATAAAGTTACGAACTATGAATAAAGTCCAGGATCTCAGCACCCCTTTTTAAATATTCAGTATTACTAAGACTTTGCATTATCTTCACAAATGGGGAAAAAAAAGGCAAGGGATGGAAGATAATTGAGACAAGAGGTATCTATTTAATCATACTGCAGGTTAGGAATAAGTAAAAAATTAATTACCACCAGTTAGAAATTACAGTCTGAGTCTACATTCATTGCTTTGTGACAAACTGTGTATTCTGTGTACATCAGGCAGCAAGTGGGCAGTTAGTATTTCTTTTCTACTTCTGTGTTTAAAACTGCTCTAAGAATGCAGGGCTGCAAAGGTAGCAACATTATTGGAAATAATTGGAACTGAAACAACAGTCTATTCACTCAAGCAGTACTAATTACATGTAGATAACAAAAGTGAGTGAAGTATTCATACCTATTTCATGCTTTTGAAGCTAATACGCTCATCCTCAAAAAAAGTTGAGGGGGGAACCTAGTCTGTAGTCTGTCTGTATTCCAGGGACAGTAATTAAAAGAATACAGAACTTTGAAAAGTGTGGTCAATCAAAAAAAAATTCTTTAAAGAGCAGTAAATGATTAGAGCTGGATGGATGACTTCTTTGCCTTTCCATTAAATGTTATCACTTAATGTTAATTTAAATGAAGTTCTGTGGACATGTCTACACATTCATTTATGTGCAGTAATTACAGTGCATTGAGTTTAGTAGTTGTAATTACAGGTACTACCTTTATACACTATAATCAGCGCTACTGCGCATTAACGCCAGCACATCTTTTTTGGTGATGCTAATGTGCAGTAGATTAATTCTTTTGTACAATAATGCATTAGCATGAGTGTTGCCCACTTTGCTAATTTGCAATAGAATTAGTCTACTCTGCTCAAAGTGTCTCGTGTAGATGCACCCCGTAAGAATGATTTTTTTTCCCAAGATGATGTAAAGAATATTTGTAAGTAATGCAGAAGAGTAATTCTGGATATTATACACTTAACAAAAAGGGAAGGCAAAGTGCATCCAGCACTGAAATTTTGTTGTGCAATTACATCATAAAAGATTAAGATTGTTCTCTCTCTAAAGGCTATTTATCCAATTTGCTCATAACTATCTCCTTCCATTTATAACTTGCATCCAGCTATTAGCAATATTTCTTAGTTTCTCTGAAAAAAAGCCTCATTTTTACAGGAAAAAACACCGGGTTTCCTAATGTTGCTTTTTAATACAACTTTTGAAATCTTCATTTAATGGTCTTTAAAAGGTTTAAGATGTAGTCAATTTATTTTTATAAAATTGATTCTAGGTGCAGCAGGTATAAAATATTGGCATATACCTGAAGAGAGAGATGTTTCTGATATTTGGACAATAGTTATCATTTCAAATAAAACTTCCATATACTTCTCTCCTTTTTTTGCATAAGCTGTTCCATAGAAAAAAGAATAAAACATTTGTTCATTCAAGAGGGATTTTTTCACCATACTAATTATCTCTAGAGTACCATTACAACATTGTTGAGAAGAGCCATCACTAAAATACAAAAAAGAAAGAAAGGTACCAAGAGCTGCAGAAAGAGATGTCATTCAAATGAAGCATAAAGAATATCTAAATGTATCTTGATTAGTTGATTAGGATGTAGTCGGAATGGAAGAGAGTTTAGAGAGGAATTATCTGTGCTTCGCCTAATGTGTTTAGTCAGAAAGTTAAGAAAGTGCTAAAACTCTAATTCCTCTTTCTTTTGGTTAATACATAAGACATGTGGAACTAATTTATACCCTTGATGTTTACAACTGATGTTTTGCCGTTTTTTGCCATGCTTCTCTCTGTCCTAACACAGTAAACTGACACCATACTGCTTGCTATTAAAAATCATAGTGCTATAGTTTTTTCTCCATTGAAGCAGCTATATAGTGATGAAACTTTTGCATGCATTAAGAATCAGAGCGTAATAGCAAATTAAACATTGTCTGATATGTTCTAAAACAGCACTAAAAAGTTTTTAAAAACTGGTCTGCAGACAAGCTGCCCATTTATGACTCAAAGCTGGTTACAGGGAACTTGGATAATTAGCTCATATTTCGATAAGTTTTTACACTTAATCAGATCTTGATGTTTTGTTACAATCATTTTAGTCAAAATGTAGATATCAGCCTGCAACTCACCTCTTTGGACAGTTTGTTCCCTTTTCTGGCTGGTAGAATGCCTTGTGAATTACTTCTATAAATTTTTCACAATAGTGTATTGGATGCTGTTAGCAGGAGTCATCCTGTAGTGAGATTTTTCAGGACATCGAATAAATTTGCATTACAGTTCATTGTTTTGTAGGAGAAATACTACATCCTAGTTAAATAGCAACAAATTTTAACAGCTCCCACCACAGATATCAAAATATTTTAAAGCTTTTTAAAGCTATTGCCTATTATTTGCCCATATTTACTTAGACTTAGAGAAACAAGTGATTATTGTTGGCTTTTGTCCCTCATGAGAGAATGCAGTAACAGAAAACCAGCAGCCTTTAAACTCAAGCCATAAACAAAAAAACCCCAACAAAACAAAAAAACCTCATAAATGCCACCTACCAAACCCAGAGATGGCAAACCTTTTCCCAAAAACGTGTAACAATAAGCCTTATGGTATGCCTTACATGTTATACTGAACCAAGGGAAATAATGAATTCCAAAGCTTGCAACACTCTTATGGAAAATTCCCTTTCTTTTAAATGGAAGTAGTTTAGTTATTGTCTTCAGTGGGATCAGGCTTTCATCTAAGATGTTTACTAAACAGCTGCTGCCTTTTTGAGAATGACTTTTGAGTGCAACTTCATCGAGTGTACTGTCATAGTCTAAGGTCAAGAAGACAGGCATGGATTTACAGAAACATCGAGGAGAAACAGTTACAAGCTTGAGACATAAAAATCCAAAATGTATGCCACTGACTTTGTTAAAAAGGGTCTGAAATGAAAGTATAAAACAAGACAGATTATATAGTCAAATTGGGGATGAGGAAGGGAGCAGAGGTAGATTTTATTTAATGTAATTTTAAGTTTTTCTGGTGAATTGTCATAGCATCTGTGATGATATTTATGCTAGCGTGCATCTTCACTCCCTAAGCACTTTACAGCTGAAGTACTGGATAAGCCTCCAACACCCAAAACGGATAGAAAACAACTATTATTAGCCCTATTTCTGGATAGGGAAACTGAAACAAAGTTAGCCTGAGATATTTATCCAAAATTTGTTGAGCAATTTTAACAGCAAATATCAGCAATAGAACCCAAACTCCCTGTCTTGTATCCTCAAATTTTTCAACTGCAATGCAGAGAGAATCAACCTCAGATCTTTTACTTGCAGAGATCAAGAAGTCATTTTATAAAACTTTTCTTTTTGATGCAGTAGCATGAAAATTAACTACAAAGCAAATATAATGTTCTTTAGGAGTTTGTTTTTTGTTTACCACAGCACGAATCCATACAGCAACTCTACTGCTCTATGCTCTATGTGCAAACTACCCTTCTGACTGCAAAATCTTACCTCTACTGCATCTATCATGACAATTGGCTTGTAAATATTTTTTGCATTACATTGGCAGCAACCTGAAATGGGGTGTCATTGTACTTAATACAAATACATATGGTAATAGAAATGTTTTACCCCCAAAATACTTTTGGGTCTCTGCCCCAAATTATTTACAGCGTACATAGACAAGAGAGACAAGGATGGACAAAAAAGAGTTATGTCCTTTTATTTTACATATACACAACTGAGACCCAGAAAATTGCTGGTCCAGATACATTTCTCTATGATCTGTGTGCACATGCGTACATTTCTGGAAGTTCATACATACTGGATGCAGACTGATAGCTGATGAAGAAGGTATATAAGCAGTTAAAGATTATGTTTCAAAAGCATATAATGGGTATGAATACCTCACTCATTTTGTTATCTAGATGTAACTAGTACTGCTAAGAGTGAATATCAGACTGTGGCTTTAGTCCCAATTCTTTCCAATAATTGTGCTATTTTT
>NW_017728931.1:102560777-102563557 GCF_001723895.1 Crocodylus porosus
AGAGAGAGAGAGAGAGAGAAAGAATTTTATATTAGAAATTTTCTTCCTGCAAAGAACATGAGAAATCAAGTTTCGTACTTCTGTTACCTTCTTTGACCACTGTTCTTGTTCTATCCTTGCTCAAAGCTCTGGCTTTGCTCTCAGGAGCAGGCAGTTTGGAAGCAAGGATTTAATGACTTTGGTATTGTGCTATTTGTAACTGTACTGGACAAGTTCATTTTTTGGAATATGTAAAGAAAATTACAGTAGTAATTCTGTGAATTTTTTTTCTGCATTTGCTTGCACAGTAAGCAGCCTATTCTCTCTAGCTCAGTTAATTTTTCTTTAATTGGCCTCAGACTTCTGTTGACATAAAAAAATTTAATTCAATGTGTATTCTTTTATGATTTACTTTTGAATTACCTGGCATCTACTTCACAGATAAGAACAGTACTCTATATGGAGAACCTTTTATTTTTTGTTTTAAGTCTAATAGGTGCTAGGTATTGGAGACATACGCATGCACATGCAATACCTGTGTATCAGAGAAATGTATGTGTTATAAATTATTTGAGAACAATAAATACATATTTTGTACTGAAATGCATAGGGATTTATGGTAAACTATAACATTTGAAACAGGACTTATAATGAGAACTCTCATCTAACCACTTTTATATCTGTACAAATGTTGCATAATTTAAGTATAAATGTGATGGAAGGGTTGTTGGTTGTACCCATGTTGGTCTAAGGACATAGGCAGAAAAGGTTCTTTGGGTAAATGTGATATCTTTTATTAGACCATCTGTTTGGAAAAATTGTTCTTTGCAAGCTTTGGGGCACAAACAGCCTTCTTCAGGCATAAGGAGAGTCTGGTGGTGTTTTGTGTGCTCTCCTGGGTGGAATGGAAGCCAATAGGCAAAATGCAGTGAAAAATGTAAATGTGTGATAATGAGGATTAGAGGGAATTGGAGACAACAGGTATGAAGCTAGAGGGGGGAAGGGGGAATGCTGAGCTGGTGATAGATGTAGTTGGTAAAATTCAGACAGGTTACCTGGGGTTAACAGATGTCAGGCAGGTTATAATGTGCTATAAATCCAATGTCTATATTGTGTCCATGATTTTTTGTATCCAGTAGATTTATGAAGTGAAGGTGTTTTGTGAATTCCCTTTGAGGATTAGAGCTGAGAGACTGGAGCGTTCATTCTGGTACCCAGTTATTGTTTGGTTTCTTCCATATATTTTCCATCAGAGCATTTAGTGCACTGGATGAGATGTATTACTGCTGCAGGGCACTAAGGTGTGCCTGCTCCTTTATGAGGAAAAACAGCTTAGCTAGAAAGCCCTGAGAGCTAGGCATTGCTCCACAGCTACAGATAACCTTGGCAGCAGGCTAATGAGGGAATTAACCAGCACCTGTACCTGGTCAGCTGACCAGAAGGAGACAGGGTCCTGGGCACATATAAGCCCCAGGGTTGGGGCTGGCTGGAGTTAGTTTTCTGGCTGCAGCTGGAGGGAAAAAAAGCTGATGCAGGAAAAGGTCCTTGGAGGTGCTTGTTCTGCTCCTGGTAAGACTGGGCTCTAGGAGCTCCTGAAGTACCTGGAGCTAGGAGGCACACATTGCTGAGGAGAAGCTTGCCTTCTTAAATGGGAAGAGTGTGGCCTCCGGTGTCATTGTTATTATTATTGTTATATTCTAGCCCAGGGGCTCATATTTACGTTATTACTTGGACCAGGAGGAGGCTAATTCAGGAAGAGGCTTCGCTGAGGCACACTACTGTGTAGAGCCCCAGCACCAGAGAGGGCATAGGGACAGGCACCAAGGGCCCAGTGACGACAGGAGGCTGAGCCAGACTGAGGCTTAGTTGAAAAGGGACAATGTTTGAATACTGCCTGTGAGGCATGGGGCATGGTAAAGAGGAGGTTTTGGATCCACATATCTAGCCCGTAAGGCTTATGATATCTCCGGAGGCATTGACTTTGAGTGAGACCCAGTAAAGGATCCAAAATCAGCGGGGCCTAGTGGGGTTCAGCAGGACCATGACTACACAGACTCATGGGCAGCCTCCCAATGTATTATTTCAACCAACAAGACATGGCAAGTAAGATTAGAAGGCACCTACAGGGCACAGCAGACATGGCCACAGAGCCCTAGGGTCATCACAGCCATCCCAAGGGCCCCCACACCATGATGATTACATTTCTGGAGGTTCAGGTATAAGATCCAGGAATGGTGATGCTTCTGTTGGGGGGGGGGGGTAGCTATTGTGGGAGTGGCAGAGATGTGTTTGCAGGTTTTACACTTCTTGTCCAAGCATGGTCTGGATCCATTTGGTGTGCTTTGGGCCATAGCAAGTTTGCTTCTGGTGATGAGGTTGGCAAGGTTTGGTGCTCATTTAAAAGCTAGAATGGGTGGTTCTGGAAAGATCTCTTTAAGAATTGAGTCTTCTGCTAGTATGGGTTTCAATTATTTGAGGATTTTCCATATAGGTTCCAAGGAAGGATGGTATGTCATAACTAACGGTGTGCAATTTGTGGGGACTTTCTTTTTATAATGCAGCAATTCTTCACATGGTATCTGGGTATGCATTCTATGGAACTTGCATTAAATCAGTATGCTGTCATTAGGATACATGTGTGGTAAGTAATTCCACAAAGCAACCGCAGCTATAATTAGGTCCTATGCTAAGGTTTGTTATCGAAGAGAAGTCCCATTGCAAAAGATCCTCATGTGTATTTCACATGAGTGGCAAAAGGAGCCCTGGAACTTCCTGGACTATGAATGTATCTGGATGCTAGT
>NW_017728931.1:102564092-102569909 GCF_001723895.1 Crocodylus porosus
CAAACATAAATTTTACAGAGCTATTTATGACAATTTTATGAAGCCCTAGCCTCGTGGTGGCCAGAGCCATGGGAGATGACCAGAATCCGATTGAACTAAAAGAGGTGGCTTGATGCCTATTACAAGTAGAAGTACCATTTTTTGGATGACTGGGTCTGATCCAATCAAAGGACTCCTGTTGGCTTAAGATGACACTGGGCTTCATTTATCTTCAGCCTTCACTTATCTTCAGTCATGTTTGTTTCTTCTCCTGTAGCTCTTGGGCTTCTCAGTTTAAAAGATTTCTCCATACAGTGTACAGTCTGCTCTCTCTCAGCCTGTTATAGTAATCTATACACATCAGTTCTTCAATCACTGGCAGTCAGTTGGGAAGTTTCCCACAACCAGAAGCTACAATTCCTAAGACTAGCTTCAACAGGAAGTATAGATGTTACTTTCTGCCCTGCCAACTTACAGCCTGATGATTACAGCACTTTACAAATACACCTGTGACATACTTTTCTCCAAATAAGGTTTTATGGACCTATGCAAAACTCGCACCAACTTGGATACTTTTCCAGTCAGAATAGGATCACAAAAGAGTACAAGTAGAGTTTGTTGCTTAGATGACCATATTGAATTGCTTCTGAGAGTGCATAGTAGTGCAAGTCTACTTCTGCATGGTGGAATAGGAACCAAAATTCACTTAATGGGGACTTGTGTCCCCTCCCTCGTACTGCTAACAAGGGCTACTGATTTTTAACTCTATTTTTACCTCTTATGCTATTGTTCCCCTTACAGGATCTAAAGCCATGGTGATCCCACAACTCAATATGTATGTGTATTCCAGATGGATCCAAGGAGGATCCATGTGCTAGTTGGGCCTCCACTCATGACTGGGACTGGATGTTCTTGTCATGAGTCCTGGGGTGCTCCAAAAAATTATATGGGTGTAGGTTGTAGCCATGTTGATCTAAGGATATAGGCAGACAGGGTTCTTTGGGTGAATCCGATATCTTTTATTAAACTAACTATTTTATTAGAACAACTATTTTCAGTTGATCTAATAAAAGATATCAGATTTGCGTAAAGAACCTTGTCTGCCAAAAAATTGTGCTGTTTTGGCACAAGGCAGCCTGATCCTACTTGATCTTGTGGAAGTGGGGCCACACAAATTGTATGCAACAGGCTGAGAGAGGGGACAACAGAGGGATTCTGGGTAAACAATTTGGAGCTCCAGTTGGTGATGTTTGGTGAGGTTTTCCAGACATTTAAGGCTGGTGAAGGAACAGGAATAACTGGAAATGGAAAAGAGAGATGCAGCTCAGCTGTGGGAGTGAGGACATGGGACATGTATGCTATAGTCATGCTCTATGTTGGTTGCACTTAATCAGCTTCATAGCTTGTTTCCATTACTGAGTGTATGATGTTTTATGTATCATTAAACTGCTACCAAATGCATAGACAATGTATTTAGTGTGGCTTCCTTGTATATGAATGTAAAATAAGGGGCTTGTTTTGGAAGCCCCTTATTTTATGCTGGCTGGAAGAAGAAAACAATATCTTATTTAAATATGATATCTAAAGTGTCTAAACTAATTGTTTTTAATGTCCACAGCTGAATTGGTTCTTCAAAGTATTATGCAAAGCACTTTTGAACTACTTGATATAACTTTAACATGCAAAAACTCCATTACAATTGCATGATTCTGTGGAATGACTCTAATTCTGCAATGGGGGATAACTGGGAAGTGAATACAATAAGTCAGTGGTATTCAACCTACATCTTGTGGGCTGGGTCAAGCTCATGGGCCCATGTCATCTGGCAAATGGGGTTCCCCACGGAACTGGAAATTTGGCAGCAGAGACGTGACTGTGTTAATTGGTGGTGTTCTGGGAGCTACAGCATTTAACTTCTTGCCTACTGCCAAATTTCTGGACCTGTGGGGAGTCTTACAGGCCGGATGACATGGCCTCACCTGTTCAATTGCACTGATGCATGGAGTTGCTCTAGTTCTGGCATGCAGAATCTGGCCAGCATGCAGGGATATACTATAGCCAGATCCAGTGCATAGTAGTGGGCTGCAGCTAAGTCTGGATCACACCCATGAACTGACCCTGCACACTGACTCTTCAGTGGATAAAGTCCACAGACTGGCTCCACATACAGGATCTGGCTGATAGACCAAACCTACAGCACTCATCCAGCCCACAGGGCCAAACAGATGAAGCATCACTGCATTAAGGAAAAATACAATGTAGGGCGATAGTAAAGATGTAAGAGGAGCAATAGTATAAGAGGTAAAAAAAAATAAAGATAATACAGTAGACTTTTAAAAGCAGAAGCATCATTGGCTGTAAATATATTATACATTATAGAAATGGGCAGGTTGATGTTTCTTCCCCATTTACATTACTGACAAGAAGGAGCAAAGTTATGTTGCTGAAATCTCCAAAGAAAAATGCAGAATAGAAGCAAAAAATGTATAATTTAACATTTGACTAGGTTTTTAATCAAAAGTATTGCAGAAGTTACCTATATTAACTACTATACTTTATTAACTGGTCAGGGCCTATAATAAGCAACATGATCTTTGGAGGTGTTTTAAAATTGGATGTTCTATGTAACATCATTGCTCAGAAAGGACTGAAATTCTAGTGGTCTTATGACCAAGGGATCAGGAATCTTCCTCTGGAGCCAATACAATAGACAGAATCAAGGGTCATCTAGTCCCAATCCCTACAAGAGCACAAAATGCTAAAGCTCAGCACTTTGTGCTGCCAACTTAGTCATTTTATTGCTCAAAATAGCAACTTCTAGTATATGAATGAAGGATCTTGTGTCTGTTTAATATATGTAGTACTTGATAAATTATCTAGTGACATTTCTGACAACTTCAGAATGTATACTTGGCAACGTACAGTGTTTTTGTTTTTGTTTTTTTAAAGTGTGTCTGGCTAATTTCCACTCCCAGGAGTTGTCAACATGAGCTGAGTAGGAAGAGAGATGAGGGCTGAAGCACAGACTTGAGAATAGTGGGCATGCCTATAAGATGTTTAACATAACATCTACATGTGCACCCCTATTAGGCTGGAGTAAACTAATTTACTTTACAGTAGGATAGTACTTATATTTACAAGTACTGTCCTGCTGCAGTTTAAAAACTCCACAATACAACATGTATAGAAGCTGCCCGGCTGGCTGGGGCATGAGGGCACTACAGTGTGAGGCTGCTAGCTGGTTAGCCCCACACTGAACCCCCTTGTGCTCCTGCCAGCCCCTCTGCAGCACACTGAGCTGGGGGGAGCAGCCCCGAGCTGGCAGCTGACCTAAGGGGCCCCTGCTAGCTGTGGCTGCTCTGCCCAGGGTCCATGTGCTGCATCAGAATGAACTGGAGCTTATTGCTGCCTGCTACATGTTCAAATGGTATGCACTCTGGAGCAATAAACTCAGTGGTTTATTCAGGTGCTGTAATTGCATGTGTAGACATGCCCAGTGTCTCCTTGTTGCTTTGTATGAGGAATAAGAGATAAGGTACTCCCTTTTTCCTTTGAATATCTTCTCCCCTGTGGAAAACAGAAAAGGTCTCTGATGGCTGAGTCCAAATGCAATGAGTTACTTTGCTCTATTTTAATCCTTATTTGGTAACTTTAGGAAAGGGCCTTTAAACTGAACTATTATTATAGCTTTTATTTACTTTCCTAAAATGTTTCAGTCCAGGGTAGTACAGGGCCTAATATTACAAAGGACTAATCACGACTTATATCTGAGTTATGGATGGGGAATGGTAAGATTATTTTAAAATGATGCATTTTCCAAGGCTGATCTAAAAAAAAAAAAATAATAATGTAGTGATCCAACCACATCTATTGAGAAACCACTAGAAGGAAGAGCAAAGAGGACAAGTTTTGCTGTGTTTAGTATATATGGTATGATTCTAATGCAAGTCTAATTTAAATTCAGAGCACCTTCATTGACTGTGGAGTTGTCAATCTAACGCAGCTATGAGTTGCATCAGAATCAGGCTTACAATCAGGAATGGTAACACATTAAAGTTAATGATGATATTTCATTTGACATTTGATAGTTTACAGGTTCTTATTTGGCTTTCCCAGATAGACTATAATAATAGATGTGGTAAAGGGTAAGGAAGACTCTAGAAATAGTAATACTTAGAAAGGTCATCATGATTTCTCTTGTTTGACTCCTCCAACTACTGAGGTGCATTCATTTAGATGAAATGTACGTGTTATAAAATATATTTTATTGGCATATACATCACTTCCAATATATTCTTTATATTGTCCCCTTCAATAGGGTTGGAATAACTTTTTATGCTAGACTGCTACAGACTAAATTTTTCTGTCTTGTCCTTCTAGCTGTCTTTATACAGTCCATCACTTTCAACATTAAGTTTCATCATATGCACCTTAAAAATTAATGAGGGAGAATAGCATCCCCCTAGCTTTTTTTTCAGGTTGACTAACAAGGTCCCAAATAGGCCAGTTTTTGCCTGGGTGATCATGTACATTTTGTTATCTTAAGAATTCAAATAACATTTTATATTTGTAAAGCTTTCCCCCTCCACACATCCTGAGCAGGCATGTGTTAAGAGAACAAAGGCAAAAGTGGATTTGCATTTGTTTCCATCTCTGAACAATGGGTAACTTGTGACTTGAAACTGACTGAATGAGTAACTTGCTCCTTTATTCACAAATTCAGTTTCAAGTTAAGGGCATCCAAAGTCTTTGCTTTGGTTATAAATCAAGGACCTTTGCATTAGTGCATAATTGCACCACTGAAATGGACATGCCAAGGTGATGCTTGCTTTTTTTAATGTTAAGATATGTCAGGCCTGATGTCTTGCCTGAACATGGACTGCAAGTCCATCTCCCTATTTTGTCTGTTTGGAGGAGGAATAGAAATAGTAAGCAGTGAGGATTTTATGTTTGCGTAGAAAAATGCATGATTAATCCTGCAAAAATCCAGAGTTACATGGGACAAGGGGAAGGAAAGAGCATCAAGGGCTAATTATTATTATTAGATTTGTATGCTGCCTTCCCAACAAAGGCTAAGGCCAACTTACAAGATATATTGCATAATGGATGCTATGTGCAGAACAGTATCTGAGGGAACCTACTGACCTATTCCAGTTCCTTCACCCTCTTAACCTGGAGCAGGTGTTCAAGGGAGTTAATCTTTCCAGAAGCAGCATTATATTCTATGAGAATTTCTGCATGAGGAAGATGCTCTGCTTAGTAGCCTATTCACTCCTAACTATCCCCCAAAAGCTCTTTTCACTCATTTAGAACGTGAAAATTTTATCAGATGTTTATTCATTTCTATGGGGGGGGGTTCCCCTGGAAAAGGTATGATGAAACAGAGGAAAAAGCCTAGAATGCACAATTGATGGAGACACATGGTCAGAACGTTTTAGTGACATGAGTCAGCTTCGTCTCTTCATTGGGCTGCATGAGACAAAATTTAAATTGCCTCAGAACATATGTTACCATTCTGATGTGCTGTATCTTGGCATTCTGGTCAGATCAATGTGCAAAATGTGAGTTAGCATTATTTAATTATTGGATTTGCCTGTGCCCTTTCTTGTTCAAGATTGGTTAGAAGCCTAGGTAGATTCTAAAAGTAATAATCTAAACATTTCGCTTTCAGTATCTCTACTGTGGTTTCTTAAAGTTGCATATCCACTCCGGCCCACAGACCACTACCCCATGCTCCTTATTCATGTGGGCACCAATGACACGGCTCGGACCACCCCCAGCCAGGTCATGAGGCGCTACAGGGAGTTGGGAGCGGGGCTTAGGGGTCTGGGAGCTCAG
>NW_017728931.1:102569920-102577546 GCF_001723895.1 Crocodylus porosus
TGAACACCTTCAAGAGTAAATTGGATGCTTATCTTGCTGGGATCCTATGACTCCAGCTGACCTCCTGCCCTTTGGGCAGGGGGCTGGACTCGATGATCTTCCGAGGTCCCTTCCTGCCCTAATGTCTATGAAATCTATTTAACTGTTAAAAAGTCTATTGCAGTGGTTTTCAAACTTTGTAAGGTCACAGAACTGTTTCCTATAACTTCTTGTACCATGGAAACCCTAACTCTGGCTCTGCGGGAAACATGAGCTGACATGGAGCTTGGTGACTTGGGGCTCGTCTACACGTCGTCATATGGCAACATTGCTATGGTGCCATGCTTTAGTACTTCCCTTAGTACCTTTGGAAGTACTAAAGCACAATGCAGTAACCGCCCACACTGCACTTTTAGACCCCAACTCCATGTGGTGCCCAACGACTAGGGAGACAACAACCCAAATGCTCATGGATCCATTAGCCAGGGCAAGCAAGGAGCAAACACTACTTGCACACGTTGCTCACGACAGCTTTATTTAGAACAGAGACCGCTTCAGGTAAGCTCCCTCACAGTAGCACTGAACATCTGTTTTTCGCATTTTTATACACCTTGGTTCATACTCATTAACATCCATTCCAATTTCAGCTCTCCTTTTTTTGTTCCACCCATTTCTCCTCCCATCTCAAGCTTTGCCACTGTTTACTTCATTAACATGAAATTGCCTATGCATTTCCTTCATTTACATGCCTCTCTGCTAAAAGCACATGCTTAAGACTTTGACCTCCGCTTCCTTTGGTCACCTGCTGGTTCTTTCTGGTTTTTTGCTGACTCCTCCTTCATCTCCAAGATCTTGCTTCTACTTTATCTCCTGATAGTAGCTGGTGGGCTACATCTTGTTATTCTTACACAAGGAATTATACAATCTGCACACTATCCCATTGTTAGGAAACTACTTGCCTAAGCATTTGCAAAGTTATTTTTAATACATCATTCTGCCTTGTGACCAGTAGCTTTTGCTGGGACAGATTAAAAGCCTTTATTCAGCTGCAAATCAGTGCTCCCCAAAATCCAAATAGTGTCACCCTAACATGCACCATGCATGCAGCACACAGTTTGATTGCCAGTACTTGCAGTAGTGGTGCGCTAAAACAAGGAGCACACCATGATGGCAAAGTAGATGCCTATCATGTGTAGACTGACATGATCACTACATTACCATAGCATGCCATACAGTGACGCAGAGTGACATGTAGACAGGCCCTCAATGTGCCAATGGCAGAGCTCAACCTTCTCCACCATTCCCCAGTCTTTGTGGAACTTCTGATGGCCTATCGTAGAATCCCAGGGTTCAGTAGAACAGTTTGAAAAACACTCGTCTAAGTTATTAACTGTGCTGTGATTTGGGTTTGTCTATAGATGCCTCAGTGTGTGACTTAGTAGTGGGATTAATTGTGATCCAGAGAAAGTGGCTATGTCCCAAAAAAGTCACAAATGGATTTGAATCCAATTGGTTTCAGCAAAGAAGGGGCTGCTATTTTCTCCCAGATCCAGTGTTGGAAGGCTTAGTATTCATTGTAGGATATCACTTCAGGATGAGAGACTTGTGATGCAAAAGATTTCAGTTTTTCACTGGACAAACGTGAGTAGGAATGAAGTACCAGTGTGTGTTTGAGACATTAAACTGGAGAAAGTTTAGGATATTCTTCTACCATTAGCCCCTTTTAACACTGGGAAAAAAGAGTGAAAGCGATATGTTGATGATTATAAAATAACCATTTTTTTTTCAGGGAAAGTAGAAGCAACCCAGTTACTTTCAGCGGTTTTTTTAAATGTCACTAAAATACAGCATTTCCACAAAGATGATGTGTTTTGAAAGCATTAGATACTAGAAACAGTATGCATTAACTTTAAGTCCAATAGACATGTTATTGTGACAATTATGAGGGCAATGAGTTCGCTATGTTGTTCAAGATTGTATCTATTGAAAAATAAAGTTACAGAACTGTCTACTTGTCTAGAAAGTACTAGGAATGGGTGTGTAGTTAATGACTAGAGAGAGTAGTGTGCTGGTAGGTGGCAACACCTGTTACTAAATATTTGGGAAAGGGGACTAGATGGATTTGTGAACTGTTAGGCTGCCATGGTTTTATACACAATTTCAGTAAGCTTAACATCTATTATCATGATTTCTAGATAAGAATGGATGGCTTTGCCTAAACTTTAGCTTTTTATAATGTTGACTTCCCTAGATGATTAGTATTTCTTACTTTTAAATAATAAAGACTACCAGTATTTGAAAATTAGTTTGCAGTTCTTACAAACTTTGTATAAATTGAGCCTGCCTTAGAAGTTGTACTGATATCTGTAATAGTTATATGAAAGATCCCCTTGTTAATTAGATTGACACAAAGTAAGTCCTTGGTATAGTAGTTCATGGAGTCTTTTTTTTCACTCATTGGGTTGCATCAATGTTGTTTGAGGGGTTGGGATTTAGTCCTTTTTTAACTGGTGTGCCTAAAATTGAAGTAAGTTCTAAGGAAACAAGTGGTTGAATTGACTGTAGTAATGGAAACAATTCTTCTAAAGTAAAATGTAAACACACTCAAGAGTTCTTGAGTAGTAAGAGAAAAGGCTTTGCTCTTATCTCTGAAAGTAAGAAAATTGGTTTTCTTGGATTTTTCAAGATCAAATGTTTCACTGAATGAAATTTTATCTATTGAAGTGAAAGAGCAGAACTTGATGAGTTTGATGATCCTACAAATGAGACATTCTCACTGCTACTGACATCACTTCACAGCTACAATGATAATCTAAATCCCTGTTCCAAGTTTTCTAAGAACAATTTTTTAATATTAACTCTTCTCAATACAGTAAAATAAACATGCCATAAATGGAAGGGAAAGAATTAAAAATGACTAAAATGTTGCAACCTTCTTTTATGTAGAATGAGTAGAAAACTAGCTATTTGAGTTTCTAAATGCTAAATAAACAGTTGTTGACAGTATACATTTTTGTATATGAGTATTGCAAAAAAGGGTGGCAAGTAAAATAAAACAATATAGGACAAGGGGTAAATATGCAAGTCTATAACAAATTCAACATTTTTGTCTTGGATGTACTTTCCCAGACAGGCTAAAATCTGTATACTATTACATGGCTCGGGTAAGAGAGGAACTGAAAGAATCCATGGTAGCAGTTGGTGCTGGTCTCTGGCATTGCAAAAGTGAAACGTGTGATTTAATGTTTCTGTAAGAGAGGCCTGTCTGGGTGTGCCACACTGCTTCTGTGCTTTTGGAAAGGATAAAGCTAGGCAATCTGTAGAGAAAGGAAGAATGGGATTGCAAATGGAAAGCAAATTTTTGTTCTTTGATATTTTGGGCACAAGTGTAATGTGTTGGGCTGTTTGGGGTTCATAGAATCATAAAATAGTAAGGCTGGAAAAGACTTCAGGAGCTTATTCTAGTCCAATCTTCTGCTCAAGGCTGTCCCAGCCATGTCTGTCTAGCCTGCTCTTAAATTTCTGAGGATGGAGATTCAACAATCTCTCTGGTTAGCCTGTTCCGATGCTTAATCACTCTCGTAACCAGAAAGCTCTTAATATCTAGCTTACATTTTCCTTGCTGCATTTTAAGTTGTTTGTTATCTGTCCTGTCTCCTGTGGTCACAGAAAATACTCTTATCTTCATAATCTATATACCTGTCTTTGAAGACTGTTATGAAATCTGCCCTCAATCTTCTCTTCTCTAGACTAAATCCTAATTCTTTCAACCTGTCCTTTTTATAATTCGTGTTTCCCAGGCTCTCATTTTCATTTCTCTCTGCTGGACTCTTTCTAACTGTCTTTCTCAAAGTGCAGGGCCCAAAACTCAATATAGCACTCCAGGTGAGGCCTCATCAGTGTTGATTAGAGTGGGAGAATCACTTTGTGTAACTTGCAAGCCCAGTATGATATTGGCTTTTTGTAAAAAGAAAAAAAAAAAGAGCATGCTCATGGCTCATTCAGCTTATGGTCCACTGTGACCCATAGATTCTTTTCTGCAGCCTAACAAGTCATTCCTTAGTCTGAGTTTGTGCATGAAGTTGTGATGTCCCAACTGTATGACTGTATACTTGTCTCTGTTGTAAAATAAACTGATAAATCAAATGAAACCCAATACTTTTCTAAAGTACACTTGATAACTTGAATGGGTTAATAGCATAAAGAGAGATGAGAAGCTAGTAGCTGAAGTGGGAGAGATTATTTTCTTCTGGCTAGAAAAGAGCAAGATGGTGCTTGCAGACCATAAGTATTAGATGTAAGACGTGTAGCTTGGGGGCAGAGGGGGAGCAGTCACTGAGGTGCTCTTGTTCTGTTTGCTGCGAGGATAAAGGAGAAAAATGACAGGGTATTTTTTTTTATCCTTTGGACACTTCTCATTGATGTGGGAGGTTAAATATCTTTTGCAGGAGATGTCTCTGTAAAAGCATCCAGTGCAGCTTTTAAACTCTTCCTAGGTTGCATTAGCTGTTCCATCCCGTTTCGGAGGCAGGCTGGGAAGGGTGATGTTTTCTTTTTCCTTTTGCTATTGCCAGGAAGGGAAAAGTGGAACTATAGAGCCTGTGTTCAAACTTCCATTTTCCCTCAGCCTGCCATAGCCGGTTCCTACAATTCCCTGCTGTCTATAGGGGGAGGGAGTAGGCAACATCCTCTTCTTACAGCTGTCATTGGAAGGAAGAAATAAATAACTGCAGAGCCTGCACAGAGGGATTTTAAACTCCATCCTCTCCTGTTAGTTTAAGTTCGTATTCTGGCAACTCGTGTCTCCAGACATCTATCTGCAGTGTTTCTCTGGGTTGTTTTATGTGAGGATCACTCACAGCCAATGCTCTACACTGTTTGTCACAGTCATTCCTTGTTGCAGAGTGCAGGAAGCAGGTGGTGGCTTTCCTTTGAAAGAGAGTAAGTTTGCTCTCATCTATAATTCCTATTTTAGTGTATTTTAACACAGATTCCAGGATCCACAGCTGCCTGCCTTCCAGCATGTTTTGAAGGGATGATTTTAGTCTCATGTATATCACATTTACTTGTTTGTTTGTAGTTCTACTTCAAGAATCTTTAGCATCTGCTATCCAGCACTGCTCTGGTAACAACTGTATTCTTTCTTCTTTAGCATAGATATTTTTTGGACTATAAAGGACTAATTTTAAACAGCATGGTTTCAACATTTCTTCTGCTCATAATACAGTAGTAATTATCTTTTTATATAACCTTTGATCATCTCAGATGGTCTCCATTTTTCCATTAATATTTCTTGGCATTAGATACGATTGTACCTTTTTAAGACGCAATATTGCTCAGTTCCTTGGCAAGAATAATTAGTATTCCTGTTTTTAAGTCCTGTCTTGGATAAAGGGGATATCAACCTGTTAGGTGTTCTTGCTATGCGTATATGGAGGTCTGCAAAAGAAAGGACTTTAAAAAAATTTTGAAAGGCCCAACATCTGTGTAAATATCATATTGTGAAAGATATATTATACAGATGTTTCTGGAGAACGAAGTCCTCCCTTTATTCTGAGGTTTAGTAGCCTGGACATGGATAATATAAGTTTCCCCATGTCTCATTGAGCTTTACCAACAAAGGTCGCAACTTTGATTGTTTTGTGACAACTGTCCATTAAGCGAGATCCACCAGGTTTTTTTTGCGCTACCAGCAGAAACTGTGACCATCAATAAAAAAAACAAAAACCTGCATTTTGAACAAATGACCCAAAGAGATAATTAATTCTGGGGAAGTTGAACTACTTTACACTTGTACTTTGTAGCTATTGCTAGACCTTGATTCAAGAATGATCTCTGAAAAGTACTGTTTCCCCCTAGATTAAACCTGAAAGAGATCAAATTTTCTAGACTGAGCCTCTTTCAGAAGAACAATATATTCAATGGTTCAAAAAAGCCTGTGTAATCTTGTGCATCTTGGAGTCGCTTGATGATTTTTTTCCAAGTTAAAAACTAGATAACAATGTATCAATTGTTTTAACGGTATATTATGTGTAGATATTTTTAATTTTTGTTCAAATTAAATTTGTTTTATCATTTCTTTGGTTTTATAATCCTCAGTTTAACCTAGGGTCAGAATTACATGAATGTCTATTTTTAACTTTCATTTTCTTATTTTATTTTTCAAAACAATCTTCTAGGAAAAAAAAATGCTGATCATTGTTTCTCTAAGTGACCGAGAGAGAGCTTTCTGTTCTCATGTACCATTCACCCAATCATTCATTCGTAATTGCTCATTATCACACAAATCCAATTAACAAAGCACTGTAAGCTGAACCTACATTAGGAATTGTCAGGTCAACATTAGAAAGCATCCTGTCATATATCAACAATAGTTCATCCTGCTTCTTGCATTATACTGTTCTGTATAATTATGTATTTTATATGCAAAATGTCAAATATCAAAAGAAACATCATCAGTGACTGGCAATATGTTAATGCTTCCAGTTTAACACCAATATTAGAATCAGCTTTTCTCTGTGGCTTCCTGGCTTTGAAGGGTGTTATTTTTTTCCCCCATTCTTACATGAGCAGAATTTTAAATTGTTGTCACAAGTCTGCCGAAGAATCATTCATAAACCTAGCTGGACACTCTATCAGAGCTAGTCATACTAGCAGCCTTGTTAGCTTTCAGCCTGTAAGATTTTGTTGTGTTAAACATTCTTCGTAGCTTGAAGATGCTATGCTTTGATAATAGGGTGAAAAGCTGTTATTTTTATCTAAACAAGGGCCTGGAAACTAAATGAAGGGAAATAATTGCTTGATTAATGTTGAAGAATAGTGTAGGGTAGGCTGTTGTCTTAAATACAAGCATTTCCTCATAGATTTAGGGGGGGAAATGATGGCTCAGAAGCAAAATCTAACAGGTTCAAACTTTAAAGGAAGTTTATAACAAAACAATTTTCTAATCTCTGGAGAGATTAGAAAAGTATCTGAGTATTTCAGAGCTCAATCACATACAATAATACTTTAAATGACTTATTGCCATGTAATTATATGTGCAGTGTTCTGTTTTGAAGAACTGATTCCATCTATTGATCAGTTAAATTACTCACAACTACATGTTTCCAAAACTACTTGTCTTACCAGGTAGAAAAATATTTGAATTTCTTTTACGTTATTGCATCATAAGCCTTAGAAAATATATTCAAGGCAAATATATTCAAGGCCAGATGTGTGTCAAGATCAGTAAGAATAGGTTACTACAGGAAGTATAAGGGATTGGTGCCTGGTACCTGTAAAGATTTGGGGTTTCTTCTACCAGAAATACCTATAGATGCTTTCACATCAAATCTGCTGAACAAAAAGGAGTCAAGAAAATAAAAATAAACGGACTTTTTGCCTATCAGGATCTCAATTGTAAAACTTCCAGATATCAAATATTGAGCACTTTCTCTTACACAAGAAAAGGGGCAAGGCAGGGATTGTTATTATTTTTGTATTTATCTGTCACAGGCAACCCAAAAATTCTTTTGAAATGCCCTGGGCAATCTGCCCAGCTGTCACCCACCACGCCTAGATGTTAGTTGATATTGAGTGTGAGAGACTACCCTGGTTTTATTACAGTGACCACCCAGATTGGCCTGTAAGGCCAGGACCAATTGCATG
>NW_017728931.1:102578196-102581950 GCF_001723895.1 Crocodylus porosus
TGACCACAAAGACCTTTTGGCTTCTCCTAGGCCCTAGCTTCACTCCAGGCCAGTTGAGAACTCCAGGCTCTCCCAGCTCTGACAGTCTGTCTGCTGTGGTCTACATCACCCTTTTGGCTCCTCCGGGACTTTGGCCCTGCACAAGCCAGTTGAGATGCCAGGGCGAGTCCTCCCCTCTGTCAGCCTCCTCATCTCTGTGAATCTGCCTTTTCAGGCCCCTCAAAAGATCACTCCCACTCTCTGAGCTTGGACCCCTCTGTAGATCTTTCTACATGGCCTCCTCAGTAGGCCGCTGTATTCTGCCACACTCACTGGGTTCACCCAGACCCTCCACCAGGTCTCTCAAACACTCGGCCCCTCTTTCAGGGCTTACCTTGCCTGTCAAGAGGCCCCTGTGCAAGCAGCCTCTGTCACATTTTCAAAATGGTAGTGGGCAACCAACACTTTTGAAGCATGGGATGCTGAATATACATCACACTGTGGGTGTCTTAATTAGCATGGATGTCAGAGCCACTCTAAAGTGCCCCCCACACCCTAGAACATGTGTATAGATGCCCTCTATTGTGAGGTATTAGGAAAATGCACACTAGCCTGTCTCAATGCATATTAACTACAGCACATGGTTTTTAAGTGATGCTTAATGTTCATTAGCCTATTCTAGTGTGCATTAACAAAATAGCATATTTTAATGACACTTTTTAATGCACATTAGAATAGGCTAATGCACTTTGTGGGTATGTCTACACATACACACTAGTTTACTTTTTTTGTTCCTCTCTAGTGGTTACACCATTTGTAGAAATGTTATTAATCTGCTGTTGTTCCTGAGCAAGTAGACTTCATGGTCTAACTCAGACTTGTGTTATTAGATACTGACATCATGTTTAAATTTATCTTTGGGCAATCACACTAGGGACATCATTACAAGTGTAGACACCACGTCAAACCCATGAGCAGGTAATTACTTATAAAGAACAGCCAAGGTTGGATCACATGACAAAATTCTTATGAACATAATTTTCAGGGTGGTGAAAAAAATGAAAGGCAAAAAAAGCAGCATATAATAAAAATTGCACTGCATTACTTCAGTTGCAACATTTCATTGCTGCAAATACTTTTGTTATAAAAAGTGATGTATCAATAAAATTCAGTGGACATCCTTCATGAAGTAACTTAACATGCATCTAACATGAACTATTAAAGCTCGTCTATCTTTGGCACAAATCTCCTTCTCCAAGTAAAAATAACAGGAATGTTACTAAAACTAGAGTTCTTTGGCCTAATACAACAAGCAGGAAGACTAACAAGTATGACAGAAGACCAGCTTGGGTTAGCAGGGAACTCTTCAATAAACTACATCACAAAAAGGAAGCCTATAAGAAGTGGAAACTTGGACAAACAAGTAGGGAGGAATATAAGAATATTGCTTGGGCATGCAAGAATGAAGTCAGGAAGGCCAAAGTGCAGTTACAGCTGCAGATGGCAAAGGACATGAATGGTTTCTACAAGTATGTCAGTAACAAGAGGAGGATTAGGAAAAGTGTGGGTCCCTTACTGAATGGGGGAGGCAACCTAGTGACAGGATGCAGAAAAGGTGAAATGCCTATTTCCTTCACCTCAGTCTTCACAGGCAAGGACAGCACCCAGACGTTTGTGGAGGTGGTGAGCAGCCCACTGCAACAAAAGAACAGGTTAGGGACTATTTAGAAAAGCTGGACATATATACAAGTCCATGGGGCTGAACAGGATGCATCCGAGCTGAGTTGGCCAGTATGATTGCAGAGTCACTGGCTATCATCTTTGAAAACTAATGGATATCAGAAGAGGTCCCGGACAATTGTAAAGGGGCAAATGTAGTGCGAATCCTTAAAGGGGGGGAAAAAGGAGGGTCCAGGGAACTATGGACTGGTCAGCCTTACCTCAGTCCCTGGAAAAATCATGGAGAAGATCCTCAAGGAATCCATTTCTAAGCACTTGGAGGACAAGAAGGTGATTAGGAACAGTCAGCATTGGATTCATCATGGGCAACACATGCCTGACCAACCCGATTGCCTTCTATAATGAGGTGACTGACTCCATGGATGCCTCCGGACCCCAGCCCTCAGCTCCCTTCAGTAAATGTCCCACACCAGATGGAGGCAGCATGCTCATGGACCAAGGTGGCGCACTCATGGACTGCTGCTCCTTAAAGGGAATATTGCTTGGAGGTGTTTAAGACCCATGCAACACTGGTCAGGCTGAAGTTGGAGTACCGTGTCCAGTTCTGGGAGCCGTGCTTCAGGAGGGCTGTGGACAACATGGAAAGGGTCCAGAGGAGGGCCACCCACATGATCGGGGTCAGCAGGGAAGGCCTTACGAGGAGAGGATAAGGGATCTGAACCTGTTCAGCTTCCACAAGAGAAAGCTGAGGGTGGAGATCTAGTGGCCATTTACAATCTAGTCAGGGGGGACCAGCAGGCATTGGGAGAGTCCCTGTTCCCCTGAGCAAGAGTGACAAGAAATAAGTCACAAGCTGGCAGAGGGTAGATTCAGGCTAGATATCAGGAGGCGTTACTTCCTTGTCAGGGTGGCTAGGATCTGGAACCAACTTCCAAGAGAAGTGGTGCTGGCTCCTACCCTGGGATCTTTAAAGGAGGCTGGATGAACACCTTGCCGGGGTGGTTTGACGCCAGTACTCTTTCCTGCCATGGGACTTGATGATCTGCTCAGGTTCCTTCCAACCCTACCAACTATGAAAGTATAAACTATGAAGACCCAGGTAAACAAAGCCTTGGCTGGGATGGCTTGCTTTGAGTAGGGGATTGGACTAGATGACTTCCTCAGATCCCTTCTAACCCTGATTTTTCTATGATAAGCCTTCTTTTTTTTTTTTTTTTTCTTACTAGAGCTCATTAACAAATCAATATAGCAGGACAGACTGGCCACATTTAGCTATTTTAATTTAGTTTATTTGAATGCCAATCTATGCACTTTTACACAAACTAACCCAAATTCATAAGCTGTACCATGAGCTCCCCACAAGAATATTTGCCTCTGGTGACTCATAAATCACTTATGGTAAGCCTAATCACTTTATTTATTAATATTTCCCATTCAGGAAAAGAGGACACCTGGCCCTTACCATTCCATTCCCCCTCACTCAGCCCTGCTGCTGTCCCTCACTCCTGACCTGGAAACTCCTGACCCTGCCAGTGCCCTTCACTCCCAACCCACAATGCCTGGCCCCCCTGGGCCATGCTGGTACCCCTTACCCCCAACCCACAGTCCCCCACCTCTCGTTTCCAAGCCACCATGCCCTGCTCCCTCCATCTCGCAGTTGCCCCACCCCTGCAACCTTTTACCCACAATGGGCTGCCGCCTACAACCCAGCCCCCTCCACAAGTTGCAGTCCCACCCTGCATTGAGATCCGATGTTGCTGCAAGAGGAATAGATAGAAAAAAGGCAGGTGCTAGGATCCTGGGGGTGCTTGCTCTGCTGCAGCAGAGAAACTAAACTAAAGTTGGTAGGTTCTAGGACCCTGGGGACATCATCTCTGCTGCTGGGGGTCACACAGTTCCCTGCTACTCCTAAAGGGCCCTCTACCCACTTCCCCTGCCCTTCTGCAGCCCTAGTGCCTGGACAGCTTCTCCCAGGGCTGGCAGGCACCCACCCCACTCTCACAATTGAGCTGACCAAAGTCCTGTACAGTTGATCATATTTAAAAAAAAAAAAAAAAAAAACACATGGAGATTAGATGATCTAAAAAAAGAGGAC
>NW_017728931.1:102582240-102592194 GCF_001723895.1 Crocodylus porosus
CTTGAATAGATCATCTCCTTGGCTCTACTCCTCATTCTTTGAATCTTGTGTACAATGCCAGCCTTTTCCTGTTTGATGGTATTTATAAACTCAAGTTGTAAAGCACTGGTTGGGAATATCTCCTTAGAAGTGAAGCACATTTTCCTCTAGTCCAAGGGTCAAATAAGCGAATATTATGTCTTTTCAAAATACTGAGATGGTATATCTTTGTGGTCAGATTATATTTTATATACTTAATTTACTCCATAAATGGTGTAAAATTGCATCTCTTCTAAAAACAAAAATTGAAACAAACGTCATGAACTGGGAACATTGTAATATACAGAAAGTACAGAAAAAGCTTATGAAGTGCACTACATTTAAAAAAAAATATCCTTTATGGGTTTTGTACTGTATAGGATATATAAAACATATTAGAGCCATGAGATCAAAATCTGAGTTTTACATAATAAGCTTTAAATGAACTGCCTACCTGTTCGCCAGCTGCTTTTGAAATATGCAGTACTGTTCCAATTGAGAAGGGATTTGGCATGGAATACTGAAGAATTCAATACATTCACATATCCTAATATAAAGAAGTCGATGTGGACAAAGCAGTGAGAGTGCTAAATTTTTAATGTAATATTGAGAAAAATATAAATATTGTTACCTTATCCTACACTCCTAATACATCCCAAATCCTAATCAAATATACATATTTAAGGAATACAAAAATCCTTATTTTGTACTCTCCCATATTTTTATAAGAAAGCACAGTTTATTTATCAATGTACCTTTAATTCATATTATAAAGTTTCCTACATTCTTGGTAGCTAAGAACATAAATTAAGAATATAGATGCATCAAAAATGTAAAAGAACTTCTGCTCCTTACCCCAAAATCAGAGAATAATTAACCAGAGAGAAGATCAACTCCCAAGTAATATGTCTTGTATGTGCGGAAATCTCACAGTAGGTTGAGGACCAGTTCAGCAGGGTGTGGATATATCCATCATGAGAACTCAGCACACATACCACCTACTGATTTCATCCCATAGTCTCAGTGCAAATCCTGCTGAGTCAGTGGATATCTTTCCAGTAGGAGTTGGAGTAGGTTTTTAATTCCTACTGATTTCAGTGGGAATTGAGGAAAATCAACACTTCCCTGAAGTAGCCTACTAATGCTTGCCCAGCTTTTTGAAAATGAAGTGTTGTGTACCCTGAAGGTTAATATACCATACTTAGCACTTACATAGCACTTTCAGTTCAGAGCTGTAGTAACTTATTTTCTGATACGTGAACACATTTCAATTGCTCATCTCAATAGGGTTCTTGTATGCTTTCTTGTAAATCTAGTTGCAATTTTAAAGCAATTTATTCGTTTAAAAATGGCCCTTTCCTACGCTATTCACATTTTAACTATTTTAAAACCAGGCATTTTTATAATTATTTTACATGGGTCAATGTCAGAACCTAAAAATAACTTCAGTATTTTGAATTGGTTAGTGATTTTGTTCCTTAACACTTCAACTAATGTAATTTAAACATATGGAAGATCCTAAGACCTTAAATAGATCTATATCTATTTAAGGCCCTTTTTACAGGGTGAAACCATTTTGGAAATACAGTAGATCTAAAGAAGAAAGTTGATTTTTAAATGAAAAATCTGAATAGTAACAACAAAAGATGAAATTGCCTTTTCCCTGAAATGCAAAAGCCCAACCAGAACTCCTTTTGATAGCCCTGACATACAGGGCAATAAAAGTTAAACAATTGCATTTTAACGATTTATTCTCAAGTTGATATTCAGCGCTTCAGCCACAAGACTGCGATTAATGTTAATAGGGGTTACACTTCTAAAGCCAATTTAATCAAGTTAAGAACATATTCCTGAGTTAAAAACCTGTCATATGACAGAACATGTGCTTTTTAATTAATGAGATTTTTAGGTTGCAACAAAAACTGTGTCCTGAAATGAGAGAGAGGAGAGAAGCAAAAGGATACCCACCACCACTGTAGATGGAGAAGCTCTGTCTGAGCCAGAAAGGAAAGAATTCAAAGTCCTTTAAGGACTGCATGCCCAACCCTCACCCCACTGGCTTTGGAAGGGCTCTGTGGCTAACTGTCAGACAAAAACGAGTAGCATAAATTACTGGATATCACCCATAAAAAGGGAAGGGTGATATTCTGTACTGGGAAGAAGCATCTGTGAGGAAGCAGGAAGAACAGCCTGCTGCAGCTAATGTGGCTGCTTGGACCAGGTGACACAACATGGACTGGCTGAAAATCACCTAAATTAAAGTGGAGAGCATTTACAGTGCATAAACAGGTTGGCAGCAACCTAGGAACCTGGCCCCTACACCTTGCAGGACATAAAACTGTTCCTTGCAGGGGAGAGTAGCAGGTGAGGGTGTTTCCTCTGGTAGACTATTTTCCCTCTTGGAACAGGCAAGGGAAGGAAGAAAGGAGAAACAGGGGAGAGAGAGAGACATTCTCAAGCTGGAATCACAGGCTCAGATAGGATTCAAATGACCCTGTGGGGAAAGTCTGAAACTAGCATAGGTATAAGATTCCACTTCATCTGCAGGTATGGACTTGGCCCTGGAGTGGCAGGTAGTTTGGAAATCCTAGCCCCACTCCCATCCACCCCCCTAGAGCTGGGACAAGGAAAGGAAGACAGAGAAAAGAATTTGGCCTGAAATCATAGACATGAGGGAGCCAGAAGATTCCTCCTAGGGAACTTGGGAGGATGGCACCAAAGGCTTTTCTGCATGAGAACTGAGTACTGAAGGGATTCTCTTCTACCTCTGTAGAGCTAGCCTGTGGCCACACTCCCTTAGCAGTGTGGCATCTGCAAGAAAAGAGAACTCACTGCATAGTACCGCACAGCCAAACCAGGTGTGGTCACACCCCCTTGCCACGATCCTGGGTGTCAACACAGCTCTTACTGTGAGCTCTGAACCCACCAGTTGGTTGGTGCAAGGTCTGGGCGGAGTCCCTGCTTTCAAACAGCTCCAGGGTCCAGGGGTGAGCATTCCTACTGGTCATCCCTTCTTTTCTCCTGCCACTGAATTCAGCAGAACAGCAGCTGTGCTCACCACTTGGGCTCTGGAGCTCTATGAAAGCACTGCAGTTCAACACACAGACAGCATACAGTCAAAGGGAGCTGTGATCACATCACCATAGCCACTGCACTCACCCCTGCATACCCCCTGCAACAAAATCCAGGCATGGTTTTGTAGGCCAGGCACAGGCACAGCATTAGCGTGTTGGCAGCAGTCAAGAGTGTGAGTTCTTCCACACAACAGAAAGTTATGGCTCAAACAGACAGGAATCCAATTCAAAAGGGGAACATAGGGATAGGATTAAAGCTCTGTGTGAGACGGGTATAGATGATGAGGTGAGTGTAACTGCAGTTTACAGTCCAAAATTTTCAAGAGTGGCTGTACCCATTATTGTGCAGACAGTAGAGACGGTTCTTATCTGCAGTGTGCAGAAACCATCTCATTATGGGGGGAAGGAGCCATGATACAAGCCAGGGCAGAAACAGATAAGAAGGGCATGGAGACTAATGGAGTAATTCGGATCTGGGAAATATCTACACAGATCTTTAGACATATATTTGACGTCATCAAATTATAGCAAGTTAGTCTGTCAGGTCTGCAGTCCATTTAGGTCTCAGGCATGTCCCATCCAGAGGAATTTAGATTGATGGTTTCAATGTGCACCAGTATGAAATGTGCCCAGGCTGATACTGCAATGCAGTCAGAACAGATTACATTGGCTTACTTAGTGTTGTTTTTTGCACAACAGCACGTTATAGTATCCACAAAAGACAAGCCAAAAATCTGAGTTTAGGAAGAAATTGGGGCTTTATTGAGGTCAAAGCTTATTGGAATTTATGCAATATAATACAGTACAAAACTTCTTAAAAAGTGACTCATGGGGCACACTGCTTCAGCCCTTGTGGAACAGGACGTTCCTTTAGAATAGTGCACTGGTGAGTCTCATCCATCCCATCTCAGCCTGGGACCAGTAGTGGAAGTAAGAGAACGGCTTTCTCCACATAGGAGCTCAAGGTATAATAGGTTTGCTATAGCGAAGGAATATACAATGTAGGAAAGGTGTATGCCCAAAGATATTGTCTTAAAGGCATGGATGAAGTGATTCCAAACTGTCAAGACTGTAGAGTGCTCATATCACATAGTATGATGTAGGATCATTGCAAGGCTTTTTAAAGTGAATCTGAGAGCTTCTCTTTCAGGTGTGCCAAAAGTACCTGGGTGATATGAGATTCCCTAATTTCATATGCAGGGATTAGTGACTGATAAGCAAGTCTATAGTAGCAATCCCTCTTCTTTCTCCTTCTTTCTGCTGCAAATATGGTGAGGGTATATAGATGAGAAGCTAGGTTTACATTTCTAGATATTCCCAATATCTCCTTGGACTTCAATCTGCTGCTTTTGAGTGTCAAGTTACTTCTATAAGGCAAGTCTCTGAAAGCTCTTAATCATGCTGACTCTTTGAACACAAAATTTTAGTACAATGTCAAGATGGAGATTGGCATGGAAGTTGTGTTGGCAATATACAAGTGTATCCAGTGTTTCATCATCTTTATTACTAGACAGGGTAGATTCAAGAGAGGGTACCAGCCATTGCCTCATGGCAGGCTGGCTAGAAGGATGCAGTTGCTGTCAGCAAAAGACAAATACTCCTTCTCTTAGTGGCCCAGCTTATCTGGAAACTGAGTTAGATATAGAGCTGGTATCTGCTTGCTGCTGGTAAATTAACAGGATGGTAGGGTTTGGCTAGAAGGGGCATCCCAGATGGTTACATTACTTAGCCTGAATTACAAATCTGGTTGTCTACAATATCCTAATCTGAGTAGTGTCATTGGGCTGGGTATTTTGCACAACTGTCCGCTTCTTTAGTCATGGCCCAATTTATTAAGACCAAATTTTAAAAAATAGGGTTTATTGAGAATTGCACAATTCCTGAATCAATTCAGTAGGGTTCTGTTTGAAGAGCAGATTGGATGCCACATTTGGACAAGAAAGCTAATTTAGATGCATAGGGAAGAGGTCTGGATTTCTACCTGGGCAAGAAATGCTGATTGGATCTAGGAGTTCTTCCCAGGAATAATTCTGGGACCATGTAATACACAAGGGCAGGGGCCGGAAGGGACCTGAACAGATCATCAAGTCCAACCCCCTGCCCTGGGCAGGAATGAGTGCTAGGATCATAATACCCCAGCCAGATATCTATCCAACTTCTTTTTGAAGACCCCCAAGGTAAGGGAGAGCACCACCTCCCTTGGAAGCCCAATCCAGAGCCTGGCAGCCCTAACCGTAAAGTAATGCCTCCTGATATCAAGCCTGAACCTGCTCTCAATTGATTTGTGGCTGTTATTCCTTGTTATCCCAGGTGGTGCCCGGAGGGACAGAGCCTCACCTATTTTCCACTGGTCCCTCCTGGAGAGTTTAAAGACGTTCATCAGATCCCCTCTCAGCCTTCTCTCATGGAGGCTGAATAGATTCAGGCCCTTTAGTCTATCTTCATAGGGCCTGGCCTGCTGGTCCCTGACCATGCGAGTAACAATTGGCCACAAAATGTGGCCATTTAAGACTGCAGTTCCTAAAATATTAATGCAGCAGTATTGCAGAACTGGAGGTACAGAAGAGACAAAATAGCATGACCCCATACCAAGTAACCCAATCATAATAGGAATGGCTCTTGCAGTTTAACACAATACTGCTCCTTTTACTTAAATAAAAGGTAAATTAAATGTAATGTTCCATTAACCTACCTTGGGTATAATAAAATGTGAAATTAACAGAAAAATGGGTGAATTTTCTTGTAAAGTCAGCGAAAGACACTTATACCATTGATCAGCCTTTAATTCATAATTCCCTTTACTACATCTTACAGCTGGTTGAAAGCATTCACATGAATTTTGAGTAGTAAGTATTAACCTTCCAGGTTCACCTCAGCTAGAAAAGATTAAAATTCAGGCTCATTTGAGACTGATAGCTCTACTCTAAATCCTTTCATCTTTTAGAGGAAAAAAACAGTTTACAAAGGCTTAAGAGCATTTCTTACTAATTAAAAGAAAAACAAGGAAAGAAAACTTCTGACAGGGTCATGATATGGCTCTGGGAGCACCATTAAAATGATATGAGTTTGTCTCTTCTGGTGATGTCTTATAATTGTTACCTTCACAGAGGTGATACCTGAATTGGTAAAGTAAACACTATTTAAGTACAGCAGTAATAACTAATTGAAACCTCACATGCTGAATATACTGAACACACCAATCTGGCTTCAGTAACTGATTGATCAAGAATGGTCTTAGGGAAGCATCCCATAGCTACGCTCCATACCAAAAAACTGTTTTAACAAAGGAGTCTTTCAGTCTTCAGATTGCTGAGTGAGGCCAAAAGTATCAACTGCAGCTATCCGTTGCTTGGCATTTACCCAGTTCACTCAGACTTACTCAGCCCACTGCAGGAATTGCAGCAGAGAAAAAAATTAAGCCAGCCTGCATTTCACTCCATCACTAGTACTGCTCTAGTACGAGTTGATTATCACTTGTCCATATTATCTCATCAGAGTTCCACTCATACACAGTGAAGCAAAGTTAAAGCTTGTTGATAAGGGTGTTTGGTAGTCTGTGAAAGATATTGAAAACTGAGAGCTGCTGCTTTAGGTGAATGCTGACTGCATCTACACAAGGCACTTACTGCAAAGTAGCTCGTTACTACTGCACGGTAGTGTCGTGGGGCATGAATCATGATGCGATGCTAGTGAGCAGTAGTAATGAGCTACTGCACAGTAAGTATCACCAGGCAACTGTGCAAGGACACTACTGTACAGTAATGCCAGTTCCTGTGCAGTCATGCAGTACTTGTGTATGCAAGTACTAGACTGCATATTAACTGCCCAGTCAGCATCTCATGTAGACGCTGTTGTGCACTTGCTAAATGCTAAGTAGAGCCACATTTTGTATTTGCCTATAGTAACAAGAAGTATCATTGCTAATATTTGCCATTAATCCAAAAGAATCATTCAACCATGCGTTATTTGCAGCCTTTGTAGAAACCTGTTTTTTTTATTTGTGCAAGCACAGATACATATGCAAACACGTATGTGGATGGGAGAGGGGTATTAAGTAATGTAAGTATTTTTATGGTATTAGCAAAACTGACACTTTTCACTAGAGACCATTAAGTTTCAAAGTTGGTACCATAGACCTCACATATGTGTCCAAGAGAAAATGACCTGCCACTTAGGTATTCAGTTTTGTCTGGTTTCCTTCTTTAGTGGAGCCATCCAGTTACTCAGGACCACTAAGTTTCCAGTGGTTCCTCCTGAAAATGCTGCTCTGAGATCTTTAAGGTCTGTCCCAGTGTCACAGCTGCATTCCCCTTGCAAAGAACTGTGGAATTAGTAATTTTAATTTGCAGGTAAATATGTATGAAACCACATTTGAAATACTGAAATGCTCTGCAAAGCAGAATTACCTTTCTGCAGATAGCTGCATCAACAAAAAAACCCCAACCCACTGACATTGCCTTTTGGTGCTGTGACATGCAAATATGTAGGCTATGTTATAATCTATCAGTAAGCACTGAAATTTATATCAAAGTATTATCATTCATATATTGGTATATTAACTTCCTAATATCAGAATATCTTGAGTGAGGGCACCAATAGCTTGTGGAAGTAGATGGTGAACATCAGAGGCAGGTATTACACTAGTTCAGGTGTTCCTAACCTGTATAAGTAGGAACAACACATAGATGGAAGTATCCATATTTTAAAAATTCTCAGCACTAAGAAGTATACCTTTAAAACATACCTTTATCTATGAGTTTAACCATTCCCCCCTTTCTGTTGTTGTTGTTAGCATTAAGAAAATTGTGTAATAATACAGCAGGTGCTAGATATAAAAATGTTCAACCCTAGGAAAGATTAACTGATAATAAAAGAGGGATCCAACAGATCTTCTGAATATTCAAATGTGATGAGGCAATAGGCTGCTGGATTCTGTCCTTTCTGGTGAACCAACTGGGTATCTTAGGACACGATTCAAATATGAATAGTATCTTTGCAGAGAACTTGGAATATGTCTGAGTATATACAGATGCCATAGTACTCTGATACTTCCGTTTTTAAAACTGTACATATTTTTCTTTGTTGAATAATTGGACTTGTACATAGGGAAATTAATCATTACTAGGCTTTAGTGATGAGCTGTTCTTTCTTTCAGGCTGCCTGTGAAATTACCTCTGCTGCCCTTGTGACATTTAGGTCAGCACTGTTTTTTTGAAAACTTGAAGCCTGGTCATCTGGTTTTGTTTTGTGGAATTCCATAACCCCTTTCATTGCATGCTGGGAACATGATTAATGGGCTATTGAAGTAATATAAGTCTTTCCACTGACTTCAATCACCTTTGAGTCAGGCATTATGGCTAAGTTCAGCAGTGCAAGGATTTTATTTACTGCTAACCGAAAAGTCTACAAATTGAGTCCATAGAGTTTTTCTAAGAAGCTTGGTTGTGTGAGCATTGGCAAGTCATCCTCCACTACCTGCACTCGGTTAGTGAAGCCATGAAGCATGACTGTCTGTAGTAGCTGGCCATGGAAGCAGAACTGCTACTTGCACATTTGGTTCCATTTTGTTCCTACCTCCCCAGAACTGTGCTGGCTCAGGGACCCCCTACATTAAAATCTTTCCTTAGCTTAAATATTCAGACCGTATGAAAATGCTAATAAATACATGAATTCTTATTTTCAAAGTTTATATTGTGTTAGGATAGGCAAACGTGCAATAAGATACTCCTTATCACAAAAAGGTGCCCAAAGCATACCAGATGCCTGTTCATTCCATGTTCTTGTGCCCATAGCAATTAGAGGACTGAACAGAACTGACTTATGCAAAGTATCATGCTAGCCCAAACTTATCTGTGGGTCACAAGAATTCTCTGTATGCTTTTTCGTCCAATTGAAGTTTCAGGTAAGGGTACACCAATAAACATTTTTGGTGTGATACCAATGACTGATTATTACCAGCCATATCAGCCGATACTGATGCATTTGCTGATATGCAGCCTGGCAGCTTGGAGAGCAGCATCTAGCTGGTAAGTTGGTAGTGGGGAAGAGGCATGGGGGGGGTGGAGATCAAGGCCCCTACAGTGAAGGAGGGAGTGAGGCAGGGGCAGGCACTACTCAGCCAGGGCAGGGCGGGATGCAGTACTGAGCTGCAGGTGGGTCATTTGGGTCAGGGGGAGGAAAGGGAGAGGTGGCTCCTGCTGCTGCACACAGCTCTGGGGGCAGCATGGGGCACACATGCCCCCCAGATTAGTGCACAGGGTAAGAGTGAACTTCCCAGGTTAGGGGCTATGTCGGCCTCTTCCTGGTGGGGGGCTAGGCTGTGGTTGCAATCAGGATGGGCAGGGACAGTGTTGGTGGTGGTGGCACTGGGAAGGGAGACTACAGCCACCCCAAAATTTGCCATGGCCACTCCATAGCCCTCCTCTGTGTTTCTGCTGCCTGCCCCACCCCATCCAACCCAAGCACAGCCCCAGGCCCAGCCCAGGCCCCCACTGGGAAGAGGCTAGTGCAGCCCCCAGCTCTGAGCCCATAGCATGCAGCCCAGCCTCACCCTGTGCACAAATCTGCGTGGAACATATCCCCCATGCCTCCCCTGGGGGTGCACACAATAGTGGAATCACCCCTTTTTCCCTGCCCCCCACCCAATGTGCCCCACAGAAGCCGCCCATGGCTCCGTCCCATGTCCCATCCTATCCTGAGTGGGCAGGACTTGCCCCTGCCCCTGCTTCTGCCCCAGTCCCACTCCCTCCTGTCCCGGGGTGGGGAACCAAACCCCAGAGTCACGGTGGGCCGGGGTGGCAATTAGACACGGTAACAGGCCGGGTTCTATTGGCTATGGAGAACTGAGGCACGGGAAGCGTAG
>NW_017728931.1:102592608-102595325 GCF_001723895.1 Crocodylus porosus
TAGCAACTGGGTCTGCTCAGAGCTGAAAGTGGGTCAGGGCTGATTGACAGCTCCTGAGGTCATAGAAAGGGTAGTCCAGGCCCTGTATGGAATTTTCCACTCTCAATCAAACTGAGTTCATGCATTGGCAGCACCTATACTTAAAATTTTGCCCCAACACCTCCCTCACCATGGGGGCCTCAATCTGCACCCCTATGCCCCTTCCCCACCTGCCAGACACTGGTCTCCAAGCTGCCAGGCTGTATTCCTGGTTGTGTGCATGCTGCCGCTGCATGCATCCATATGTAATTTATCGATGACAGAATTGGCCACATGAGCCAAAAAAAAAGCTGACTGCCAATACTGTCAATTTTTCTTTTATATACACATGGACTGATATATCGGTGTACATATAGTTTCAGGAATTGTAAGGTTTCCCCTCATGCATAAACAAGTAACATGTAGTCTTTAATGTCTTAAAATGCACAAGAAACTATTCTTGTAAATATGACACTAGTTGAAGGGTGGGCAAAATACAGATTGCAGGCCATATCCGGCCTTCAATTGCCTCTATCCAGCCCACAGTGCCAGAAGAAGCCAGAACCAGAACCGCAGGCTGGACAGAATCAATTTCTGGGCCCAGGGGTGATGGCTCCAGCTCTGCTCTCTGTTTGTGCAGTGGGGGATGTTGGGTGGAATCAGTCCCTCCCTCCCAATACCATGTGGGAGCCTGGGACATGGAGTCCAACCCCACAGTGTTGGGTGGGCAGGCAAGTGGGTGAATCTGCTTCTGCCCAGCCCATAGCACCAGCAGAGGCTGGAGCCCACCTACCTGCCCAGCCAGCATTGCACAGTAGGCAGGGCAGGTGAGGGGGGGAACTGAGCCCCTACTCTAGCCCCCACCAGTCAGTGAATTTGCAGGGGCGGCCAAGTGACAGAGGCATTCCCCACCCGTGCAGCCTGGCTTCACAAGACTGCAAATGCCATTGCCCTGCCCCCCAGTGCAACACAGGTCTTAGCCCCATTCCTGCCTGCCAGTGTCAGCCAAGCCAAGCAGCATGGGGTGGGAGCAGGTATAAGACATTACAGCTCCAGGTGGGCTCATGCTCCTACTCTCACTACTGTTCTGGTGCCAGCTTCAACCTAGCTGCAGGGAGTGTGTGTGTGTGTGTGTGTGTGAGAGAGAGAGAGAGAGAGAGAAAGAGAAAGGGAAAGTGTTTGTATAAGAGTGAGTGAGTGTGTGAGAGAGAGTGAGCGAGCAGATGCGTGCATGTGTGTGGCCCTCAACAACTCACCAAAACTCATTAAGTGACCCTCCAGCCCAAATAATTGCCTGTCCATGCACTAATTCAACAAGACTCACTTTTTAAAAAAAGAGACTTTGGATCCCAGCTGTTGATTTCCATTCCTAGGAAGGGTTCAATTAAGAACTTTTATGAGTACGGGGCTGTCCCCAGAACTGTTTGTATATGCCTATAATGTAATTTTAACTAGGATTGCCTTAGGCACACATCCTGGTGTACACCAGTAGTTTGGAAGTCTGGAAGGGCTTCTTTGGAAGCACTGATTATCTGAGGATGCTAGTGATTTCCAAGTGGACTGCAGACTTCATTAGCTTTTAATTTCACATAATCTCATAAATGTCCTTTCAAAGGAAATCGGCCGACTGTGCAGGTAAATTGTAAATTGATTTTTAAAAATAGGGAGGCAAGGTTACAATTATGTAGCAAAAGTGAATAAATAGCAGATGAGCACTGTTACCTTCCAGTAAGATGCTGGTGCGAAATTACCACCATTTATCCCAAATTTAGGGCTCTTGTTCGATCTTTTGTTCTCTCCTTTTGTTCCCTCCAAATCCTTTATGTGACTTTGTCAGATAGATTGTGCATGACATTTTGCTCTTCTACCAGAGAAATACATGTGAGCACTCTGGGCTTTGATTTATTTAGTGCTGATTACAGCTATTATTTCACATAAAGTCATAATGAAATGTTCCTATTTTTTAACTTTTTTGGTCGAACTAAAAATGTAAATTCTCATCACCCTAAAAATAAAGGGATAAAGTCAGCAAAGAACTATCAAATGAATCTAAGAAGCCATTGTGAATCATTCTCAAAACTACAGTGTTATGCTATAACACTTTGCAATACATGTTAAGGTAGCATAGGCACTGTCAATACTCAGTGCTCCATACTTCCCTCACTGCCACAGAGCAGTGAGGCTATCTGAGTCAGTTTTCTTTATCATTTAAAAATATAGAAACAAGGTACAGCATGAGGAGAAAATAAATAATATTGAATGGATTAGAGGAAGAACTAAGCACACTGGAAACTGTTTCAGCTATACCTGGTATATGTGCTCAGCAGAGCTAATAGTCAAGAGTTACATATGCACAAAAATAGCATTGAACACTATGGGTGCTGCCACACGAGTGTTAATGTGCCTCTTGCCCCACCTCAAATCCCTTTGAGGCGGGGCAACAGGCACATGCGGAAACAAAAAAATGTTCCTCGCGCTGCAGACTTGTAGCACAGGGAGAAAAGTAGATCCTTGGATATCCAGGGGTCTAAAACAAGCAAAGTATAAAAAAGCGGGGCAGGCAACCTGAGGCAACCAGAGGCTGGGTCCTCCACAGAGCCTCTCTGGCTGCCAGAGCATCTCCATGGTTCGCCCTCACCCTGGTGCTGAAACGCACGGCCAGCCAGGCCGTGGTAAGTAAGCAGTCAGGGGGCCTGGAG
>NW_017728931.1:102596324-102603505 GCF_001723895.1 Crocodylus porosus
AGAGAGTCACTTTGGGATTTTTTTTATTGGGGATTTTTCAGTCTTCCAATAGGGAACACCAGAATTCCTGCTAGGGAGGCCAGTGGCAGGACCCTGCCTGGTCAGAGCTGGCACCTTGGACCCAGCTGGCTATGGCTTACCTCCTGGCCAAATAGGGGAGGACATGTTTTGACAGTTCAAAGCAGGCCACCACACCCGGAACATCTTCCTGGTGATAGCTGCCCAAATGACTGAGCAGGGGGCACAAATGGCAGTGGTGCCACACAAAGGCCAACCCTGCAACCGCAGTCCAATGGCAGCTGGCCCAGAGGGGCAGATGCCTCTACTGGTTCTGCAGTCCCCATCCAAGTCTGACAGGTGCACAGCAAGTCATAGCCAGGCAACAGTCCCCGCTGCCAGACTGCTGCAGTGGGTAGAGGGTGCAGGGAACTCTCAGGGCTGCTGCAGCAGTCCAGCTGGCACAAGGGGTTGTGTCCCCAGGTACCATCTGGCTGGGCTTCAAAAGCTCCTGAGACCTAGTAGCCCTGAGCTACTTGCCAGGGTGGCTTTTTATATTGCTGGGGCCAGAACAGGGAAGCTTTTTATAGTGCTGGGGACAGCACTGGTGCTGGCCCTGGGCTCTAGCTCCCCCTGTCTAAAGATCCGGGAGGAGCCAGGCAGGGTTATTTTGCCCCAAGTGCCACAATTTTCTCCACAACAAAGTGCATGTCCGAGCATGTGCACTGAAGCAAAAAGCCCCAGCTCAAATTTTCACCCCTTCTGTTTGAGCTGCTGCAAGTGCATGTGCTTGCACGTGTGAACACGCCCTATGAGTTATTTATCCTAGCAAGGAGGATGAAGGTCAATGAGAAAAGACTAATGTTTTAGTGAGAGGAAAAAAATGTCCGCAAATATCAGAATTGTACCAATACCTTAATTGAGACAGAGCGCCACTCTTCTCACAAAAGAATTAGGATACAAATTCTACCAGTGATAACTCTCTTGACTGGAAAGAAACCACCCATTTCTACTATATCCAACATGCCCTAAGGAAGCTAGGCTGACATTCAGAAAAATCTGCTTATTAGAAGCAGGAGCAGAGAGATAGATTGTTACGAGGGACACCGAGGAATAACACACAACAGAAACTAGTGATGAACAGCCCCACAGCTTCTTGCTGCAGAGAAGCATCCGGAGAGTTGTCTGATAATTAGTGTTAATACGGACAGCTAGTAACAGAGGAGTGTGTCCTGCAAAATTATGGCAGAGGGTTTGTCCCAGAATGGAACAACAAGCTACTTTCACAATTTCAGAATTGTTATGGGAGATCTCCATATGCTGTATTTACTCAAATCCAAGATTATGCTGATTTAAGACCACTCCCAGTAATTATATTCTATAAATGGAAAATTATAAATTGCTTATAATGTTCTGTGTATAAGATCTAATTACTGGAGTGTTATCTTAAATATGTCCCCAGGCACAGGGGGGCAGGCAGCCTGAGCTTGGCACCTTGCTCCCCTACACTTGCTCTTCATGCACACACCCTATCCCCCTCTCCCCCCGTCACTTGCTTTCCCCTGTGTCCCTGCCACCTGTCCCTACACCAGATCCCCAGCCCTCACTGCTGCCAGATCCTCCATGCGAACTCTTGTCCAATTCTCTGACACATTGCTGGACATCCCCTGAACTATGCTTCTGCCCAATCCCCTGCTCTCCTCTCAGGGCATGTTGCAGCAATACAGGTTAGGGGATAGGGCAGCAGCATGTCAGATGCAGCCAGAGCATGTGTCAGGGGATGAGGTAGCAATGCCTGCTGCTGCCACATCCCTGACCCACTGCTGCTCAATCAGCAATCCTGGTTTTCTCTATTTAAAAATCACAAATTCTGATAAAAACCCACAAATTCTCTGATTAAAACCCCCCAAATCCACATTTTTCTATGCCACTATATATATAGGCATGGAAACGCAAGGCTTGCAGTAGTGGCATTGCACCCACTGCCCTGCCATAGTCCCTAGGGGAAGGGCAGCAGGGCAGGGAGCCCTGAGCCCACAGAGGGCAGCCAATGCCCACCCCTGCCCCATGCACAAATTGCAGGGTAGAAGTCCCCCATGGCCCTGCTCCTGGAGTGCCCACAACAGTGGGGAGTCACCCCCACCTAGCCCCATGGGTGAGTCAACAACAGCTTCATCCTGCTCCCCACCCAGGCCCTGCAGCCATGCATTCCAGCCCCAGGCTCCAGGTCCCTGCCCCAGCCCTGCCCAACTCCCTCCCTCCCTCACTATGGGGGCCTTAATTTCCACCACCAGCCTTCCTTCCCTCCCCACCCATGCCTCCAGACTTACCTGCAGGGAGCTGTGAGAGCTGCTCTCCATGCTACCTAGCAGCCATGTGCATGTGTATGTGCACACGTGCACATGTTGCCACCTGTTGATCACCCTCCCCCCCAGCCCCCTGCAGCCTAGAATTCTGCCAGCCTGCAAAGGGAAACCCACCATTTCCTGTGTTTTTCTCCTTTAAAGGAGAAAATCTGGGGGGTTGTCCTTCAAGTGAGAAAATCCAGGTTTTATAGCATTTTTCCATGATGAACAGAAAACCCAGATCCCAGATGATTAGCAGCATGGGTCAGGGGATGGGAATGGAGATGAGGACAGGGATGGAGTAGCTGCATGGGTTAGGGGCTAGGGAAGCAGCACATATTACTGCCTGATCTCCCAACACACTGCTGCCCAATCCTACTCTCACTATGCTGCCGCATCCCCTGACCTGCGCTGCTGCCCAGTCAGCAACATGAATCAAGGGACAGGGCAGTAGCATGGCTGGCAGGATGAGGCAGCAGTATGTATCCCCCATCCAATTCCCAACCTAGTCTCCCAGCTGCGCTGCTGCCCCTTCCCTGCCTGATCCCTGGCCCAATCCCCAATCCATGCTGCTGGCCTATCTCCCACTCATCCATACTACCATCCATCGTCTGCCCATCCTCAGCTCAGCCTGCCACCCATCCTGGATGCTAGCCCTGGCCCCTGACTTGCATTCAGGGTTTCTGCAGTAGCAGCAGTCATGGCAGCTCCAGCTCTGGCCCTGAGCTGAAATTCAGGCCTGAGGCAGAGGCAGAGTGGTGAGGCTTGTTTTTGCCCCTGTTGACAGAGAGGGGAAAAAAACCCCTCATCTTGGATTCAGATAAATACAGTATTTACCACTCTGCCCTTCTTTCCACCTAATTTCAGACTAACATGGCTAATTACCTCTCTGTGAGTGCTTCTACACAAGACATTTTACTCAAAATTAGAGCTAATTACTGTACAGTCGACATGTACAGATATTTAACACATAGAAATTGTGCTAATCATAAGTAAATTTGCTACCTGCAATTGCAAGTAGTAAATCTACTTTCAATTACTTATTGCACAGTAGCACACACATAGATGCCTGACTGGGAGCTAGGCTAAGCACCAGGAGGTGAGAGATTCCTTCCTGCACCCAGGAGCTTCCTGCTGCCAGGGCAGGCCTTGCCACCAGTGTCTGGGTGGGGACTATGCCTCCCTGCTCCCAGGCCTGTTTTGTGATTGGGGACCACAGTCATGGGGCCTGAGCTGGGAGATATTCATCTCCCACCACCAGCTCCATCATTGTGGAGCCAGTGCTGGGCAATTCTTCTCTCCCAGAATCATCTCTGTAGACATGGGGCCAGTGCTGGGATAAGGATCTCCCATTCCCAACCCCATGATTGTGGAGTAGAGGCTGGGAGGTCCCAGCTGCTGGGGCAGGGAGGGGTACATTGTCCTCATCTGGGCTTTGGTGGCAGAGCCTGCCCCAGCAGCAGAAAGCTCCTGGAAGCAGGGATCAATGTCCCAGTCACCACCAGGAGACAGCTGTCTCCTAGTCCCATGCTCCCTAAGAGACCTTGGACTAGCACTCAGTGGGAGCCTAGAGCTCCCCCTAGATGCTGCAGGGGTTCAGTGTAGGGCTTCAAGGAATGGGAGCAGTCTACTGCTAGGAGCAGTAAATCTGCTCCCACATTCCTGAACATGTAGACATGTGCTTGGGAGAGTTTGCTTTAGAGTACATTAAAGTAAACTGTTCTCAGATTATTTGCACATATAGACATGCCCACTACATAGGGAAAATTAGCCCCCTCCTCTCAAAGAATTTCTAAGCTTTGCTCTGATCCAGAAAGAATATCAGATGCAGAGAGGAAGTAGAAAATTATTGGCTATTATTGACAATATAATAAATTAAGGAAGCAAAAAGGTGTAGAGCCCCTCTTCCACTTATTTTCAAATATCTTCTCCTACATAGACCTTGATGTGAAATCTGCAAACGTAATGAAGGAGCCCCTATTGCAAGGCATTGATGAGCTGTGTCTGCAAGGAGAAAGGGTTATCTAGAAGGGCATAAAAGTGTACCAGATAATCTATTACTGGACCTAGGCTATGATATTTGTGCATCAGTGGGAGTGTACACATGCATTAAGGCACTTTTCCTAATGCTTATTAAATTTAGTATCTCCAATGTGAGGTACTAAACAGACGTGCATTAGGCTACATTAATGCGCAATAAATGCACACAGCTATTACATTAATGTGCAGTAAAATAAGCTACTGCATATTAAAACACCCACTGTCTTACAAAACTTGTTTTATGTTTATTCTCTTCTTGCTGTTGGCATATCTGCTGTTGGCATATCTGTTTAGATCTGCTGTTTTATCCTTATTTGAATTTCCTATATCATCCTATTGTAATGCTATATCATGCATGGTGGTAATAATATGCATGGTTGTTTAATAAGCCACAAAGCTTGAGTACTTGAATACCTTAATGGGCAGTAAACAAATGTGCCACCAAAGGCTCTTTCCATAACCAGTTTGGTAAATCTTTACAAAACAATATCATTTTCCTCTGTTGGATTTTGGAGTAAGAGCTACAAGCCATGTTTTTAGGGTAGCCAATATCATCTGAACAAATACACAAAGCAGAATGTTAGAACTAGATTAACATAGCAAGGATGGGACTGATTTCCCTGATAGCTAACCATCAGCAATCTCACCAGACTCCAATTCAGACAAATGATTTATTTCAAAGAAAAAAAAAGCAGAGAAGGCTGGACAAAGGGAAGGATATATATGCCTAATCAAGTTTATGAAATTGATTGCCAGAACTAGAGATAGGAAAGACCTTTGGACCACCTTGTCTAGCTCTCTGCTGTTACTGATTTTTTTTAACAAGCCATTTTCTTGTGATTTTTCTGCAGTTGAGATATCATTGTTAAAAGATTTAAATGTTTACTGTTTGTTTCAGGAGACTATGCAGCACCAAAATATATTTAATTATCCTCCATTTTTCATAATTTATAACTTAAGTCATTGCAGTTTTACAAATCCAGTAGCTAGAAGTCCTCACATTGGAAGAATGATGAAATATCAATTGCCTTTCCAAGGCATAAGGAATTTTTTTTCATACAGGGGAAGTCTTAGATTGTCCTGTAGCCTTACAATGTTTCACAGGTTTCCATCTACCCCAACAGCTACTGGGGTATGGACACAGGTGTGGAATAATACAGATATGTATAGCAAAACCACCTCAACTTTTACACTGCTTCACCCAGTAGTAAAGCTGGAGCACTTTTGCTACATTTGTATCATTCCCAGATTGTTGTATTCTAATCGTTATGTGTGGACATCTGTTGCTTTTGAAACGTTCCCCTCTTGAAATAGCTCCAAATGTATGTGATTCCATAGTCCTACTTAAGCTTTGTAAGGCACTTATCAAGCCTTTGGATGAAATTGCAACTCACCTTTTATTGGTACCAGCTTCACTATGTGCCTTCATATTTACATGAGAAACTTGGAAATAAACTCTTGCCCCAACTCATCCTCCTATTTTTATTAAATGAAAATGTTAGATATTCAGCATACAGTATAAAAGGACAGACAAATATGGCCCTGTGGGTATTTGTGGGCCTTAATAGTTCATTTATAGCGGCAGTAGGCAAATATGATGAAATTAATTGAAATAAAAACTGTAAAAGCTATATCTCATTATTCAGTGTTGGTATTTCAGCATCATAATTACATACATATCCAAAGAACTCTGGAAAAATAGTATAAGAGATTATATGGTTTGGTCTAATTTGAAGCATTACGTTTCACGTTCCCTTTCTTATGGTTTTTAGAAAAGCTAAAAAAAAAGAAAATTTAATTTGGCAGCAGCAAAATTGTAGAGGTAAATAAAGTAGAATGTATATTAACAATTTTTGCAGCTATTAAACATGAATGGATTTTCAGTTTACCATGGAACACTCACTAAGTACATAAATATACAAAGAAATAAAAGTCTAATTAAGAACGTGGCATTATTTTTATGGTAGCAATATTCATAAAAAAAAACATTAAGACTAAATATGTTTATTAGAATTCTCTTCAACCATAGGTATTAAACCATAAATGTAGTTTTCTATTAAATACACCTTTTCACAGAACTGTACTATTTATATATCGTTATTTTCTAACTGCTAAATGGAACACAAGCTGGTTTATTTTACAATTGTTAATGCAGCTTATCTTGCTTCACTTTTGAAGGTTAAGATGCCTTCCTTCCCAGAGAAATCTTCTTCTAGGGGTTTTACCCCATAGACTAGTGGAGTGCAAGGTTTTTCAAATTTAATCTCCAAGGCTTTCAAAAAAGGTAAAATGATGGTCACATGATACTCCAGTTGTTCCATATATGAAGCTTGCAGCACTCCAATAATAATAATAATAATAATAATAATAATAATAAACCTTTTCAGACCTATTCTAGTTTCAGTTCATTTTCCTTGAATACAGAATACCAGAAATGTATGCAGTATTCCCAATGAGGTCATAACAGGGCCTTATACAATGGCATTAACACTTTATTGTCTATACAGGAAATGCCTCAACTGACCCATGTTAAGCTCATGCTTACACTTGCTATTTTTTATACATAGCCACATTTTATATCAGTTTAAGTCATCCTGTAATCAACAATGGTCATGGGTCATTTTACTTCTTAATTATTTCTACCTGATGAACTCTCAGTTTATAGGAGACATTCTTCTTAGTCTTTAAGGGCACTTGTACACGTGATGGTGTGGCCATGTTCACGTGATAAAAAGTGATGAGAAATCATCAAGGTCTGGGGCCCCCCGCAGCTCAGCTCACCCCCCAGCTGCAGAAAAG
>NW_017728931.1:102603605-102613146 GCF_001723895.1 Crocodylus porosus
TTTTTTTTTTTCTAGCAGAACCTGCCCACAGCTGAGGCAGGGAGTTGGGGGAGGAAGAGGTACAGTGAGCTGCTGGTAGGCAATTGCTGTTCCACAACAGTGACAGAAGCCCCTAAATCAGGGGTGAGCAAAATGTGGCCCACAGGCCAGATGCAATGGCCTACCAGGCCATTCTATCTGGCCCAAGGGCCCCCCCCCAGAATTAATCAAATTCATATTTATCTGCCCCTGGCTGCCTATCATGCAACCCTTGATGGCTTGCCAAAACTCAGTAAGTGGCCCTCTGCCCGAAATAATTGCTCACCCCTGCCCTAAATTGAAAAGGAGGGTCACAATTAAAAACCCCACCATTTCAATTTAGGTGAACTAAATCCCCCTCACTTTTAGAAGTGCCCGAAAAACATAACCTTGCCCTCAGTAGTTTTTGAACTTCATCCCACCTATGTCACTCTAAGTCCTTGAGGTCATCCAGTTCTTCTAAAATAAACCAAAGTGTCCCTACTATTTCTTTCCTTGTTCTTCTTTTGCTTATGTGTATTTGTTTCAATTCCTTTTGCAAGATCTAACTCAGCTTACATTTGGATTTTCTTATTTTTATCCTTAGACTTCTCTACTGCTATGATGCATCTTTCTCCATTAACCAGTTCTTTTTTGCCACTCCTTGTGGAATCTTTGCATAATTTTAATATGCTGTATAGGGTGCTTAACTTCTTCATCCAGTTGGGTCTAGAGCCTTTCCTAGTAGTTTTCTCACTTTTCATGAGATACAATTATTGGTAAGGCCCTGTGGTTGCTACTCAAAGAGGAGGACAGCCTTAAAAGGGTTGCTCTTTGCAAGAGCGAGCAAGACGTCAGTAGGTAAGGAATCAGCAGAATACTGACTCATTTCTACAACACATTGGCCAGCAGAGCTGAGCCACCCTGCAGTGGGAAGTGAGCTGCTACTAGGATAGAGTAATAGCTGATTGCTATTGCTTCTTGACTTGAATAAAGGGGAAATCATTTAGAAAATGTTGACTGCTAATATCACAGCTTGTCTTGTCATCTGCTTCTGGGGCTATGCCTTTCCTTTTTTCCAAGGAAGTTTCTAATATCACAATCTAACCATAAAACAGTAGAGACACCTGTTTTCATAAAACTGTTGGGATATTGGCCAAATCTGTGGCCTTTCAGCCATAAAAACATATAAATCTATAGAAACAGAAGGCAAGATTTTTCCTTAAGGACCATTAATTGTATAAGTTGTATACCAAATATAATTAAAATTACATAACCCACTGGGGAGCCATAGTCACCAAAGAAAAGGAGATTTCAGAGTCCATAGGTAGGAATTTAACCACAGTGAGATCTAAAATAAACAGGATCTATCATATCATACTAACTAATGAGGAATCTCAGATTTCTGCACCTTTATATGAAAAGCACAAGTGTTTCCTTGATTAGAGAATGAAAACTGAGGTTGTTCATGGGATGTATTGAAAAACATTGTTTCTGTCAACACAGCCCAAAGCCAATATCATAACCTCTACTGAATAACATGGTAGATAGAGCAAAAGAAATTGTTATTTTAAAGGTACTTTTCTACTCAGGAAGAAGAAAAAGACTCAGAGAAAAGTTTTGAGTTTCCAAAGATATAGTCAGGATTTTTTAGAGCCAGCCTGCTACTACATGAAACAGTTTAATTGAGCATAGTGTTCGTTCCTGCATCCTATAAAAATGCAAATGCTTCCATCTGTCTATATCCATTTATTTTTATATGAAAAGAAAATATTGAAAAGGAGCCTCAAATTGTAACTCAGAAAAATTTTGATTTTTTTTTTTTTTTTACAAATAAGCTTTGTGCTTGAGAATGCAGTTCTCTCCAAATAAAATGGCGCATTTAAAATAAATGACTTATTTAAAAGTTTACAGGAAAATTTTACAATGAGGACTTGGTTCATCATGTGAGTAGTTATAAAATCAATATTTATATTAAAAATCACTAGAGACAAAAAGAGGTAACTACAGTGGTTTTAAGCAGCTTGCTGCAGTATTTTCAAAGTGATGACTGTGTGGTTCCTGAATAAGAAGACTTGTTTTAGTTAGGTGCTTGAATTACAGCTCTGCAGGGCAATCCAGCAAAGCTTCAGAAGACTCCAAAAAAAGACCCCACAAAATATAATGCAATACTGCTGGAACTCCCATATTACAGCAGCACAGTAATCAAGAGTTTTTTCTGTTAACAGAACTGTCTAGGCCGAGAGCAGCTCCTGACATCACATTTTGTTTTCTTCTAGACACCAGTCTGCCAAATCCAGCTCTAGACAAAAAAAATGGTTATGAAAAATTATGCACTCGGCTTGTCTGTCTGTGCCCACATTCCAAAAGATTGTTGTTGTGTTATTTATAGATCACAGCCATAAGATACAACAAAGTTGTGTCTTTCTGTGAATGCATTTTGCTTAATTTGTGAGTCTGTATCATAGGAGACAACTTATATTTGTTCCACTCTCATGTGTCTCAGAGTAGAAAACTGAGAAAAAAGTGCTGTCTGTCTTGAATGACATGAGGCTCCTCTAAATACATTACTGTTCTTTGTTACAACTCAGAAGTGTATGTAATTTGACAGATGCTGTATCATTACATGCCTAAAAATGTAAAAATTAGCTCTACATCTTAGACCATTTTTGGTTTTCACTACTCCAGTGTACTAGCACCTTATAATGTACTTTTTCCTGTCATTACTCCTGTGAGAGAAGGAAAAACTGTATTATCAATTTTAAAAGGTACCTGCAACATGACTAAGTCCTCCAGGCCCAAGCATAGTACCAACACCTTGTCTAGTGATGAGATGGGACAGCAGCTTCCATCATGGTCCAATGGTGTAACTCGGGCAGTGACAGGAGCAGCGACTGTCCCAGGAGCTGATGGGGCCAGGCAGTGAAAAAAATAGCTTTTGCCACAGCCATGCAATTACAATCATGGCAATGGCAGCAACCAGAAGCCACCACTGCCCCAATGCATGCCAGCCACCCCAGGCACCTCCCTGCATTGTCACAGTGCATCATGATCCCATTTTAACAAGATAACAAATGAAGCAGTCTTGTTATGTTAGGTGGAAGCTTTCCATGCTCAGGCTATACATGCAAGTGATTTTTTCCCCCATTTTTTGTAAATTTAAGCAAAAAAAAAAAAAAGATTAGACACCTTTGAATACAAGGACAAAAAAGATTCTTTTCCTGTTAAAAACAAATTACTATAATTTGTTTTTAACTGCCATCCACCAGAAAGGTTTAGGCTTGAACATAAAAATTTGACACAGAAATAGATTTCACTGTGGAATAGGGAATGGCTTTGTTGTAAGGGAAATTGATTTTGATTTAACCAAGTCAGAAGCATAGGAAAGTCATATATACACACAAAAGAGCATGCAGTAACATAACTATTGGGGAAGACAGTAAGCGAGGGAAGGGACTGGTGCCAGGCACCAGTCCCAGGCTCCAACTTTGTGGGGTGGCACAGAAAGAGCAGCTCTTGTGCTGCTGGCCCAGCCAGTGCTGCTACTGGCAGCCTGGCTGCAGTTGCTACCTCTATGTGCTACTGCTGTCCAGGGTGCAGAACATCCCAGCTTTTCCTCTGAGAGCACATAAAATTATTCGTTTTGACTAGTTTTTTTATTTGATGGTCAGGCTAGTCCCCTAAAACCTGTAAGTTGGAAGAGAGAATTGGGGATGAGTGGCTCATCTTGAGCTCAGCAAGAATAGGTCTTGGCTCATTCAGAAAACATTATAATGTATGAAGAAGATTAATAAGGGCTCCTTGCCTTAGTCACTGCTGAGCTTTTAGTATTAATGTCATAATTCTGTTTTTGAAACATAGCATGTGAACATGGAAATAAAAACTGCAAAGAGTAGTGCAAATGGGGCACATCTATATGAGATGCTACGTCACCGTAGTGACAAGCTTCAGCAGGCACGAACCATGATGCCGCTGCTACTGCGCAGTTGGGTCAAAAATGTACTAAAATGACTTTGAAGTACCAACTGCACAGTCAGGGGCATGTGTAGATGCGCCTATGAGGAATGTTACTTTGACATTTTCTGATGCTTGCGTATAAAACTGTACCAATGTAACACTGTATGAATTTACTTTTTTGCATGAAGTGGTAAGGAAATATAGCCAAGAGATCAGTGAGTTTTTAAGACATATATGGAGTCAACTGTGTAAGTGAAGTGTATAGCCACTGAATGTTTTTTTCTGAACATTTAGGATTACTGGCATGAATCAACCATGAAACTATGTACAAAACTGCCTTCAACTGGATCCTGCTGAGCTTCCCAGCACCAAGCCTCACCCCTCTTCTCAGTGTTTCTTACTGGCTAGTTTAGACCGATTCCTGCTTAACTTTCTAGTTGCTATGAATCCTCTTCTTATTTGCCTGAAACTCCTGGTGCAGGGCTGGATCCAGAGGGAGGGCAGTGGCATGGCTGCACCCCCACTTTCTGACCATGCTCTCAGAGCAGCAGGGGGGAGACTTAAATCTTGAAGAAGGTAAGCACGCACCCCCTTTTTCCCTCTCATCTCAAAGGTATGTCTCCCCCTACCCTTTCCCTTCTTTCCCCCCACCCATTCTTCCCACCCCTGCCTGCCACTGCGCCAACATCCCGAGCTGAGGGGAGCTTCTGCCCATTCCAGATGGGCTACACGGGGATGCGCTCAGTCCAGGACTCTTGCAGTAGTGGCGGTAGGCAGGTGCCTTCCCCTACCCTGTCTTCTCCTTCCCTAGTTTTGCCTGCCAGCCTGGCAACATGCTCCCTGGCCACTGCTGCTGCTGCCACAGTCCCCAGCGAATACAACCCCTATGCAGCCCAACTGGAGCAGGCAGGAGCTCCTCTCACCTCCAGGACAGCACCTGAAAGTGGCAGATAGGAGAGGAGGAATAATGGGAAGGGAAGAGATGGAGAGGGAAGGGAAGGGGAGGGGACAGACCACTCAGTACAGAGAATAAGACAGGGAAATGTTTTTTTTCCTTGGGACTCAAGCCCATAGCTGCTGCTCCTGCAGTGCCATCTGACTGCCGTGGTGTGGGGAAGCAAGGGGAAGAGGCTGGGAGCAGTGAGTGCAGTCACCCCTGCAGCACTGGTCACAACCACTGCACCCCCTTTTGTAACATCCTGGATCTGTTTCTGCCCCAGTGTAGCCTTAGGGACCAAAGTTATATCTTTGGATACAGGTGACTGGTTCAATCTTTTAAACAGTGACAGGAAATAAAGGTGAAAGGCAAGGAGGACTCCTTAAGAGCCCCAAGTGATGTTACAAACCTAAATACCATTGAAAGTCCAGGAAACTTCATTGCTTAAGGACATTTACCCTAAATAAGACTCACTGAAAGTGACAGTCTCTTAAGATTTAGAGGCACTTTTTAAACATGCACCCTATGTATACTAATGTTTTCTAGGGATTAATTAATTATATTTAACAATTTAAACTCTAGTCTCCTTCTTCTTAAATTTCTTATTCAGCATGAGTGATTTAATTGACTAAAAACTGAGGCATGGTGTAATTAACGTTTCTTCAGTAATTTGTTTCAAGTGCCATTATGATCAAAACACGTGTATGTAAAATGTATAATCTTACTCGACTGAACTAACACCTATATGTATTCAGCTTCTTTCAGTAGCAAAAAAGAATCAGTGTAGGGCCTCTGAGAAAATGAGATGGATTCCTTTCTGAATCACACACATGGTCCAGAGAATTAAGTGTTCAGACATACACCATGTGGAGTGAACACACAGGGTGCATCCAGACAAACATGCACTTGTGCCATTGCTACTTGTCCCTAGGGAATGCTCCTGCACACTCTGGTATTCAGCAAATAGCCCAGGGTGGGGTAGAGGAGGCTGGGAGCCTTACCTGTAGTCCTGGGGGCCTCCCAGGACTGCAGCCACAGCAATCCGGATGTGCAGAGCCTAGTGGCACATGCTGCAGCCACATAAGCCACCCTGCTTTTTTGGTGCTTTTTTTTTTTAGATACTGTGATTTCCAGGTATCTAATTTTGGCTCCACACTCCAAATATGCAGCACAGAGAACCTTTTCACATGCACCGTGTGCATTTTGCAGCATCTCAAAGATGTTCCCACTCATCTGGATGTGCCTACCGTGCACCACTCTGCATAATAATTCCAAGCTCAAATTTACCCCTTGAAAAATGTGTGCTAACTTTATTATGTTATTACATGGAACATGTTGACAATTTCAAACGAAGAGAATAATTTGCTCAATGCAGTTAGGTTCCCCTGTCACCCAGTGACCATGGCCAAAGTAGCTTTGAAGAGCTTTTTTTACTCCTTTCTGTGGAGTAAAAAATGGAGTATATTATTCTGTGGCGATTGTATCATATCTCCACACCCCGAGTTCATAACTGCAAATTCTTTATTAGTGCTCGAGTGGAAGAGGAAGAAGAAGAACAGCTTTCAGTTTCATTCTAGATTGAGTTTGGCAGTTAAAGCTCCTTGTCTTTTCACGTGTAAATTGAAGAGGCTTGATGTGTGCCCTATTTTGCTTTCCTGGGAAAGACACTAAATCTCCACCTCCTAGACACAGTTCCTTCTCCCACATAAATCTCTCTTTCATGAAAGATGCAGCTCTACGATTTTTGTTACCAGAGTCTTTACTGTATGCTCATATCCTTTATTCTAAACATCATTTGCCTTTTTTGTAAAGCACTACATATAAAAAACATCCCTTTGTATGTGGGTGAAGTGGTAAAATAACTCTGAGCTGTGCGTTCTTTTCCAGCAAGAAGATCCTATGCTCATAATTACATTCTATCTTTAAGTATTCACTTGTCTCAAGACCACAATAGTCATGGAATTTAATTGTGTAGTTCACTTCTTAAAATAGCAACAAAATACAAAAGCATACACTTCATTTGTAACACACAACCAAAAGTAATTGGTATTTTATATCTGCAAGTTGATTTCCTAAAGAGCAAAGAGCTTGGTATTTTTATTCCTTGTTTATGCTTTATCCATTTGTTAGACTAACACAACAAGAAGATTCCTCTCCTACCAAGTAAATGTCATCCAAATCCATTGGATAGTGCTTGCTCTGTTTACATCAGGATTACATATGGCTCATCTGGTAATGTTTTTAGTGATTAGATTAAGATGCTAGGATTAGAATAATTTGAAAAGGTCTCTCTCTCTTTTTGACTTGCCGAAAGGTTATTGGGCCAGCTTCACAGAACCTAATAAAACCTATATATACATTTACATGGTTTATGTATATATACACACACACTCACATTTGCATCTCATTACTAATATTTGCCTGGAATGGAAAGAGAAGCTGTTTCAGGAGGTCGTGTTGGTGCTAGCAATAATGATGAGATTATTTCAGTTGCCTTAATATTCCAATAAACATTACTTTAAATTATTTTGAAAGGGGAATTTCTATATTTTAAAAAACAGAGCAGTGTAGACCCAGTTGGTTTAACAGACTCTCACTCTGTGTTTAGTACAAAGAATTTTAACTTTTAGCTGCATAATGAATTCTTAAAATTTGTTTAAGGTATTAATGTGTGGACAGTCCAGGTGTTAAGAGCTCCTGGCTGGCAACCCCGAAGACATACCTTACATAAAAAGATAAAAAGATGGAAAGGGTCAACTTTTTGTTCTTGTCTATTTCTCAATCCATGCAAGACTAGGGAAAATACTCCAAATGTATTGCAGGGAACAGGCAAGTTGTGAGTATCCCAGATATTGCCAGTTCCATTGGGATGCTATTTTACATTTTATTGTCATATGATTTCTCCTTGGGTTTGACCTAATTGGCCTGCGTTTTCCAATTTTCCCTTGCATAATTTGCATTCTTGTTCCTAGTTCTATTCCCTAGTACCGTTCTAAACAATGATTTGCCACCCATGCAATGAAATAATAGCCAAGTTATTAATAAAGGTAGATTTTCATTGCTGGTGTTTATAATTTAAGACAATGTGGATTGTTACTATGTCCTTTTTCTTTGTAATCTCATAGTCAGCCTATATATAGAGAGGGCTTTTAATCTCTGATAAGCAAAAGAAAAGAAAGATATTTTTTTCTATACATGAAACGGTTGTAGTAGCTCTTATTGTTAATATTTATTTTACATTCAACCAGCCATAAAATGTGAGCACACCAGGAAATTTTAGTGTGAGACCATGCATACAGGGAACTAGAGAACAATAGTCAGCAATCAGGAGCGTTGACAAAACGCCTTTTTTGTGGTAATTAAGGTCAGTGGGTTTTTGGTTCTTGGAATCCTGCAGGCTTTTTGAAGGGATGTGATATAGCCACCCATATATCTTTATCACAAGCAATTTGAAAAGAGCAAGAGAAAGTTAGTACCATACATATTTTTTAAAAAACAGGTTGTGAACAATAGTGGAATATGTTGAGTTTCCTGCAGATTGCATCTTCTAATCCTCATGGTGTTTCAGACAATTTATATTATATTCACTTCCCAAAATGTCATTGCAGTGACAATTATATGGCAAAAAAAGGCACCTTTCACACATTTATATACAAGATGCAGAGCAGAGAGGCTGCAATTAATTAGAAAAAGACACACAAAATGAAGACCCAGAAAACATCATCTAAATAAAAAGTAGGCCTGAAGGATCTTTTGTTTTCCTTTGCTGATTGTCTTCTCAAAGGCCTCATGTCAGCTTGATCCATCCTACTAGCTGAAGAATATTGAACCCAATCCTAGCTGGAGCTCAGTGCCATTTATATATTATTGATGTATTTCTATAGTGCCAACAGTGTGCTGGGATTTTTTTCACCCAAAGGGCACTGAATTACAGTTCTGTCTCCACAGTAATAACACCTTCTTTCATCATACAGAGTGGAGAGGCTCAAATTCATATCAAGATTGGATCCCTATGTCACAGGAAACATGTTGCTTTTAAATGAAAAGGTCAGACGGGTCACATATACATTTAAATATAAGTAACATTTATTTTGTATGTATGTAGGCTGCTGCATCTCTGATAACAGTGCAAGGCCCAGGAGGCACAGGAAAATCAGTTTCATATATACATCAGAAGAATCCTTAAAAGTGTATTAAAAAATTAATCAGGCTTCCCTGAAATTATCTACAGGACACTATCATTAAGATCATGTATGACTTGTTCAAATGCATCAATATGTGCCAAGCCACTATAGTAGTCATTGAGGGAAGACATTAGAAATTTCTGCTAATAGCAAAATATTACACTTGGCACAGATGAGAGCAGTAAAGAGTTATTTCACAGCTGCCTTTGTCAAGCCTTCAGTTTCACTGTTAGTAGTAGCAAAACATGTGGCACAGAGAAATAAATTTCATAGAATCATAGAATCAATGAGTGGGAAGGGACCTAGACAGATCATCGAGTCCGACCGCCTGCCATGGGCAGGAAGGAGCCCTGGGGGTGGCAGGGGTCATAAGACCCCAGCCAGGTGCCCATCCAGTCTCCTCTTGAAGATTTCCAGGGAAGGTGAGAGCACCACCTCTCTGGGAAGCCTATTCCAGGCTCTGGCC
>NW_017728931.1:102613416-102620419 GCF_001723895.1 Crocodylus porosus
TATTCATCCTGGAGTCAATCCTGACTCCAAGATCCCTCTCTGCCTCTGTGCTGCTGAGAGGGTCAGCCCCTAACCTATAACCATAATTCTGGTTCCCCAGGTGCAACACCCTGCACTTGTCCTTGTTGAATCGCATCCTGTTCACATCCACCCACCTCTCTAACCTATACAGGTCTGTCTGGATGTGGTTCCTGCCTGCCGGTGTATTCACTTTACCGCTGGTTACCACTCAACATCACTTCCCCTGCAGGGCTCTCACAAATGTGGCCCTTGATAATTTTTTCAAAGACCTTCCCCAGAAGGCCCTTATGATGTAGCTTGGCAGTTACAATTTTGTTCCCCCATACAGCCTCACTACCTATGCATGTTACTCCTGTATCTATTCACCTATTACTCAATTAGAATTGTCTAGTAAATTATTAAACCTTGGACTACTAACATGAAATTTTAAAATGGCCAGGAAGACCATGAAGTTCGAAAAGAGTCCTGAAGTCTTTTGAAAGGGAGCTGCCAACTATTAAAAGTGGCCATCCCCTAGATACTGCCCACTGCTTACCATCCTGTTTTGGTAAGAAGGTGATTCCCTCTGACTGAGTCAGTCTTGTTCCCTGGCCTCCTCTCTCTTCCTACAAAAAGTAGGAAATAAGGTGCAACACAAACACTAGCCCTGGAGTCCAGCCACCTTTTGTTCTTAGAATTTTTGCCTGGAAAACCCAGGTCTCTAGCCTTCTACTTTTGCTTCCAGGTCACAATAATGTCTCCTGGTCCATCTTCACTCCTAACTCATACATAGCACAGTGCATGGAGCAAGAGTTCACATTCAGCTAGCTAGCTCATCATGACTGCCAAAAGAATGTCCATGGACTGTTGGCATCTAGTATAATATAAGCTAAGGTAAAATAAGGTAGTTTCAAACTGCCCAGAGTTTCATTATGAACCAGGAAATTTAGAGTGACCTAGAGGTTCTCCCCTCCAATCTTGCACTAAATCCAGCTTGCCCAGCCAGATGTATGGTCATTAGTCTATTTACATGTGTTTTCCTTTGTATCATATTTGCACAAAACCCTTTTTGTATATTCATGTTGGAATTATGCTTCCAAAAACCCCTAAAACTTATTTTTAATACCACTGGAGTTGATAAACACAAGATCATCACTGTACTGAAGTATTTAATCTGTTTATCAGACAATGTTAAGGAAATAGCAGGACTTAATAAAACCTGACCTCTATCAGGAATTTCCTACTGTACAACAGGAAAATGTCTATGATTAAAAGAAGGTACAGCATCACTTATATACATGCTTTTTATACCCATAGTTGTGTAATTACCTATCATCAAGCATCTCCAGAGGGGAAAATTGCTTTTAGTGGAAAATTCAGTATTCATTAGATTCTGCATATAATGTAGACCAAACAAAATATCTTTCCTTCATCTGCACTGGATTTTAAATGCATAGTAATAATGTTTTGAGCTGTACTCTTCTTGCTATAAAGAACAAGCATTCAAAATTGGCTACTCCATATGTGAGAAGGGTTTAGCTAGGGGCAGAAGGTACAGAAAACACACCCGTGTGTACACATATGTGTGTGTGTGCACATGTATGAATGTGTGCCTGTGTGCATACCCATGCAGGGGTGTGTGCTCATGTGCATGTGTGTGTGTGTGTACATGCACATGCAAGAGATGGAAAAACAAAAATAAGATATATATGTCTTTTAATGCAGACAGATGTATTTTATGAATCTGACATAGAATTTGTAGATGTGATCATAATTATCTATACGATGGAATGTCTTCCTCCTATCCAAAGAAACCTGAGCAGTCTGATTCCAGGTAGGTTAACATGTAAATTTGAAAGGCAGGTAGTGTGGTTAGCTATAGCACTTTGAGCTGTGGATTCCCTATAAAACATTCTCATTACTAACACTTAAATGAGCCAGTTAATTAGTGACCAGTGGGGACTATTGAAAAAGCAATTCTCAAAGTTGCATCAATGAGTTATTTGCTTTAAAAATGTCAATCGTGCTCTCCTGTAAGCAGAAATCTACTCATTTTGAGTGCTATTGAGTGTTAATTCTTGTAATGCGAGTACTGCTTTCATTTGAGGTTAGTAGCCATCATCTCCTTCCTATTTAGTCTCTTGCAAAATAAACATGTTTTAATAACAAATTATTTTCACATAAATACTTAGCTGACTTGGAGTGTTTGTAAGTATTATGATACTGCAGGTTATTTGATTGCTGTTCCATGAATGAGTAGCTGCCATTTTCTATATATCTACTATCTGAGTACTGTTGTAGAGTGTTTCCTATTTTTATGCAACACATTATCGAAATAACTACTGGAACAACTGGTGAAGATTAATTTTTCTTACAAAAAGGATAGCAGTGAGAACATATTTTGATGTAAAAGCAAGTTAAAATATAAAAAATGTAGGGTTTGACCATACATTGTCTCCCTTCAATGTAAGCTGCATAATGTAAAAGCTAGCACAGATGGAAAATAGAAGAGGATACGTTACTTTAATACTTTCCTATCTGCAGTTTAAGAAATGAGACACCTTTCTCAGCTATGGATTGCTTCCCTATGGATCCATTAGGCTTACCAGAACAGGGCACCCTTTGAGATTCACAGAACCTTCCCTGGAGACCAACCTTGGACAAAACAGTACTTTATATCATCCTCTGATTGTTTGTTCAATGAATACTATTTCTTAAATATACTCAACCTACTTCCTTTCTAATGCTGTTGCATGCAAATACTCATTTTTTTTTACCTTAATATCCAACGTAATTCTTGTTTCAGTATAAAGAAAAGGTTTAATTTTATAATTCCATTATTTAGACACTAGGGGCCTTTGTACACACCACAAAATTGGCCTTTAAAGTGGCTTAACTGACTTGTTGCACTTCAATGGCGTGGCTGTTTACACTCTTGGTGGCACATTGTGCTTTAAATGACTTTGGTATGCAGCAAGATAAAACACCTCTGAGGGCCATGGAGGGATGCACCAGGCCCCACACAGCTCAAGGGCTGTGTGACTTGGTGGCAGCCCATGCAGGCAGGCTGCACTGAAGAAAAAAAAAAAGTGGCAAGCCTGATCTTTTCCTTTTTTTTCTCTCTGGAGCCTGCCTGCCTTCCTGAGCTACACAGGGATCCAGTGCTCCCCCTCTCCCCCATCCCCAGTTCAGGGACCACTCAGCCTGCCGGAAGCTCACCCTCTGCACTCCCCACCACCACCACCACTGGAGAGGCAGATAAAGATTGGGCCCCCATTCTTGTGTACACACCACAGGGGTTTAGTTTGGTTTAAATTGAAGTGGTGTTTTTAAAAACCCACCATTTCAATTTTGGTAGAACTAAACCGAATTATACCCCCACGGCATGTACAAGCACCCTAGGAAATGACCAGCAGATGCAGAGCTGTCCGTGGTACTGGTTTTGTCTAATATTCCCATTGCCACAATCCAAAGAGGCAAAAATCTAAACAGATGGGTGCTAATCTACAGAGTTGCACAACTTCTATGATAGAGTTATCAACCAAAACTCTGTAATACTAAAAGGATCACAATTTATGATCAACATACATGACATGTTTAGCTCTTCAAAATCATCAGAAATACTAGAAAAAAATGGAATTTCAATGAAACAATCAATGTTGCTCTAATTGCACTTCAAGAGGCTCATCCAGCCATGGGAAACCTGAGTATACGTTGACTTTTGTAAGAGATAGGATTACATCCCACACCCCTGAGCAGTTAGGAACCACTGAAGCTAGAAGCAGTAAAGCCCTATTAAGACCTATTAACTCTTATTTCAAGTTTGCTTCCTATTTATATTTGAGGAATATCAGGAGAAAGACATGAGGTAAAGTTGATTGGAAGCTGTTTCTTTAGAGAGAATGAAGCTCTTCTGACCATTAATAACTACTGAAGATCACTCAGTGAGATTCTGAATTGGCCAAACTAGTTTTGACTGTACTGAAAGGATCTGATTTTTTGTATAAAGTATTCTTGACTTCAAAGTTTATCCGGAATCTATTACTAAACCTTCTAGCTGTAGCTCATAATCTGAAAGAATAATACCAAACATCTTGCATTCAGAATTTTGAAATTTTATCTTGGACTGATTGCACATGCTATAAAAGTTGTAAATAAACTAACATTTCAAACTAAAATAGGAAACACACACGAGAATAATGTAAAGTGGATCTCATACATTAGGGATTTTCAGTGATTTCTGCCTTCTTTCAAGAATATTAGTAAAGATCATGTGATTTTTACTATGTGCAACAAGCAGATTTGTGCCAGAAAGCTAGCTCCTTAAGGATATAGGTGACAGCTCTTTGTTCTCAGCTTGTTCTGGTCAGACCTGAGGAAACATTTCTTGCATTTGAAAGTTTGTCTAACTATCCCAGCTACACAGTTGGTCTCATAAAAGATATAACCTAATAAATCCTTGCCACTCAGCTAATTTCTCAACTATCATAGCTACACTACTATTACACTGCCTTCTCAGAGAAAAGAGACACATTAGCCAGCAGAATGAGCATAGTGCAGACACATAGGAATTCCCAACTTCCAAGGGTAGCTTCATGAGTAGCCTTTATGACTTCCTGACTTAAGATTTCTGGTTAGGTTTCACCACCTTTAAAATAAAGACGTTATTATTTACATATTATCTCCTTGGTCTGACAAGTTATTTAATGATGTTAATATAGTGAATTCAAGATGAAAAGACTCATTAGTAGTAACATTATCAGGAATCTCTCAATTCATGCTCTGAAACAGTTTTTCATGTGGATGACTCGGCTCCTCTGGCTCTCTGGCTCTCTGGCAGAAACACTTGGAAAATAAATTAATAATTTTATTTTTATTTCATTTGGTTACAGTTATAGAGCAACAAACTAGAATGCCTCTTCTAACTGCTTTCCTATCAAAAGGCAAATTGTATTATGGTATCAGATACATTTAATATTGATCATTGCCTCTTCTTTTACACAGACAGAAGGGAAGAAGATCCCTAATCTTGTTGGCCTGTCCATTTATAATGAAGATGCACAGGAATGTAAACACAAGAATAACTCTAGAACATGTTTAATGATATGCAACAAAAAGTATATGCACTGGAGGAACAGTGTGAAAGATACCATAAAAACCTTGTACATTGTATCTCTAAAATCCAATGGCTAGACCTCCTTTTGGGAGGGCAATATGCCAGAATCTTTTTAGAAAGTAATACTTCAGTTGACATGGACAATTTCATTGGGTTTGTTCTTTTCCTTTTCCTTTTGAAAAGCTTATTTAAAAAGCGTATCATGAATCAACTCTCATACATAGTTCTCATTCGGACAATTTGTTTTTAGGTCAGGATATGATATGGAGAATGTACTAGTCTCTGGTGTCATTTATCTTGTTCAGGTATGACACATAGATGGCTGTGGTGATGCTGTTGGATTTCTTATACTATTGGCTATGAGATTATGTTCACCTGATAAGGATAGGTGGCACTGAGTGTGGGGAATCCACCAGTTTCTCTCAAGAGGAATCTAAGTGTGATTGCTCATTTGCCACAAGGACTCCATTGTCTTGTGCATTTCCACATGGACTTTTTTGTGCCTTCTGGTCTCCAGCCTGTACATCTGGCTATAGAAGTGTGATGAAAGAGTGAATCTAGGTTAGCTGGATTCCAGCCTGCAGTTCTGTTGGGGAGCAATTGTGGGGAGGAGGCGTAGTGTGAGCATTTGTTATTGTGCATAGTTTCATAAGCAGGACACCTTTATGCCCTTGAGGATGGCAATCTGGACCTGGCAGCGGGGTCCAGACACTGCCCCCTGATTGGTTCCCTATGACTTTGTTTCATTGTATTCGGTGACTGTTGTCCCCAGGTTACTATATTTTTGCTAATTCTTTTATTGAGAGTGGGCCTGAGTGAGCCTGAGGAGAAGGATGGAGGTCAAGAAATAAAAGTTCCTGGGATGGACAGAGAGAAAAGGAATAATCCCAGGAAGGACAGATTAAAGTCCAAGTAAGGACAGAGGCAATTGAAATGGCACAATAAAGACTTTTTTTTAAGGCAGAGTGCATGTCAGCACTCTGACCCCCTCCTTTTAAAAAAAGAAAAAGAAAATACTCCCATCTTTCCAGGAACTAACTGAAAAAAAAAAGCTCACAGAGGTGGGGGTGTTACAGATCACCAGGAAAGCCAGGGACTGAGAAGAGCCAAGGTCTCAAAAGCAGAGGCTTGCCCCTTTTGTCGCCATGCTATTGCTGGCTGCAGGGGGTCCTCTCAACAAACAGAGATGAAATAAGGATGAGTCTTGAAAGGGCCATTGATTCTGTGACAAGGTGAAAGTACTAGATGCTTTATAGTGTTTTCAGTTTGTAGATCACGACTACCTCTGGGTGAAACTATGAAGTGTAGTGCAGTAGAACATCTCTCCATGTATTTGCTGTGCCCTTCTTAGATAGGATCATTCCAGTGCAAGGAAGATTCTTGCATTGTGCAGTGCCGAATAGGGGCTTCTTCACTACCACCACCCAATATTCAGACCACTGAGCATGTTAAGGTGTCAAAATTGGTGGTAGGTGTCAGGTTGCTTTAAATTATGTCAGAAAAGTGGCACTTTATATAATGTCCCCAGTACTGGAAGAGGACAAACATGATACAAATGCCACTTTTCCACCTCTAGCCTTGACCAGAGCTGAGTGCCTGGCTCAGTATCTCCACTCCATCAAACTCAGAAGTGCAGCCATTTGATTTTTTGTCACTGTCTATCTGAAGTAGTATCTAAATTACAGATTGCTGGATGAAACACAATCCAATTATTTTGGAAGTAATCTTGGAATGTTGGGTTAAAAAGTAAATAGATAGCAGATATAATATTGTGGTGTGTGTTGTATCATGGGGAAAGGGTTTCATAGTTTCATAGTTTCTAGGGTCGGAAGGGACCTGAGTAGATCATCTAGTCCAACCCCCTGCCATGGCAGGAAAGAGTACTGG
>NW_017728931.1:102620430-102627800 GCF_001723895.1 Crocodylus porosus
GCACCTCCTGGGTTAGATGGAGGTCCTGCACTCTGGCCAAGAACCTACATGAGCGGTCAGTTCTGGCTGACTGCTCTTCCCAGCAGATGTCCGGGAAGTTCAGGTCCCCCATGACATCCTTAGACTTCACTACCTCTGTGAGCTGACCTAAGAATTCCTGGTCGAACTCTTCCCCTTGTTTGGGAGATCTGTAGTAGACCCCCACTGTTAAGTCTCTTAACAGGTTGCTTTGCTTCGTTTTATAATTAGGCAAGAGAGAAGTAATTTGCCTGTTGTCACTCAGATTTGTTGTTTAGGGGAATTTGGCTGTTTCAAAATGGCCTGATGCCTTGTAACAGAGATGGATGAGGTTTGCTGTTGTTTTTCTTTTGTTTTGGTTTGGTTTTTTTACTCTGCATTTGGCAAGGAGTTTCTGATCTTTTCCTTCAGATGCAAACCTCACAGCAGTTTTTTCCGACTCCAACTTGGATCATTGGTATGTGTTCTGTGTGAGGTTATCTGTGAAAGCGCATTTGGAAGCTTCTGAATGTGGTTGACTTAACAGAACTATTAACTCTCCGACAGACATATTACAACGGTTTCTTAATCTAGGACGATTTCTGGTTTGCTTCACAGTTTTTTAGTTTAGCCTTCCTTGAATCATTTGAAGCCTAACATCTCTCTTTGTGTGCTGCTTCAGCAGCTATGATTAGCTGAATTCTTTGAGCTGATGTTTTAGCTCACAAGAGAGGGCTATAAGCCTGTACCTTTTCAGTATGGGGTAAATTTTCAGAGGCAAGAGCAATTAAAAGTGCCCATTTACTATTGAAAATAAATGGGAATAAAGTGCCTAACTGCCCTTTGGTCTTACAAAGTTCTCTCCCATAGGTCCTTGATTCTGGGCTTGTATTAGCATTTTTAGACACTGACCCTGTCATATATTGATCTTCAGGCTAAGCTGCACAGTGCATCTGTGCTGTGCTTTTCATTTGTGTTCTCTATTTGTTTCCTCAGGCCTTTCCTGGGGGTAGGATTGAAAGGTAGTGAGTGTGTCTGAGCAGTAGAGAAACAATAAATCTGATATTTTATATCAGTTTAAGTTTTTGTGTTGGACATTTGTATTTTTTAATTTCAGTTAATTTCGATTTGGGTTAATTGTATGGGTACCCAAACCTCTGAACACTTTTTAAACAAATCTAAAGAAAATAATTATAAATATAAAATATTTAAATATCTTCTTCATGAAGAGAGAAATCTCTTGGGTTGTGGCACCTATTCTTCTTTTAGACTTTATAACCCAACATACTTATAATGAACTGAAGAAAAAAATAAGGAAGGAAAACCATTTGTACCCCATTACATATCTTTAACATGTAACATTGCATATAATAAATATGGAATGATGGTGTTTTGACAGTATTCTTAATACCCAATGCACAGCATCAAGTGATTTAGCACATCCTATCACTTAGAGCCAATGAAGCAAATTAAGTAATTGAAGAAACACTAGCGAAACAGCAAAGCAAAGCAATAACTATTAATAGCAAAATGTAATCGTCTCATTAAACAAGTCCTGGCAAAAATTACTCAGTCTAACATTCAGTCCCCAACCAAATGTTCTGGATTCATCCATGTTCTATCCTGAATCTCAGTAGTAGCTGCGTAGCAGATGCATATGTCCCAAAAGAAAAGTGGATCAGTATAAATCACAAGGATAATACTGAGCAGTGAGTCCCTCCTCAATAAAGGCATGTCCCAGGCATCTGAAAGAATCAGAATTATAACTCTTGTTATTGCAGTTAGGCATCCTCCTTCTCATTCATTCCCTTTGCTGCTTTTCTACCCTCATAATATTGTCCCCAAATATTCTAATAAAACTGTCCCCTTTCTCTTCATATCGAACTAATTTGTAGTTTCAAATTTAAGAAGTGCCACCAAAACAAACACTTTATTGACCCTATTATTTTGGGACATTTAGCCAAAAATGTTCAAAAGTGGCTGCAATTTTAGAATGTGTCTTTCTGAGGTAACTTTTACCAAATCTATTCCCAACTACGCAAACTACACCCCACCCCTTCTTCTTCACCTTGCTTCTCTGCATGTGGGAAGCATAGAAGGAGAGACAAGTGAGGGCAAGCTGATCCATAGAAATGGCTTCCCTGGACAAGAACGGCAAACCAGGAGATCAGGTAAGTATCATGCCAGTTACTTGCCCTTTCTTTTGTGCTTTGCTTTTCTTACTGGCAAAATAGAAGAGACGTTGTTGAAGAAAGCCCACTGGTGGACTTTCCTTTTCTTCTGTCATGGGTAGCTTGGTCAGTATCAAAGACACCAACAGAGAAAGGCAGGATAGGAAAGAACAACTCCTTCCCTTATTGCTGATGCTCAGGCCAGCTTGTTTGAGTATACTCAGGCTGGACTTTTGTAGGATGGTAATTAGGAGATTAGTGTGTAAAGCTTAGAGAATGGGTCTAGATTAGGCTTTGAGTCTAAGTAGCAGTGTAAACATGCCATTAGGCACCTCCACCACCTTGGACAGCTTGAACCTTATTTTCCAATTTACTAATTTCTTAAATTCCTTTTGAAATCAATGGAAAGTATGGGTGTTTAGACTCCTAAAAATCTGATTCATGATGTCTGAGTTTGGTGTCAAAGAAAAGGAGAGTATCTGCTTTCTGGAAACCACTCTATGCTGCAAAATAACATATACCTGTGTCTAGAATACAGTGGGTGCATTTAAAATGTTCGTTCCAGTTCTGGATATTATGGTCATTCCCCATATTAAGTATAAAGAATACCACTGCAGTCAACGATCTGTAAACCTAGACTGAACTTTTTAAATGTGCTCAGTTTGAACTGTATTTTAATGGAATGAGCTGAGTATTTTCCTGTGTTAAAAATGTGGAGGGAAAGTTAAGTTGATTAGCTTACTTGATCATCTTAGGTGATGACAGTGGTACTGAAGTTCCATTTATGGAACATTTGATGTTCTCTTTGGTCATATTAATGGGTTTATAAATATTTTTTATCTACCAAAAAATCCCAAAACAAAATAACAAAAGAAAAACAAAATAACTTTAAAACAACTTTGGAAACCTGCAGTCACAGAAAAATAACTAATCTCTACTGTAAAAAGACTCCAGAAGTATTCCAACCATCCTATGAGAGCTGAAATTGTCTTTTTGAGCTATTAAACAACATAATTTGAACATATAGTTACAGATCTCTCTCTTATACATCCATAACTGCTGTCTTTTTGGTGGTGCTGTCTTCTATGAAGAGAACTGGCAAGCCTCGAGCTCTGTCAGTCTGAGAACTCTGCTTCCCTTCCACAAAGACAGAGTAGTCCCCTAATATTAATTCAGACTTCCTCTGGCACAAAGCAATTACACTCCCATCCTGTAGTCCTAAATTAAAGAATCTAAAAGCAAAATCTCTCCACACACTAAATGTCAAGAGAGTCCTAAAATTTTATTTGGAAAGAGTCTTCCCTATGTTAGATAGGTTCTGTTCTTTTAGATCCCCTGAAAAGATTTTTTCACCTGCTTCCAAACTTTAAATTGCCAAGTCTATGATTCTTTACATTAAAGCAGTACATAAAGGGAAGGACTGTCAATTGACTTCATATATCACAGTTCAATCCAAGACATAATTGGCTTCATACTGGTCCATTTAAGGAAAGATTTTGTATGCACAACCTGTGTACCACTTCTATCCAGGTTCCGTTGTTGCTACACAATAGATATTTGATCTTTGACCAAGGTGACTTTTACTGAAAGAATCCTGGCTATAGGCTAGTAGAAAATGCGTTTTTCTAAGATATTACTTTGCTGTCTTTAGAGCCTCACATTGTTACAAAGAATAGCAACAAAAAGTTTATTCTCTGTGAAGTCCTCTACTTATTTGAGAACTCCTCACTTTGTCCTGTCTGGGGCAGCATTTGAAAAAAATTCTATACCTTGTTTTTTAACTATTAACCCTCTTCCCACATCATCTAAAACAGCTTAACTGTATGTTTGCTACACCATCCAACAAAACTGAAGATCTGAGCTACTAAGTAAGTTCTGTTTGCTTTGGGCTTTGTTATCATTCTCTGGCAAGGATGAGAAATACTTAGTCCTTAGACTGATTTAAAAAAAAAGAAGTTGTTCCTGACATTTAATAGTCTTTCATAAAATGACAAGCATATGGTAGGAGACAGCAATCCAGTTTCTTCATTTACATAGTTCATCTCTGACTTCTCCCAGGATCTGTGTATGCAAAAGGGAAATTAAATTGCAATATAACAAAATAAGATCCTGATTATCCAAAATAAGGTCCAGATCTGCTTACCCTGTTGTGTATGAGTTGATGATTGCAGCCATGCAAAATTCCACTGAAAGGAGTCCCACACAGACACTAGGATCACATCCAATCAACCATGGATATTTGGTTCCCTGGGGACAAGTAGCAGCAGCACACCTTGTGCCACTGCTGCTTGTCTCCAAAGAATGCTTGTGCCACACATGCTCTGGTGCGCAGCAGTTTAACCCAGGTGGAGTACAGGAGGCTGAGGCCAGCAACTGCGCTGGCCCCAGCAGCCTTACCTGGGGTTATTGGGGCCAGGGAAGCTGCAACCAAGGTGCTTCTGCAGCTGGAGTGTGGGTCTGGTGGGCCAGGCTCCAGTTTTGGGCAGCATGTGCTGCCGTCATGTGCACCACCCCACTTGTTTTCCGCACAGGTTTTTTTGACCCCAGAAGTTCCCAAGGTCAGAAAAAAAACAACCCTGCACTGCAAGGTAGCTGTGGGAGGAATGCCTGAATGTGTGGGAACGTACAGACGGGTGCAGCCTAGGATTTTTTTGCCTGACTAGATCCTAAGGTTAACACTCTGACACAAGGCCAATAAATGAGGCAAGCTTTTTCCAATAAATAAAAATCAGCAAACTACAGTGTCCCCCTAAAGACCTTTGCTTCTTCCTCATGCAAGTGTCTTTACAGATGCTTAGGTCTTATGACATTCCTTCAAGGTCAGTAAACTTGGTCTCTGTGTCAAGAGGGAGAATTGAGTTCCAGAGGGAAAAGTCACTGGCCAACACCCAGTCACGCGTGCTTCTGACATTTAGATGCATGACGTTTTATATCAAATGTTTCCTCTAATATCAGTGACTGACAGGATGCAAACAGAGAGGCAGTTTCACAGACAGATAGGATCCAAAGCATAAAAGATGTCAAAGTCAACATTTTGAATTATGCTAATTATACATGCTAACTCTTTGTAAAATAAAGCCAATAGCTTTGGACTATTTCAAAGCAGAATTTTACATCTCCTCTTCCTTTTTTAGCATATTAATATGCAAATGATATTTGCCAGAAGCAGGCTTTTAATATAATCTCATATGGCAGATTTTGAAATTAGGTGTATATGACTGTTAATGTTATGAGAGTGCTGCTAACTACATCTGCTAACTAAATCTGTAAATTAGAAAATCTTTTGGCTTAGTGATCACATCAGCCTTTAGGAGTTGCTGTTTAAAAGAGCTTATATGTCTTGCTAACAACTGTTTCCAAAGCTGTTGACAGAAAGGTTATAACTGATATCTTAAAGTACATCTCAAACTATGATCCAGGTAACATTTTCATTCACTTTTACTAGGATGGAATATAAATCAAATATGGGGAACCATAAAATATTTTTTGTACAAATTTAAATAATGATTTACAAACTTCATTTATTTAATCATTCCTTATCTAGGCCATTTAAGGGAACATTAATATAGTTTTCTTCATGGAATTTAGAATATTACATCATTTTGAAACATAAAAGCCAATTCAAACCTTAAATAGAGAGAAGCGATATTAAAATATTAAACACATTGACAAGCAAAGAAATCAGATGTTGCTTGGAAGTTATAATCTACAATGTGGACTATAAAAGGTACTGGAAAGCAGAGCTGAGAAGGCAAATTTGTAATATTTGCACAGACAGTGTAGGAATATTTGTTCTGAATACTAAACATTCATGCTTCTGTCTAAATTCAGTGTTGAGACACTGCTGCATAGATTGGGAGTATCATGTGTCTAGTAACGTTCAATAATTGATCCTGCTTTCATTGAAGCCAATGGAAAAGTTCTTGTTGATTTCCCTTAGACTCCTAGTGAAAAGCTATATACTTCTACACAATCAAAATATTTGAGGTCTTAACCTTAAGATACACTGGCCAGGTCCTGACCCTACTTAGGGCTACTTTGCACTGCCTTGGTAGTATGCAGAATCTTTATAGCCAGCTTAACTATTAAGCATTCATCTAATAGTTTAGGGAGGTAGAGCTGATGAATGACCCCAGGAAAAAGAGGGGTCACCAAATTGTTGCTACAATCCAACAATTCCCAGATGCTGGACTGACCTCCTGGGTTTGCTTATTGTGATTGCAATTTAGAGCAGTTCTAAGATTATCCTAAATTGCTTCATGGAACCAGACTGGCCCAACTATCAGAAGAAAAGCAAGGAACCTATACAAATATAAGACAGTGTTTTTTTCAGTTAAGTTTCTAATTTTTTGAAGCGCTTTTTAAAGGCAAAATTCCTCATTTGTCCCAAAGGGACAGTTGTGCATCAGAGCTCCAAATCAAAACCTAAACTATATTGTCAGATGACTAGTGGATTATTGAAACATGAATAGGTGTGTACATGCTAAGTAAGCTGTTCTGTTGTTACTTGCTTTTTTTATTCCCCCCCTCCCTTCTGCAACCCCTCACCCCCACCTACATACATTATAGCATCCTTTCAGACACATAAAGCTGTGTTGTGCCCTGACTGACAGGTGGAGAAGGAAGAAGACAGAACCCAAGGGACTCTGCACCAGTTCTGCCATTATGCATTGGACTGAGTGACTACAAAAAGTACTATAGCTGTCCTTTCCTATATCTTGGTGTTTTTATCCACCCTGTTTTCTATACTTTCCCATTTCTATTTCCACGCCCCCTTGTCTGAGCATATCATGCTTATAGTAACCAATGGTTATTGTTGGAACTCCAGTTTCTAATGCTAACTATAAGGCCTGAACGCTCAGTGTTAGGACTGAGCACACCTGCTGAGTCTTAAAGCTTAGGGTGTCTGTTAGGGCTGTGCAGAGCTTTGGTAACCAATTTGGAGAAGATTCAGCCCGATTCAGCAGCCAAATCTCTGAATCCAAATCGAATCAGGAAACCCATTAAAAAGTCTGAATTGATTCCGAAACCTCCAAATTGATTCAGAGAGATTCGACACCGATTCAGAGATTCAGCCATAGACTAAACAGGCAGTAGTCCTCAACTACGCTGGACACAGTAGTCTCCAGCTGGTACTGTTGTGGTGGGCAAAGCAGAGAGGGAGGAGGCATGAGGGGGGACCATCAGCGCCCCCCACAGGGA
>NW_017728931.1:102627900-102631647 GCF_001723895.1 Crocodylus porosus
GGTCCAGGAAGGCATGGGAGCAGGCATGTGCCCCTGGATCTGTGCAGGGCACACTGGGCCGGTCTGTGCTCCAAGAGGCTAGGCCCAGCCACTCACCACCAAGGTGCGCTCCACAGGGTGGGTGGAGCCAGGGCCGTGCTTCAGGCAGCTAGCTCCAGATGCAGCCTGGAGCACAGCCCTGGCTCTGCCCAACCCGCAGAGCGCAGTGTGGTAGGGATATGGGGGGGCTGCAGCCACCCTAAAATTCCCCATAGCCCCTGCTATTATTCTGAAATTTGCTTTATGATGGTTGAGTTCATTTCTTTTTTTTTTAATTTGGTTCATCTCTAATGCCATGCATCCATGCTCTGCCAGTACAGTTAACACAGGGACGAATTTAATCTAACAAGGATATGTTCCTGTCCTGTTCAGTTAAACATGTGCTTGCTCCAAATCTATGGATGGATATATTTAAAATAGCTAGCAGTATATAATAAACAGCAATTACTTCATTCAGGAAACCATCCTTGCTTTTGTCTCACAAAGACACAACCTTATATTGCTAAATTAGTACACAGTGCTCATTTAGTACTTATGAAGCAAATGGTCTCCATGTTAGAAAACAAAAAAGATAAAACATAATATGAACCTATTCTCATATCTAGCCTAAAACTCTAGCTTATGCATCATTCCAGTTTTCACAAATCAAATTTTAAATCATGGATATCTTAAATGTGGTTTCGTAATAGCATTCAGTGCTTTCAAAGATTGATTATTCAGTAGTATTTCTATTTTTCCCTTTAGGCACTTTCAGTCTACCCTGTGGAGTTTGTTGATGGAAACTCTGGTAATATATTGAACCTTCAGTGAAATTTATTATCCTTTTTAGGCGACATATAAATATCTTAAATAAAACTTTGGCATCAACATCAAAGCACTAAAATATGTCTTCTGTTCTCTGCAGCTATTTCATATTTTATGTGTGTTTGATGTTAATGCGAATGCGATATTCAAGCTTAATAAATGTATGGTAAAGAGAAAAGTAAATGTCAATAAGCTTCACTGAACACTTTCATTAAATGCTTGTATTGTGTAAAAAGACTTCTTAAAGTTAAGAGATGTTATAAATCCTATATGCTACCATTATGTTGTTCTGTGTTATAAAAAGATTTATAATTCTCTATAGAATGTGCTAAACTAGTAAGTTATGGTGATATTTTAATAAAAACTAATTAATGTATTAAATATTATTCTTTAGGGTTCTTCAGCTACCTACTTTTGGCTGCCTCACACTGAAAATTCTTTTTGCCCATCCTGTACAATGTAATGCAATGAGAATGGGTATTCTATTTTTTCCTTGTCAATGTCTTATTAAAAAAAGAATAAATTGTTAAAATCTTTTGTGTATCATTTTACACTTTCAAGTCAAAGTATTATCTTTTCTGAATTAAATTTCTATGAATTAAAATATTCTGTACTTAAATTATACTTTTATCTACACGTGCTGGACAAAGAACACAGTAGGTTAATTCCAAATATGAACTGGCTTCTGCCTAGCATTAATGTGCCCTATTAGCAAGTCTTCACAGAGGGGAAGGTACATCATCTGTATAGTTGTGGTTAAGTACAGTCCAAAGAGTAGGTTTCAGCTAAGAAGATGGTATGGTCAAGGCAACTGAGTAATGCCCTGTTTATTAACACTTTGAAAAGCACTACAAATAATAACAGTTTGGTGTCTCCTAGCTCCTACAAGTTGCTTGGTTAATGAAAACTTTCTTCTTGAAAAATTCCCTTCTTTTCTGCCAGGGAGAAACACCTCCACAATCAGCAGTCTTCCACTGGCTAAAAGTACACAGATGCTGATCTGTTACACTTTTACCTTCTTGGGTATATTTAGGCAAACATTTGTTTGAAATCATGAGCCATGACTTATTTTTCAATAGGAAGTGTACAACAGGACAGTTTTCCAAATGATAGGCTAGAAATGCTGCAATCATAATTTTAAAACAGCGCAAGAACATCTACCGCTTTCCCTTTTATACTCATTTGGATTTACTGATTTGCTTCTTATTCTGAAATCTGAGACTCCACCTTTTCCCGAGCTTCAAAAAATTTTAGTTGGCTAATATCAGCTTTATTCTTCAGTATCTTCCACTATGCCACATTAACCTCATTATTTTTTATTACAATCCATGTAGGAAGGCCACTGGCCTAATTCTTCAAATCAAATATTCAAATTTTCATCTATTGTTATTGTATTTCCTTTTCAACATTGACATGAATATCTTTCATTTAATATAACTGGTTTTACATTAAACCAAATATTTTTGTTTCCTTTGTTAAAATATTTATCATTTAAATCCACGTTCCATCTTGATACAACAGGGGGATATTTCAAAGTAACAGAATTGGGCTTTAAGAACCAATTTTTGACATGACTACAGCATGGTTTCCCAAGCTTACCATTATTTTTATAGACTCTGAGAAATCAAAATACATGAAGTTTGATTAATAAAATTAAATCAGATTCTTTGAATGAAAATGAAAATGAAGCAGTAGAAAGATGTCTTTGTATTGGTAGATGTATTTGAGTAGACTCCAGAAAACTCCTGGTTAACCTCCACTGCTTTATGCATGGATGGACTGATAGCTGTTCAAACTACCTGTCAAAAAATGAAAACTGGAGAGTCTTTAAAATAACTTCAGAATTAGCAGCAATATAATTATTTTTATCCCTTTTGAATGTTAATGGTTACAAGACTATGACTTTTTGGCCCAATAAAAAGAAGCAATTAGCACAAAGAGGACTGCTTCTTGATGTATCTAGAAGTGCTTCTGTCTTGACAGAACCTCTCTCATATCTCAGAATCTACAAAAATCAGAATTAATCCCTGTAGGAACTTGATCTGGTTTAGGACAATACACTGTATTATTCTTCTCTACTCTTAGAGTAGCTAAGTGACTAGCTCTCACATACAGGAAATGAGGGACAGTGTCAATTCCATTGACTTTGGTTAGAGCCCTAGCTCAGGACTTGTGAATTCCAGATTCAGTATGTTCTGTTGTCTTCCTACTGTTGCCGTAGAATTGGTGCATGACTAATTAATAAAATTAGACATATACAAGTCAGTGGGACCAGATGATCTTCATCCAAGAGTCCTAAAAGAGCTGGAAATCATTGCAGAACTCCTGGTGAAACTCTTCCACAACTCATGGCACTCTGGAGAAGTCCCTGAGGACTGGAAGAGGGCCAATGTTGTGCCCATCCTGCAGGGAGCAAACCAAGAAAGCCAAGGCTGCAACTGAACTCCAACTAGCTTCAATAAAAAGTCCTTTTTCAGATATGTGGGGAGCCAGAGGATAAGCAAGGGCAACATTGGACCCCTGCTGAACCAGATGGGGCAACGGACAACTGATGCCCAGTAAAAAGCCAACCTATTAAATGGGTACTTTGCATCGGTCTTTCAGTCCCATGGGACACCCATGCCCACCCCAGAACAGGGAGGTCTGGGTGAGGGAGATCCCCTGCCCTCCATTAATGCTGACCTCGTGAAGGAACACCTTGAGAGGCTGGAGACCTTCAAGTCAGCTGGCCCTGACAATCTACACCCCAGGGTACTCAAGGAGCTGGCAAGCATCATACCCCAGCCTCTGGCATGGATATTTGAAAACTCCTGGTGCTCTGGTGTTGTGCCTGAAGACTAGAAGAAGGCCAACGTGGTGCCAATCTTCAAGAAAGGGAGAAAAGTGGATCCAGCTAACTATAGG
>NW_017728931.1:102632633-102686281 GCF_001723895.1 Crocodylus porosus
GTTTCAGGCTGGACATAAGGAAGAATTTCTTTACTGTCCGAGCCCCCACAGTCTGGAACAGCCTGCCATCAAAGGTGGTTCAAGCACCTAAATTGAACACCTTCAAGAGTAAATTGGATGCTTATCTTGCTGGGATTCTATGACCCCAGCTGACTTCCTGTCTTTCAGGAGTGGGGCTAGACTCGATCTTCCGAGGTCCCTTCCAGCCCTAATATCTATGTCTATGTCTAAGGGCAGGAGGTAGGACCCAGGTAATTATAGGCCAGTCAACCTAACTTCCATCCTAGGGAAAATCCTAGAAAAGTTCATAAAGGAGTCTATCTGTGATAAGCTTGCAGATGGTAAGGTTCTGAATGACAGCCAGCATGGCTTCGTCACAGGCAGGTCTTACCTTACCAACCTCATCTCCTTCTATGACCAGGTAACTCACCACCTGGACACAAGAGCAGGTTGACATTGTATACCTTGACTTCCAAAATGCCTTTCATCTAGTATCCCACAATATCATCATGAGAAAACTGGAGGATTGTGGGTTTAACTCCAAGACAGTCAGGTAGGTGAGAAACTGTTGCAGGATAAAACCCAGAGAGTTGTAGTGAGCGGACCTATGTCATCCTGGTAAGAAGGGGGCAGCTGTGTCCCATGGGGTCAGTGCTTGGTCCAGCACTTTTCCACATCCTTATTAATAATTTGGATGTGGTGGTGAAAAGCTCACTGACCAAGTTCATCAATGACACCAAGTTATGGGCCAGCAAGGTCACACTTGAAGATACACTACAGTTACAGGCAAACCTAGACAGGCTAGCAAGATGGGCCAATCAGAACTTGATAAAGTTCAATGTTGAGTAATGTAAAGTGCTCACCTTGGGACAAGCAACTCCCAATACACCTACAGGCTTGGCAACACCAAACTGACTAGCACCATGAATGAAAGGAACCTGGAGGTAATAATAGACCACAGTATGAATATGAGTCAGCAGTGTGATACTGTAGCCAGTAGGGCAAATAATACTCTGGCATGCATCAATCAATGCATGAACACTGCCAGCAGCTGGGGGGGGGCGGGGCAAGGTGAGCTCCGGCAGGCAGTGGCGGCGGCATGGTTGGCAGCAGGACTGTGGTGGTGATAAGTATGGAGCTGCCACAGGAAGCCGCAGCACTGTCGATGGCGGGGGAGAGAGAGTGCTGGCAGTGTTGGCAGTGCCTTTTCATAAGGGATGCACTACCACGCTCAGGGGGTGCATGTGTACCCACGTGCACCCTTTACACATCCCCAGTGAATCAATGCATCTCCAGCAAAACCAAGGAGGTGATTCTTCTGCAACGGTGAGACCGCAGCTGGAGTACTGCATCCACTTCTGGGCACCACATTTTAACAGGAATGTCGGCAAGCTTGAGAGAGTCCAAAGAAGAGCCACCTGTATGATCAGAGTCGTAAAAGGCAAGCCATGCAAGGAAAGGCTGAGGGATCTGGGACTCTTCAGCCTGAGGAAAAGAAGGCTGAGAAGGGACCAGGTAGCACCTTATCACTTCGTCAAGGGCTTGGTGAGCAACTCTTCACCAGGGCACCCAAGGGGATACCCAAAAGTAATGGCCACAAACTCCTTGAAGATCAATTCAGATTCAACGTTAGGAAAAACGTCTTCACAGTTAGGGTGTGCAGACTGTGGAATAAGCTCCCTCCAGAGGTGGTGCAATCACCTACTCTGGAAATCTTCAAGAGGAGACTAGACATTCACCTTGCTGTGGTCACCTGATCCCCAGTTATTTTTCCTGATTGGTGCAGGCAGCTGGACCCAATTATCTTTCAAGGTACCTTCTGACCTTACAATTTTTGAATGGGATTCACACCCACAACTTCTCTACACCAGACTGTTCCACTGTACAGAAAAGAATTCGAGATTAAGCAGACCATGGAGAGAACACAAGTGGGAGTGTAACACCAGCCTTGAATTTACAGCTCTCATCTGGAGGAGTGACCTGTGTTCTTATTTCTGTTCCAAGAACCACTAATACATTGTATCTAATTACCCTTTAATATAAAATATATAAGCATTCTTTGGAGCAGGGAGCAGGGACCAGAAACCAGAAACCAGGTGTCTCTCTGTCCCATTGAGTGCCTGCAGAGGTGTGGCTCATTGCTGGACCTTCTTTTTGGCTCATTCTATTTTATATTCTTTGGCAAAATGGCATGGCTTCTACAGAAGTGGAGAATGCCCCCCAGCTCAGACTCCCACAGTGGACTAGGACTCCCCACAGTGGAACAGAACTCCCTCATGGCGAGGTCCACTTCCTAAAAATAGAAATATGGTTTTGAATCCCCTCAGGGACTCATGGGTATTGAATCTCAAGGCATATCCCTATTTGGCTATTTTAATTAGCTTTTTCCTCAGTATGTCGGTTGTTTTGGGGTCCCATTCTGAGGCACCTGACTCTCCCCATGTCTTGTGTATTTACTAACACAGCATTCTAGGTTCCATTCTGGGGGCAGACATCTAAGTTCAGCATTGCAATGCCTAATTCCCTTTTGTAAGGGACCAGGATGTAAAATACCTATCCTAGTATTTAAGCCACTGGGGAAGGGCAAGAGCCAAACTACAGGTCCCATCAGGAATCAGGGACCAAGTTACTGGATCCAATGGGCAATGCAGAAGCAAGGTCCAAACGCAGGCCAGGTCAGAGTTCAGGGGGTTGTGACCAAAGGGAAAATCCACAAGATAGAGTCCAGGAACTGAGCAAGCAATACTGAAAAAATAAGCAATGAAATATGTTGCACTCTTGGTCTGATCAAGATGTTCAGCTGGGTCTGTACTTCTATCATGCTTTATTTTTATTATACCAGAAATGCATTACCTGTCTATTTGTCTTAATACATTTTTCATTCTATGGGAGCTAACACACCTTCAACTGAAACTGATATTGTGAACATAAAAATGATGAGTAATACCAATAAGTAACAGTATCAGCAATATTATTCTGAAGCTAAAGAAAAAAAGTTTCTGTTTTAACTCTCATGTCACATCATAAGGCCAAATTTTGCTCATAGTTACTCATGGTAAATCCTACTGGAAAAAAAAAACTAAATTTGACGAACAAAGCAAATGTACTAAACCTAACTTATTCCTAATATAATTCTACTCTAGTCAATTTAGTAGTTACTGTAGTCAATCCACCCGATATGGCTACATTGTTCGTCCCATATAGCTGTTTATCTTTTACTTGGGAGTTGATGTATTCTTGATTTATTGGAGTTGCTGTATATATGCATAAAAATCAAATAAAGAAATGGGAAGCATCATAGCAGTATCTCAGTAAGTGTTAGAGAGCTACACATTTTGAGATCAGATTTCAAACATGGGAAAAGGAAATTCCTGTTTGAGTGCCTAAATGTAACATAATTGACAAATGATAGAGTGCACATTATTAAGAAAAAAGGGTATGTCAACAGAGGGCATAAGTAGATGGTTTTAAGAAGTATCTAGTAGTTTTAAGCAGGATGGTAGTTTTACTGCTGATATAATTAGAGTTCTTCACAATGCTCTTTCTTACATGCTTTCTGTTATATTCACCATGGGGCATTCTCAGATAATATGGCTAGAACAAACGCTGTTCTTTAGATTTTAAAGTAGGGGATATTGATGGCAGATTTCTGCCAGTGCATACAGTCTCCAAGCAATGGTTACTTGAGGAGCTGCTAGAGGGAGAAAGCACTTTTGAGAAATACTGTATAGCTAATTAAAATAGCTTTAAATAATGTTAAGGAACCAACTAGTAAATTAAGCTACAGCCGATACTATGCACGTTTCAGTGATACTAAAAGGAATGACAATGCAGATGTTTTCAGAAATGATTGCCTGAAGCATTAGAATTAAATTCTGAAGATAACTCTTTGTATGTGAGAACTACCTTATGCAACAATCAGAACATTTTAATAAAATGTAGAAAGAAGGAAAAATACATTTTTTCCTTTGTACATGTTGGAGTTTTGCTTTTGCTGGAAAGACAGACCCGAATTTCTTCAAATGGGACATCCTGATATAATGTCCGTATCTGAAGCAAAGAGGCAGGCTTCTTTCTTATATGACCATTTCTTCTGTAAAAAAGAATAACTGTGGGGGAAGATATCCAGGCATGACTGTATATTTGCAGATTTGGTATTTGTTGAGAAATTATTAGACGAACTAAATAAAAATGAACTCCTGATCTCTGTTTGTGATAGGATCTGACTCAGTGTCATGGGTCTTATGGTAGACTTTTCAATTTGACAGGCCTTATTAAAGCTAAATCAGAGCATCATATGTAAAACATAAACAGGTATGTTTCTCATTAATATTTACTTCCTTAGAGACATTTTGATTGTTTAACTACAAGTTTTTCAAGCAAAAACCTGAGCTCAGGTAGTCAGAAGCCCTGGAGCTGCTTTAAGCAATTATGTTTTTCAACATTCTTCCCCTCCAAAACTCTAGCTACCTTAGCCAGACTAATTGGCAGCAAGCACCTGATTTCATTTGTCAATGTAGAAAGATATAAATCAACAGGGCAGGTAAGAACTGTGGGTTAGAGTATGGGGAGTATCAGGTTTCTATGTGGATGTCTCTTACCTCATTCTTGTATTTATCACCAAGCTACAAGAAGCATTTAATCATGGAAGACAATCATCCTCTACTGCAAGGGACTGCTGAAGAAGGACAAGAAGCATTACCTGTTCTTGATGATATAAGCCTTAGCATAATTTGGGATGATGGTTGAAAGAAGTCTTAACTTTATACTGGGACTAAGGCTGCATACACATTAAAATAATTTAGGAGAACTCTCCCAGGTTTGTTTTCTGAGATGAAGACTTACCTGTACAGAAGTTCAAGTAGAGAAGCAAAGAGTCAGCAGTGTGAGCGCTGGGTTGCCAGGTGTCCTTAGAACAGGGCTGGGCAAAATGGCAGCTCCAATGGGCAACTGGACTCCATTTCCCAGCAGCCCCTGTCCTCATCACTGTGGCCGGTTTCCATGGAGATCCTGGGAACCATGACAGTGTGGGTTTCCATGGAAACCAGCCCAATTCCATGGAAACTGGCCCAAGCAGTGCTGGCAGGGTGCATGGCTGGGCACAGAACTGCTCTGGGGCTGGGGCTGGGGCCAGGATTTTATGGCGGTGACAGTGTGGTCCAGAGTTGGGGTAGAGCCACGATCCAGTGCCTGCATGACCCTGCCCAGGGCAATCCACAGCTCCCCACCCAGCCATGCACCCTGCCAGCACTGCTTGGGCCAGTCTCCATGGAAACCTTAGCCCCATACTGTCACAGCTCTGCCCTTCCTGGGGTCTCCATGGAAACCAGCCACAGCAAGACAGGCAGGGGCTGCTGGGAAATGGAGTCCGCCACAGGCCTGACTTTGCTCACCCCAACTCTAGAGCATGTATTTCAAGAAGCTTTGCAGGCTTTTTCTGCCCAGCAACAGTGACATAAGCAAGGGCACAGGTCAGCACTGATTGGCTTGCTGCCTCAGAAGACCATGCCCCTGAGGAACTCCAGCTCAAAATCCTCTCTCTCTCCAGTGAGGCTTTAACAGAGGAGGTCCTGAGCTTCTCTCCTCTCTTGTCAGGGAACTGTGCTTCCCAGAACAAAATGCTGCAGTTTCAGGAGGGTCTGCTGGGTCAGGGAAGGGGGCAGGAGGTTGCCACATTAGGGAGGGGAGGGGTGCTTCTATGCCTATCCCCTGCACAGAGCTCTCCTCCCTGAGCTACCCGACTGTGTTCCAGTCTAGCTGCAGCTGGCCAGGGACTTGCACTTTCCACACCCGAGTGCTGCAGTCAGGGCTGGGTATGGGGGAGTGGATTGGCTGGTTTTGGTCTGTCCTGAATGGCCCGTGAGCCACTGAAAAAGCCAAGAGCAGAACATGCCACCTAAGTGTTTAAGCCTGGGCTTTTCCAGCCAGAAGCACCCAGGGGGTGCATCCAGACAAGCACAAACATTTGTTTCCCAGGGGACAAGTAGCAGCAGCCCAAGCATTTTGGCATGCAGCAGGTTACCTTGGGTAGGATAGGGGAGGCTGGGGCCAGCAACTGTGCTGGCCCCAGCTGTCTTATCTGGGGCCCTGGGGGTCTCAGGGATCTTCAATCACAGCAGGAAGCCTGCCCAGCGGCCATGTGCGCCACCCTGCTTTTTTTGGCATGGCGCATGTGTGGTATATGGCACTGCAGATGGGTCTATGGCACCCTATACCACACATCTGCTATCATCTGGATGCACCCAGGGGGCATGTTCTGCTCCCTGTTTGGCAGGGACACTCTCCCTGGCCCTGCCAAAAGCACATTGGGACTCTAGAGGACTGTTCTGCATCTGCTGTTTGTATAGACGTTCTGTCTCCTGAGAGAGATTATCCAGGGAGCCACTTCATCGCGTTGTTCTCAAGTTATTTTTCACCCAGAGTGGCCACTTTTATTCTAGGAGAAAAATTATAAATGTATGTACACTTGTGGTTTCTCCTGAGAGAGCAGGGACTCTCCCTGGAGAAACTGAATGTCTGTCTGACCTAAGCCTTGTTATACAGGTACTGATCAGGCTGTCATACTGATGTTGAGAAAAGCATATTTATGGCCATAATTAAAGCTAGAGAATGGTTCATCTCAGTGAAATATTTCCTCTATTATCTGTTCCAATATGCAATGCACTATAGTGCCAGAGGGTATTTTCCGATCATTAAATGACAGCCAACTTTATGTGTTTCTAGATTTCACCTGTTTCCTAAACAGTTTGTCCAAGTCATCTGCTTGTCAGCCTTGAAGTTTTTTTGGCTGTCATGAAAGTAAGCATATTACTGGAGTAGGAGTTTGACAATTTTGTTTATAATCCTGTTTTAGTTTACTTGGGAGTTTGGTAGTTTTCAGTTTGGATCTGGTAGTTTGATCAGACCAACAGTGTTTCCTACAGAGTTAAACTGTTGCAGCTAAAACAAGATTACATTAACCAGATTATGATTAAAGTTCTGTAAGGCTTGATCTGTGTGAAAATCTTAATTAAATTTTGAACAGAAAAAGTAATTAAAAAGTGTTAAGTAATCCAAGTTCAAATGAAGCATTCCAAGTCAAGTTGAACAATGTATTTCAGCTGGATCCAAAATGTTTTTTATTGTAGTTCTTTTCTTCTCTAAAAATTGGAGAATTTTCTGCTTCAGTCCAGACACTGAACAAAAAAAATCCATTTTTAACCCAATTCTGGTTTTCAGTGTAACTTTACTAAGCGATTCTACAGATAAATTTTCCTCTTCCTTTTTAAGTATCAAAAGATATTTGAGCTATTTTATCACATTTTTATATAAAAAAGTATAGAAATGTTTTATCCTTACATTAAGAATTTTTTACATTCCATTTTTCTTCTGTATCACTGAGCTGTAATTACTTTATTCCAAAGAGACAAAGTTAGCCTTGAAAAGTGGGGGATGATTCCTATTTTTGATAGCATAAATGAGGCATACTGATCAAAGTGAAAACTTCTAAAAAGAAAGTTGTGTGTAAGCCACTGGATCTATGGGACAGTAGTAATTTATATACCATCGCTTATTCAGGCTTGCACTCCTAATTATGCCTCAGAAAAAGATAATTATTATACCATAGTGATTAGTGCTTTCATTATATGGTAGAAATAGTCTTGATACAAAGTTCTTCCTCAAAAAAGCACATGTAAAGAATTTCTTCCCAACATCATTTTGTAGTATTGGAAACAAAAATTATATGAATAATAGTTGAGAGCCATGTGGCTCTGTGTTACAAGTCCTGGTGTTCTAGCATGGTCTATAATTGCATAGAGCAAATTCAAATTCTGTAAAAGGAGGGAATCCTACGTGGCTGGTTGGTGGGTGAAATGGTGTAACAATATCCATATGCATTTTCTTATATAAATATTTATACACAAATCAGTGATTCACATACCGTTCAGATTCAAGGTCAAGAGTCCTCCTGTGCTTACTGGCAAGTAAGGCTAACAGCAAACATCTGGATACTTTTGGCTGCTTAGCCTGAATAACCAAGAGTCTATTTACAGTTGTGTCAACCAGGTGTGGCCTTTATCATAAGCCCAGAGTGCTCAAACTCTTGCCTATGGAGCCAGAGCAAAATGTCTTAAATACTGTGACACTGTCCCACAGATAAGGTATCCAAAATATATTCATTTCTTCTAGTTGGGCTATCCCTGGAACCAATATTCACTCAGACTGAAAGGATTGCTTACATTTTTTTTAAAATGTGTGTGGAGGGGGAAAAAGGCAAACTGCCCTGGCTGCATATGCTAGCCACTTCTCCTACAGAGCCCTGATCAAAACTGAAAGTTGGCTTCCCCAGGTGGAAGGCCCATAGAAGGACAGACAACTTGATCTCAAGGGCTAAGTACAGAGGTTCAAAAATACCAAGGCAGAATCAATTCAATATTTGCAGTTTTTTCTAAGCTGCATAGATTCTACCGATAAGGAATTAAACTAAGGTTCGGTGTTCTGGCGGCCAAAGCAGGCAGAAGCCTGCAGAGGGGGCTCACACACACCTCCCCTCAGACTCTGCCAAAGGCTACCAAACCCAGCTGATTGGACTGCCTAATTGGTTGCTGGACACATGCCCCACCCCGACTCCCAGCTCTTAGGGAGAGGGCCAGCAGACAATTTCTCCCCAGCCGCACCTGCTCACCAGCCATCCACCTCTCTGAGAGCTGGCAAGCATGGGAGGGGGATTGCACCCTGCTTCCTGACACTGTCCCTGCCCTCCCACCAGAGATCTGTGGGGTGCCAGAGGAGGCCCCAGCCCTGCCCCCTCATCAGTCACCAGCATCTCCCCACCTTCACTGTGCAGACCCCTGATGGGGGCAGGTTTGGTGCTGGCCAGGGAATCATATCCCCCCTCCTCCATCTCTCAGAGAGGCTGGCAGCTGGTGAGGGGACAGGGCTGGCACTTTCTCCACCTGGCTTGCTGGGCTGCAGGTTGGGGGGAAAGCCCCACACCATGAAGATCCCTGCTGCAAGTGGCCAGTGCTGGGCTGGGGGATGTGTTCTGCCCCCCTACCCCCCCACACTCAGAGAGCCTGGGGGGCCAGGAGAAAAGCCCCCCATCCCTACAGTGGCTCCCTCCATGTAGATACCTCCAGTGGCTCCCTCCATGTAGGGGAGGATGATACTGGGCCATGGGGGTGCATTCCCCCCTCTCAAAGAGGTAAGCAGCTGGTGAGGGAGTGGGACTTGGGGCTGGGGCAATGCCAGCCTTGCTCACCAGGCTGTGTGGGGACAGAAAGCCTCCACTGCAGGGTCGTTCCCTCCCCTCACACTGGGAATCCCTTCCCCTGCTTTCCATCCACCAGGTTGGCATGCAGAGGCAAAAAGCAGGCTGGGGAACAGAAGCTTTACTGTATCAGCTCTGTGGCAACTGGGGGCAAAGCTGGCCCTGCTGGAGCAGACAATACAGCCCAGGGCCACAAGGCATCCTGGGATGCTGGGGTACTGTGAAGTAACTTGAGTTGGGAGGGGATCTGCAACAGTACCATAAACCAGTTTTACCTAAATCAATTACGTCTAATTCTACATCCATCCAGGTTTATTTTAAATTAAGTTCAGCCATTTTGAAACCAGTTTATGTGTGCTGAACTTCTCTTCTGATACAGGTTTAAACCAGTTACTAATCTCTTAAGCCAGCTGTGTGTAACCTCTGTCCAAAGCCAAGAGGCCCACCCCCAGTTCAAGAGATTAGGCTGATGGAAGAAGGTGAAATGTCCATCTTCAGCAGATGAAATGTGCAGCAATAGCAAATCTAGTCCATACATCATTAATGGACTTTCGGCGAGTGCTCGTGTTAGTTGGCCCTAGCAGTATTTTAATTCAGGAAAGGATCGTACTCTCCACTGTGCTCTGTAACTTTGCCAGAAATACAATTCATGGTTGTAACTTGAATCTTAGTGTGATTTTTTTAGTAGTTCTCAGATTTTGTGCTCTGCTTTTATTCTACTTAAAATGTTTGCATCAAAAATCTAATGACATATGGCTCATTCCTAGGTATTATATTATCTATGGTACATTACAGCTTAGCCACAATTTAACCCCTACTTAAATAATACCTGGTGTTTCTATAAGTATAACATTTTTCTACAAGTTTGCATTGTTTTACAGAGTCAAATTAAATTTAAAAATCGCATAAAAACAGAAATATTATTTCAGCTTTTATTCCAAAAATAAACAGTAGCTACTTCAAACATATTCATCTCCTATCAGTTTCCTGACACAGTTTATTTTAGATAAGTGCCTCAAAATCAGGTTGGCATTCCCACTACTGGGTATATCTAGAGAACAAACACATATTCTATTATTAATGTTGTCACTTAAATAGGAGATTATTATAATTTATCTGCTTGTATTAGGGGATGCTAACTGTTACCCGATCAAGGTCAGGGCCTCATTGCATGAGCTGCTTTACAAAACACAATGAGCAAGCTTCTGTTTTGTACATGTACATTTTTAGGCATCAGATCACAAAGCAAGATTCTACTGTGTCTCATGTAATGGGCTGAATCCAGCTAAGCTATCTGAACGCCTTATTTGTCTCCTTTTTTGTGCTATGCAGCTAAACCTGTCCTACTCTGCACACTTGGAAAAGATTATGGTCGCTGAAGATTCTAACTCCCTTTTGGCTCCATTACAGTTCAGTTTTGCCATAGGACCGTATAACTGTTGTGGAAATCTCTGAAACTCTAGTCAGCAAAAAACTACAACTCATGGCTTTCTGATGCTACTCAGGCACAATGGTGGCAACAAGAATGGTTATGTCCATGCATGGGAGACCTAGCCCTTCCTTCTGAGGGAATTTTAATTCTAATCTTTCACATCATGTTATCCTAACCACCAGGTTACAGGGAGGGATGAGAGCATCCTGCTGTTAAAGCTAGGGTGCCAATACTCCAGATTATAATACTGTAAGTGGTGTATTTAGCATTAAATAGTCATTGGAAAAAATGCATAAATTGCCATGGCATGCCCACTTCCCCGGGCCCTACGGTCAGGTTCCTTCTTTCTTGCAGTCCCTCTAGCTCCAAGTATCTTTCCCTCTTGGTTGTCCAGTGGATCAGATTCAATAGAAAGGGTGGAGGGTGCTCTCAGTCATCACTAGCCTTGATTGATAGCACCAGCCTTGATGGATGCTGCTGGGTGTGGGTTCAAGCTCCCTGAGTCCTAGGGGTGTTTAGAATCCAGGTTTTGCATGTACTGCACAAGTGCTCTAAGTTATAGAAGGAAGAGCTATACACTGAAATCAATGCCTTTTGTCATTAGGGTAGATACAATCATCTGGATCAGATCCTCAGTGCTACTAAGATTTATCTTACACCATCAGGTTCAAGTAGAATTCTGAGCAAATGGACAGATTTTAGCTTGGGTTAAACTCCAGATTGACAATGGAGTTACAAGCCTCCTGTGTGAAACAGGATCCATCTCTGGAGGTGCCTAAATGCTGCCCATTTAAATAAAAGTAAGAAACCCACGAAATGGAAAGACTGAAATGGAAGTGCATTAGCTCCCTACTGAAAGAATAGAATAGACGTAAGCTAACTAGTATCCCTGTCTCCACTGGGTTCCATAAGCTGGAGATTAAGCTAAAAGACATTTTTGCAACAAAGAAGAATTTAGCCCAACATGTGACAGTCCTTATCGCAGAAAAGGTTCAACTCAGGAAAATCTGTCCCTATTCAGAAAAGCACTTTTGCAAACGTTCAAGTCAGAGGTGTCAAACATACAATCCACAAGGTAGATCCAGCCTGCAGAGCCTCTCTGTCTAGCCCAGCAGTTTACCGGTGGGTTACTAGAAGTTGGAAAGGAATGGCCTGCTGCAGAATCTGGGGCCCATGGCCCTGCTGGGCAGGGCCATTGTTAGTGAGTTTGGCTTGCTGTCACTGCTCCCTGGAGTTACTGCTGCCACCATCAGACCCCCTGCCACCTCCACCACCATGATAATTACTGCAGCAACTCTTGTGGCCCAGGTTGGATCCAACCCATAAGAAGGGCCCCAGGTGAGTTTGACACCACTGCTCTAAGTTAAGCACATCATCGGTTTGTTCCTGAGTAGAAATGAGTTCCTGATTCATAGCTAATCACCTCAGTCCTGCAAAGACTTACACAAATGTTCAACTTAATGCATGTTGTAAATAATTCCATCAAAGTCTTCTGAAGCCCACAGAAGGGGCTGTTATTTTTTAAATTTATGCATTTGAGACAGTACTGGTGGTCATAATTGCCAGAGATTAGGTTATGAAAATAAGTCTATCATTTCTCATTTGTAAGTGATTCAAAGGAACTCATCATTTATATTAATTAATTTCTTCAGTTTCTGGGTGAGGTTTGCGGGGGGGAGGGTTTGTTGGTTTTTTTGTCATGTTCAGTTGTTTGAACTACAAAGGGTGGCTTTATTGTGAATTGGGAAACATTGCACTTTTCCATTTTTATGTTTTTTTTCCTTTAAATTAGATGCATCATTTGACAAACTGGAATCCTTTAAATGTAGATTTAATTGATTAATATAAATCTCATTCTGGCTTTAAAGTACTGGAGAACTTCACTGCTTATTTATATTTTATGTAGTTATGTATGTGGCATTTAATAGCTTTTTAAAGCCAAGTAGATGGCTACACTAATTAATAATAATGATATAATTGTGGGTTTTATAACAAATTAACTATCCAAAAACTAGGCTGAACAACAGTGACATAAATGTTAGTGTGTTTGCTTCACTCTAAGTCTAATTTACTGAGAGGAAAGTGTAGACTACAGCATAAAGAGCATAAAATAAACAATTTATAACAACAAATCTTCATTTACAAGTTTATATCAGACAGAAATATCTTTCTCTGTTAGGTAATATTCTATGAATGGCTTGGTTGTTTTCAGGGTATACTAGAAATATTATCACTTCAGTAGGTACCAGTATTATATTTTAAAAGAAATGTATACATACTAATACTAGCATTTTTCATTTTCATCCCAGGACCTCAAAGCACTTTATAAATATTATGTTAGCTTCACAACATGTCCATGAGATAGATGATTTGTCATTGAGCATAATACTTATCTTTGTTAACACAGAATTAAGGTGCCTGATGGCTTCTTGTGCTCTTTCAGCAAAACTCAGGCTTCAGAAAACAAAAAATTACAGAGTTAAAGTTCATATTCACAAAGTCATAACTGCCTTGACCTGCTAACTCCTAAATTGGCAATTTCCATGGGAATTATTTGCAAGCTCTCCAGTTACATCTGTTGTGTAAGGTATAGCCATACTTATAATTGAAGGGATTAGCTGGATCAGCTTGAACGAGCTATAGCTCTGATATGAGGTTATCTTGGAAGGACCATATCCCTCTGTGGCAAGTAACCCCCTATTCCAGACTGCTGTATGTGTGATAAAGAAAAGGGTTGCCTCTCTACTTTCAGGAATTCCGTGTGCCTCATTTCAGCATTACATTGTGCAGGTAGCATAGATATTCTTTCCATGGTGCTTGTCAGCAATTAGACATGAGAGGAGAGGTAAATGGTTTTAGTTATTATAGTTAGTGGAAATATAGTGTTAGATAGCATCATACGAGTAAGGATAAAGGGACCATAATGGTTAGCATATATGGTTGTCTTTCTGTAAAGTGTGCTGTTGTAAGACAGATGTAGTCAATTCCTATCCATTACAGGTCAAAGGAAGAAAAAGTTGGAGTGTTATGAGCATATCAGAGCATCAAGAAGGCAGAACCTTAACTCCAGAATGTGCCTTTGCCCTGTATTCCCTTGTTTTCAGACGTCTGAGTTTTGGATGAATTCACAGTTCCGGAAGGGTACAAGTTACTGCAGATAACCTTAGCTCTCTAATAACACAGTTTTTAGGTTTCTCACTAAATTTAATAGTATCTTTTGAAAGGCAAGGGGGAGGGGTTCTTACAGGAGTTAGAGATCATTCATTCATAGAGATACAGTTTTCATACAGGTTTACAGCTGGGAAGGAAAAGTAAAAGCAGGATAAATTAGTCTGCAGGGAGTAGCATGCTGCGATGACTGGCCTGCTTCTGGTACCTGAACTAGCTCATGTAAAAGTAACTCTGGTATCTTTAGACTATACTGCACTCTCCAGTGTAAATATGCCCTTAGAGGTGTCATTATTGTCCAAGGTAGATATAAAAATATGCATGCAACATTATAGAACAGATAACAAAATGAGTGGAAAAAGCACAATTCGAATGATCTAGAAAGTAAGCATATTTTTGTAGGAAATATAATGTAACCAATAACCATCCTGTTTATAAGACAAATAATATAATGTTCCCCAGATCAGTAGTAAATATCCCAAGTGTCTTGGGTTAATGGGCAGAGAACTCTTCAGAGACTCCAGGGACATAAAGGGAAAATTATTTATAAAAATAGCATAGCTATTCCAATTTGGATCTTGTTAAGGCACATAAAAATCTAGGGAACTGAACTACTTGGGTTCTTTGCAATGTGATTTAATAAGTCAGAGGTATGATATATACCATGTTTTATCTGTAATAAATAAATACATCATTTATAACCAGTTATATATAAAGGACTTATTGAACATAAAACTAACAGTTATTGTCTCAAGATATACTAGTCAACATAGTATAACATTTCTGATACATTGTTGCCACTGTGAATCCCATAATGCATCATATTATTTTATCAATTCTCTAATCTGTAAAATTAACTCACACTGGTAACTGCCTCCATCTCCCAGTAAAACCACGTCAGGCCAGAGCAAACATTTCATTTTTAAAGAATGAAATAGGGATAATTTAGCACAGGAGGTTTTGGTGCCAGCACAATATTGTTCACTAATTACTCAGACTTGCCATTGAATCATACAGAGAAAGGCAAGAAATGACCAAGCAGTTCATCCCATCTGATCGCCCTCTGTTTTTCAGAACTAATGATGAAGCACTAAACGGTACCATATGGGCGTGTAACAGGGGACCCTAACCCTGTCACTCAAGTGAAAAAGGGAAGAACAGGGGCTGGATCCCTGGGGCTAGAAGGGAGGGACCCGTGTCAGTGAGCCTTTAAGAAAATGGAGCAGCTGGTACGAAGATAAGACACTCTGGTAAAGGGTAAGATGAGGCAGGCAATTGGCTGGCTGAAAGGGCCCTTGGACACTTAAACCCCAGCTGGAAGCCAGGCAGGAGGGAAGAGAAAGAGAAACCAAGTTGCTGGAGAAAGAAGGCGCTCTTGGGTCGTGCAAAGACATGGGAGTTCTTGTGTTGCAGGCATCAGAGACTTCAACTCAGCACCATAAGGAGCCGCCAGCAGCAGCAGCACAACTCCTCCTGTGATGCTTGTGTACTCCCCGTGAGAGAGCTGCTGTTGAAGTGCTAGCATCCCTTTTTCTGTTTTTGATTTCATTTACTGTATTGTACTCCAGCAAGTTCCACTCTGTAGCAGGCCCAAGGCCATCTGCCAAGTGTCTGGGCTTCCCCCGCAATTGGACTGGCCTGCTCAAAGCTTCCCCAGTTTAAGTAAGGCAACAGCCTACATTTTGTTGGAATTAAGCTGGCGTGCTGGGAGAGGCTGAATGGGCAGTGTGCAGAAGCCACAGTGGGGTGCTGGTGAGGTGCAACAAGGCTTAGGGGCCTGCCAGAGCCAGCTGTAAGCTAGACACAGCCAACGGTCTGGAGAGCTGGGGACCATAGCCCACAGGGCAGAACCAGGGTTGAAGACCCCACATCAGAGTAGGCCAGAGCACATAAGCTGGGCCTGAGTGTGGTGGGCCTAGGCTGAGAGAAAAAGGGGGCAGAAACTGGGAAAGCCAAAACCCCAACAAGTGTTTGGAGACTGGAATGGGACAAGTGGTATCTTGAGGCAAGGTGCCTCCAGAGGACAATATCCAATAACACCTGCAAGGCATAGACCGGACCACGGAAGTGGAAGGAGGTCATGATTATAGCCCTTAAGGCTTGAATTGGGAGAGTGCCCTGAAAGGGGTGACTCCTCCCATATTGGTTGCGCACTGTGCTGTAGTACCTGGGGAGAAGCCACCCTTTTTCTGCCAGCTGCCGCCGAACTCAAGAATTCAAAAATAAGATCAAGTTGTGTCAGGCAGGAGATCAGAGGCAGAGTAGAAACTGGGGAAGCTTTGAGCAGGCCAGTCCAATTGTGGGGGTGCCCAGAGACTGGGCAGACAGCCTTGGGCCTGCTGCAGAGTGGTTTGAAGCTACACCACTACAGGCAGGATGCAAGAAACACTCAGTCCTGGAGTTTCTTCAGAGGGAGTGTACTCACTGCTAAGGGGTGCTGTATGTTTCCTCTGTTCTGCTGGCTCCACCGGCTGGTTTGTGGGAGGGAAGCTGAATCATGGCTCTTCTCTCTCTCCACATTGATGCACCAGTCACCTCTGAACTAGTAGCTAAGGGCCAATCCTTGTGCTCCTCTGACCAAAGGCACTGCATTTCTGATTACTCCTGATAAGTAGGGATCCCTGTAAATTGCACCAGAAGTTCCCCCCACAGCGGCTTCTTTAATGTTTTTCATTTCGCCACTTACTCCCCCTCCCTCCTTCCAATTGGCAGGGGTTATGCCACAGTTTTTGCTTCCTCTGTGATCAGCAGCAAACAGCCTGGCTGGTGGGGGCATCTCCAGTCAGGGGCAGGGGGAGCAAGTGGCAAAATGAAAAACATTAAAGGAGCCATTGTGGGGGGCATTTCTGACATGATTTACAGAAATCCATACTTATAAGGTAGCAAAAAAGGTAATTAATAAAGAAATTCCTTATTCTATCCAACTGTATAACAATGTTAGAGCTACAAAGTATCTAAAGCAGTGATTCTCAGCCAGGGTGCTGTACCACCCTGGGGTGCCACACAATATTATTACTGTTAAGTGTGCAGTGATTCACAAGATAAACCCAGAAATCTAATAGGAATCCATAGTGTCAAAAATGTTTCGGACCAATTGTTGTCTTTCTGAGTTCTTTGCAATAGAAGAATTGCTCTATTATTTTTTCCATAGTCAAGAATGAGTGAAAACTAAGAACTGGCATTTTCTGAGGGATGCCTTGAGTCTAACACCATGTACCTTGAGTGTTAGGAGGTTGAGAATCACTGATCTGTACTTATAGACTGTATCTTTTCTTTGTCTAGAAAAAGGGACAGGCGAGACAGAGTGGTTATTAAAGAGTGTGAGAATATGGAAGGACTTTGGAAATGCAATCTTCTCAAGTCTAGACAGAATTTTGAGATTAGAGGTGAAAATCTGACCAAGAGATGTCCACTATTACCCTTCCAAAGAGAGACATGGAGGAACAATTAATGTTCCAAGCAGTACTATTCCCTCATTTTTCAGCTGAATCTTAGTATGAAGGGGATGCTCACCATGTCACTTAGAATACCTGTTCCTCAACTCCTGCACTGACATGTGGACACATTTTTCCATTGTTCTTGTGCAGAAGAAGGAAAACAACCCTTCAGCCATTGTTTCCCTCCACCTCCTACACCTTTCTGTATAATTTTCCTTCTTCATGCAATGCAAGCATATATTAGGAACAGCAACCCTTGCATCTGTTCAGGCAGTTATAGTCAATGGCCCTTGAAGTCCTTTCCAACCCTGTGAGCCTATCCCTCCAATGTTGTGGGGGTTATTTTAATTTAATGGTACTAATATTTGCAATGAGAGAAGCTCAGCCATTTTTTGCTAGATAGCCAGATGGTGAATATTGGGTCCACTGACCATTTTACTTGTAGTATAAACTTTTCCTTCTTTATCATATAAGCCATCACTTTCTGCATTGATATTAGATATGGATATTTTGTATTTTAAACAAGGAGTGCTCAACCTCCAGTCCACAAGCCATACCTGGCTTGCAGCACCATATTATTCACAGGGCTGGGTAGGGGCAGCGCAGGGTCCCAGGGCCCAATCCCAGTGTAGGATGCTGGGAGGGAGCAGCCCCAGGGCCCCAATCACAGTGTGCAGGGCAGGAGGGGGTGGTACTGGCTCCATAGGGTACAATCCCAGTATGCAGGGGGTCAGAGGGGACAACACTGAACCCCCAGGATCCAATACCAGCACAGAGGGGGAAGAAAGCAGTGGCACTGGCCCCTCAGAACTCAATCCCAGAAAACAGGGGGCAGGAGGTGGTGCTGACCCCTTGGGACCCAATCCTGATGTGCAAGGGATAAGAAACAGTGGCACTATCACCGCAGACCTAATCTCAGTGCACAGGAGGTAGGAGGGGTGGCACTGTTCCCCTGGGACCCAACCCCAGCATGTGGCGGGCAAGAGGGGATGGTCCCAGGCTTCCAGGTTCCAATCTGAATGAATAGGGCAGGAAGGGAGCAGTGCTGGGCTCTAGGGCCTGATCCAGCCCACAGCCCACTCATCTGGCCACAAGGCCAAAAAGTCGAGCACCACTGTTTTAAACAATCAGGTTGGAATTTTCAAAGAAGCCTGTAGATGTTAGGCCCTTAACTCCCCCAGGCTCCTTTGAAATATTCAGCCTTAGATATGAATATTCATTGTTTATACTGTTTGAACACTCTTTTCTTGGGGTGTTGTTACACATCGTAATTAATTAACACATACTAAACGCACTTAAACCATGAGTGTCCCCACGTTAAAGCAGAAACTTTCATCCTAAATGCTCTCTGAGCTTTTCGGAGTTACACTACTTCAAGTGATGGTTATCTCTCAGTTGTGCTACACAGCTCATGTTGAAATATTGTCAATCCACTCCCACTAAAATAAAATTAACAATTTGGGTCCTTCAGCATCCCAGGATGCACTTCTCCCACCCCCTGGCAGCCGAGCCTCCTGGCAACACAGCAGCCCCAAGCCAAGCAGCAAATGGAGCTTTCCTCCCTCCTTCCTGGTCACTCCTGCTGCAGCTCTGTGCTCACAGGGGAAGTTGGAGTGTGGGTCTGCTGGGAGAGAGGAACAGGCTCCATGCACCTGCTGTCACAACCTCCCTCTCAGCACCTCCATGCTCTGGCTTTCCTGACCGCTGTACAGACACACCCGCCAGGCGGGGGTTTAGCATGGTGGGAGCATGAAACATACTTCCCGTCTCCCAGTAGCTCCATGCCCCTGCTTCACTAAACCCCCTCCTCTCCTTCATCATTTCCCCAGGCTGCTTCCTGTCCTCCCTGCTTGGCAGAATCCCTCTCTTTATGTTGCTTTTTCCATAGCCTCCCTGGATGCTCCCCACAGCAGCCAGTCACCTCATGCCTGCTTCCTGAGCTGCTGCTCCAGCATCTGTTGCTAATCATCTGCTTGTGGACAGCTGGGGGAGTTAATTAGGTCCTTCACCAACCCTTCCCAGGTTGCTGCCAAGTGAGATGTATGTGCCCACAACAATGAACCCTTATGTTTTCCATGAGTATTATGGAACTGAATCAAGTGACATTAAAAAATGTATTAGAACCTAAAACATAATGGAGCTTTTTTGGATGTATCCATTTAAACTATTCCATCCACTAAGCATCTGACTCTATGTGCTGGACCCATCAAGCTGGGAGTTTCCCTATTATGTCTCAGTGTCTGGAAAAACCCCAGTGAACACAGTGAGCAACATTTCCCCTCTGCAGTGTATGATTCCTCATGCTCCTAGATGTGCTGAATTGGATCCTAGCCACACCCCTGTTTCCCAGCCTTCTAGCAGCCGTCAGAGCTGTTCAGGTCAGAGATGGTATTAAGCTTTAACATGAGACTGTTCAGAGCACAATCTAACTGTAACACTGCTTAACTTTCAATAGATTTAGCACATGCTAATTGTAATGTGTAACAGTACACTTGCATAGAGTTTTTAGATGCCCCTGCATCGAATGCAGTCAGCTGATTAAGCCAGAATGTATTTCCAATCACCAAAGGACATTTGAAACAAAAGGAAGTGGTTATGAGAGAATGCTCCCAGTATGTTGGCATCATTGATCAGATGTTTTTCTTGAATGGTAGGATTTAGTGCCCCAACTGAGATCCAGACCCCTCATATTAGATGCTGTACATACACATAGTCTTTTAGTGTGTACAGCTAGTTGTAGTACATACTGAGAAGCGAGTCCTTCCCTAGGAGTTTTCAGTTTAAGTAGGACAGAAAGAGAAAAAATTCCCACCTAACAGATGGAAAATAGAAGCAGAAAGAAAATAAGGGTTTAGTCCTGCACCAATTGTGGGAGAGGATTAAATAGGATTGAATGTGAAGAGATTTATCCAAGTTCACACAGGAAGTGTATGGCTGGGTCAGGAACTAAAGTCCCCACAGTGTCTTAACTGCAGTCTCCTTCCTTTGCATTAACATTAACGTATGAGTTTTAAGTTTGTAAATGTTTATAATTTACATGATGATTACTTGAGTTACTTTGACTCTTCTTGCAGGTAAAAATAATTTGTATCTCCCATCTCATATGCCGGTAGCTGTTTTCTTGGTATTTGCAAAGATACTCATTCAATATGTTCTAGAAATTTTGGAAGTTTGTTAATGAGGAATTCTGCTTTACATGATATATCAGTGCAATTTCCTCTACTTTAAATTGTTGGAAGTCCTCATTAACTAATTTTATTATTATAAAGTTATTTGCCAGTATAGCACTAGGAAAAACAAAACAGATTTAAATCATAAAGCTTTCTTCATAATGATTTTAACAGCTTTTGTTCCTTAAGGGCATGAGGAAAAGGTGTTGCATATGCATACAACTTTGTTGCCAATAGAGCTGAAATAAAATTAGTTAACAAAAACCCAGGGAATTTACAGTTTTTATGGAATGCTTTTACTATTCAAAAAAAAAACCTACAGTAATATAATTTCTGTTCCTGCTTATATTAATTGACTAACAGATTGTTTCATACTGAATCTTCACGTGATTTATTTCTCCAAAAGCCTTGCAAGGCCAAGAGCAAAACAGATGGAATAGACTATAATTGTATGATGCTATTTTCTTTTAATAAATTCTATTGTCAGAAAGCTAATAGGAATGACACAACTCCCTCATATACATGGGTTCCATTGTATTAGGCACTGTACCAATGAATTTGAATGAGGAATTCTAGTTTTATGCTTAGGCTGCTATATTAAGACTCTGACTCTGAGTTCAGTGTATAGCTCTTTTAGACCTCTTGGATGATCTTGAGCAAGTCAAGATACTTAGACCCACAACGTGCAAAATTGGAATATCACTACTCTACCTTATGGGGTATTATAAGGTGTTATCTGGATCATGCTTGGGCAGTTCAGTGATAGTTTATTGAACCTGTCAATCCCAGGTGGGCCTTGTCAGCCATCTTCAGACCCACAGATAAGGCAATCATGGAAGATAATTATCCTCGACTGCAAGAAATTGTCATTGACTTTAGTGATGAGGGCCACATAAGCAGGGGGTACTGTCCTTCCTCTGTATAGCTTAATATGTAAGGCTTTGATCCCCCAGCCATTTATGTGCATGCCCAACTGTATGCACTGTGATTATTACAATTAATTTCAATGGAATTACATTAAGTTAAGCAAGAGTAAAAGTGTTTGCCAGATCAGGACCTAACAGCCCATATAATATATTCAAGGTGCAGTGGTAGGGTCACAATCAAATATAAATAAATTTTAAGTGTATGTAAATATTTGCTTTATTATCATCATAATAAATTATGAACTATTTCCAATGACCCCAAAATCCTAACCAGCCTTAACCACAGAAGGAAACATGATGTGATCACCAATGTGATGTCGCAACTGATAAAGCAAACAAAACTCTGGCTTGCATCCATAGATGCTTCTCAAGTAAATCTCATGATGTCATGCTCCCACTGTACTCAGCCTTGGTTAAGCCATAGCTGGAGTACTGCATCCAATTCTGGGCTCCACAGTTCAAGAAGGATGTCAAGAAGCTTGAGAGAGTCCAGAGGAGAGCCATGCGCATGATCAGAGGGCAAGAGAACAGGCCTTATGATGAGAAGCTGAGAGCCATGGGACTCATCAGCCTGGAAAAGTGTAGGCTCAGGGGGAACCTGGTGACTGCCTGTAAGTACATAAGGGGTGTACATCAGGATCTGGGGGAACGTCTGTTCACCAGAGCGCCCCAGGGATAACAAGGACCAACAGTCATAAACTCCTCCATGACCGTTTTAGTCTGGACATAAGGAAAAACTTCTTTACTGTCCAAGCCCCCAAGGCCTGGAATAGACTCCCACCAGAAGTGGTGCAGACACCTACTCTGGACTCATTCAAGAAATGCTGCTATTATCTTGCTGCGGTCCTTTGACCCTAGCTGACTTCCTGCCCTTGGGGCAGGGGGCTGGACATGATGATCTTCAAGGTTGCTTACAGCCCTAATGTCTATGAAATCTATGAAGAGGGCCAAGCTCAGTTTTATAGGTCAGCCTTACCTATGGGCAACTTGGAAGAATACACATAACTTTTGTTTGAGAAGCTTACAAATAAGGCTGAAATCAATGATACAAAGGAAGTGTTATGTGAAACGAGTAAACAATTAGGAATGGTCAGAAATGAAAACAATATACTCAAATGGTGCAAATAAGAAATAAACTACAAAAAATTGTGGCTCCTCTAGTTAGAAGCTACAAACAATATATAAGTCATTTCACTGCAAAGCAAAACTGAAATAAATCCATTATTTTGGTACAGATTTAACCAGATTCTTCACTCTCCAAAATTTTGCTTTATTTACAAGATAGCTTTTCAGCAACAGCTAGAAAAAAAACTATAGATTTTCACCCACACTCAATACAGACACTATTCTCGTTTGAAAATGAATTCATTCTGACTTTGAGATGAGTTATTTTTGTTTGAAAATGTTCCCATTTTTCACTGGATAAAAAGACCTATTATTTGCTTGAAAAGGTTCCATACCTAAGGCATCTTTTCAAATATGAGCCCAGTTTTGAATTTATAATGAAATGTGAAAAAACATTGAATTTCAAGTAGAATTTCATGACTTCAGTTACTTCATACATAAGTACAGTATTGCAATGCAGTGAAGTATTCCTTTAAAATATTGTTACAAATGCATTGTGTCATTTATTTAGGCACTGAAGTAAAATATATAAGGTAACATAGAATTTGGACTCTATATTAAAAACCATTAAAGGAAGATGCCTGTTTAAAAAAATGCATTGACCAATGAGTTAATTTGCATTAGTAGGTTGACCTGCTAAGTATCTGGTTGTTAAAGACTATCCCAATGCTAACAATCAAACAACTAATAAGAAAATCATTGTATTACACAGAATTACTCTCAAATGAATACCTCCTAAAGAAATAGACGTGTTCAGAATATATTTACCATGCATCAAGGTTATCCATTAAACTGGTGTCTCCTCTACTACCTAACAGCATACATTTTCAGGCCTAGGTTTCACACATGACTGGTAATAATTATCCTTCATCCTTTGTCTCTGTCACACTTCATAATACTGAAGATTTTCAGCCTTAAAAAAAATCCAGAGATTTAAAAATACCTGAAACACATTTTACACATATCATTCCACCTTAGTACATGTAAACAGCATGTTTTAATCAAACAGCTCTTTAGAAGTGGAAGGGAGAGAAGACCTGCTTACAACACCACTGAAAGTAAAGAGAGGTAGTTAGATATGTTTGTCTGAAGTCAGGCAGGGCAAGGTAGCACCTTAAAGACTGATTTGTTCAGTCAGAAATAAGCTCTTGTAGGCAACACATATACTATAAATAGCATCTGATGAAACATGCTATTGCCTACAGCAAGGGTAGGGAACTTTTTTTGGCTAGAGTGCTGAAAAAACCAGAATGTCTACCTTGGAAGGTGCTGGAGTGTCAACATGCCAGAGCCCATGGAGCCCAGTCTGCTTGCAGCAGGGCTTGCAGCTTCCCAGCTACCTGCTGGGAGCAGCCTGGGCTCCATGGCTGGCAGCAGCTGCTTAGAGCCTGGGCTGGCGGTGGTGTGCCAAGCAAAATGGCCTTGTGTGCCATGTTCAGCACGCATGCCAGAGGTTGCATAAAAAATAAATTTCTTGGGTTGGCAATCCTATTTGATTGCAGAAATAGTTTTATACTCTGCTTTCCCACCAGTAGGTCATACCCTGCTGCTCCCAACTGCACCCTATACATGCTGCCCCAACCCAACCCATTCCACTAGCCCTGCTCCCCCTGTCCCAGCAGACACTCTCAGAGAAGACTACCTGTGACCTAGCAGTATTATAGGCAGCCTGGGATTCAGCCACAGCAACACATGATTGAGAGAATGTTCCCTGCAAGGTACTGTGCTCCCACGCAGGCTAGGGACAAACATTCAAAAAGCCTGAGCCTGAATTGATTCTATCTTTGCAGGTTAGTCTAACTTGGCTAGGCTAAACCAGTTTGTAACTGTAAAGACATCCCAGACATGCAGGCACATGCCTACAGTGGCTCAGACTAGAAGCTGGGGGGCGCTAAAGCAGCAGATCCTTCCCTTCCAAAGGGCTGAGCTGAGGGCAGCGTGACCAGGACCTGGCAGGACACTCTGATTAGGTTCAGTGGTTATCACCCCTGATAACACCGTGTTTATCATCCCTAACTCAGTGTTTATCACTCCATTAAGAAAACAACAGAGGGACATTACCAGCTACCTGTTGATTCTGCCTTTGTGTTTCTGTGTAAGGCAGTGGGGATGGCAGAATCCATGCTTAGAGGGGAGGGGAAGCAGAAGCCAGGCAGATGCCTGCAGCCTCTTCCAGAGCTCCAGCTGTGGAGCCCAGAGAGCATGCCGGGTTCAGCCAGGTTTATCTCAGACCGGTTTTAGCCATTTTCAAACTGGCTTACATGCACTGAACATCTGTTCTGTTACAAGTTGAAACCACTTTCTAATCATTTAAACTGGTTTATGTGTAATGTCTGTCCCTAGCATCAGAAACCATATGTGCTTGCTGTCTGTCTGTGGGATCTTCAGTTAAACTGAAGCTGCTTAGTGTTTGTACTGACTGCTATATTTTTTTAGAGACTTTATTGGCAGCCAGTTTTACTCTGGTTTTTAATGACAACTGGCAACTTGGTTGCCAACAAAAGCTTAGGCCTTTCTGAAAAAATTGGTCTTTTAGGTGTTGCCTTGCTTTGTGCATTGAAATAGAAAGCCACTGTGTTGAATATGACACAAAAAGCACAGTACTTATATTTTAAATACTATATTGTCTGTTTTCACACTATTTAAAATAATTTCTGAAGTCAAGTAAATAGAATTCAGTGATTTAGTGGTTAAGACTTAGTACGTAATTTCCTAAAAATTCATTCAGTTCTTAACAGGATTTTAATTGAAATAATAATTGTAATAACTTTGTTCCTTTTTCAGTGGCTAGTGGTCCATAGAATTTGATACCATGTAGCTTTAGTAATGATGGATAAGCATATAATAATCTTTTGTAAAGGATATTTCCAACATGCCATTAGAAACTAAACAGGTACAGCAAATCAATGAAATTACAGTGCTAATTTAATCAATTTTAAAATATGGTGCTTTTAGGAATATATGATGAAAGGGATACCACATAATTTCATTTTATTTTCCATGTATAGTCATTTTTCTCATATCTAGGATCTGTTGTACAACATGATCAGTTTCTTGTAGAAATACTTTATGCCATTTCAAGGTTTTGAAACAGCTGTTTGATTAAATATCTTTAACTTTTACTGCCCATTCTTTGCAGATGATGTACAGAAATATTGGTAAACCTGTTCTTGTGAGGACATGGTGCCATTGCTGACTATAATAGCAAGAATTTGGCAAGGAATGAAATTTCATGGTGGACGACTATGAAGGTTTCAAGATCATTATTTTGCCTATTTACCTCTTTTTCAGAACTTAAGACCTATAAAAAGTTTTACAGTATCTGAATAACATATCTATGATTCTCATCTCACACTAAGGTAGCTCTATTAATTTTCATGGAAGTTTTCCATATTTATGCTGCAATGGGAGAAAGAAGGTTCAAGCCCTGTGATCCTAATTCTGCAAAACCTCACAAACATGTTAAACTGCAATTGTTTATACATGGACAAATGTGTCCAGTTTAACTCCCATTTACTTCAGTGGGAATGAGAACAGAACAAGAATGTGTAAATTCATAACATTTATAGCATTGCATAAAAAGGTGAAATACCAGAAGGTGCATATTATCTAATGTATTTTAAGCCAAGGCTAGAACAGTGACCGATAAAGATATTGGACATCTGAGAACAAAATTAAAATTCTGTCATTCATAGTATACATAGTATACATTCCTTTCATCTTTTAACATTTTCCGTTTTCTTAGATTGAATAGTGCAAACCCTGTGCCCTATGGAACTTAACCCACCAAATATTCCAGAGGTTTGATTTATAAAACTTCAGTGTAAGCTGCTTCTGAAGCTACTACACTTACAGTGTAACAATCGTGTACTTCAACATTGACAAATTATTTTCTGATGAAAGAAAGTGTAATACAGAGGCAGCAGATAGGAAAGACCAACTGAGTAGATTTTAGGATTGCTTTCTCTGGAAACAAATGAAGGAATAATGGCTTTGACTAGGGAAACTCAATAAGTAAAGGCAGTAGATAAAGCTATCCCAGTAACTGAAGATCCTACCATTTACCAGGAACCTCAGGACAAGATTGCACTGCATTCAAGCATCATTCTTGTCATAAGAAATTGAAAGGGACATAACAGAGCTTAATGACTCCTAGGATGCCTCCCTTCTTTTGTTATGGGACTTAATGATAATATCTGCTAAAGACAAACATTCCACTGGCAATATCTCACCTCCCTCCCCAAAAAATACAAAATATAAAAATTACAAATGTAAAGTTTGACATAAAGATCTAGAAAATGCTAATAAAACTTAGAGTGTCCTAAGGCTTTTAGACAACCTCTCAAAAGAAGGAAACAATTTCTAGTTAGTTGCAGAAAAGCAAAACATTAATGTATGTAAAACACTGAAAAATGTGCAAGGACATAGATTTTGATAATGATCTAGTCCCTGGCTTTAGGTAACAAGTTCAACTTCAATTTAGCTTGATAGTAGCCAAATATAGTTGCCATGGGATTGTTGTTTGGTCACCTGCATCAATTTATTTGATAGTCAATTCCGTTTCTAAAGCTAGGGACAGAAATTACACGTAAATTGGTATACGTGATCAGAAAACAATTCAAATTTGTAACACAACAGAAGTTCAGTGCATATAAACTGCATTCAAAATTGCTAAAACCAGTTTAAGATAAACCTGTACGGATGTAGTATCAGACTTACCTGATTTGGGTTGAATTGATTTATTGAACTTCTGTCCCAGAGCCCCGCCAGTTCAAGTTAACTCACAGTATCCCATCATCCCAGGATGCTTCTTTGCACCTCCTCTGCAAGCCCCCACCTTGTAGGGTGGGCAAGGTAGCCTTGGCCCAAGCTGTCTGCTCCAACTGAGCAGGGAGGCACGCTTTTGTGCCCCTATGTTCTGACCTGGGCCACTGCAGGCCTATAGCTGCATTTCCAGAATCAAAAGTGAATGTCTGTTCACTTGCTTATTGGTTAAATCTACGCAGATTAGACTAACCTGAGAACATCCAGCCCCAATCCAGCCTCGGGCTTTTCAAGAAAACTTATTCCATATGGTATAGAGAAGTAGAGACTGACCTCTCTAGCTGTCTATCTCTGAGGAAGCCTTTAAAAATGTATTAATTCACTTGGAAAGGATAATAAACCAAATAATTCAAGGGCAATGGCGGACTGATGGCAGGGGATGAGGAGGGGGCCATGGCTCCTGGGCGCCGGGCTGCAGGGGAGTGGGCACCGGCCGGGCCTTTCGGAGTTTTTATCATGTGACGTGACTATGAGAAGGATGGGGGGAGGGGCACAAATGTAAGCATTGGGCCCCGGGCACTGGAGACCCAGTGTACCTCACAGTTCAAGGGCAATAAGACATACCCTTTTCCAAGACTGAAAACATCCAGGAATCCAAAGGAGTCCTACAGGAAGAGAGTGTATACATCTGTCATGGTTAAGCAACAGAAGGTGATTTTTCAGTTCTACAGTATATTTGAAGAAACATAAAAATTCGACTTGTCAGTTGATGGAAAATCTAGCTACTCTTATAACCTAATAAACTTCACAGCAGACACCTGGGTCTTTATCAGGGTATGGACATTCACAGATTCAAGTGGCTTCTCCAATAAACATTAAAAACCTTTACTAATTTTAAGAAGTTGGCAGTAAGGTGAGCAAGGAACCATTTAGTCATATTCTACTCCCATTTTTACCCAGGCAAACTAAGTAAAATAGAAAAGGTACAAAAATATAAATATGAGTGGAATTTAGCTCACTGGTTAAATAACCTGACTATTCCTAAGAGATTTTTTTTACTTCCCATATGTATAGTCCAAGGAGACAGTTGTATTTTTCTCCATGGAGGTACACCTTTGCTAATAAACAAAGTATAGAGCAGCAATATTGTTATTGGCAATAAAAATTATAATAGAATAAGACTTATCTCAAGATGGGTGTGGACATTTCTTTTCTCATTGTATCCTGTTCCTATGTTCAGTATTTTTATAATTTCTCAAGCAAATTTGACTAAAAATTGCTGTGATGTTTTTCCATATGTCTATTGTATTTATTTACTGTCTACCTGTTATGATGGCACTTCCAGAAATTCTTAATTTATTACAGTAAATCAGTATTTCTACTATTGTTTATGCATTTTCAGAATCATGTTTAGTAAGTCATGTTTCTGGATCTATTACTCCATCATCATCATCCTTTCCATGAAAATCAGTGGATTAATGCTAGCATAAAACTGGTGAAACAGTTTTGTTTTCTTTTACTTTTGTCAAGTAACTAAAAGTCAGTTGGTCTTTTCTATCCATTCAGTTTTTTCTGACTGTCAAATATCTCGCCTGTTTATCATAAAGCTAATATATGCCTATTTTGTAGTATGTAATTGCAGTAACTCTGTGTCACTTCAAACCACTGTGTATCGCTTCTTAATTTATAACATCACTACTGTATTAAATTAACTCCCCTGATTTCTGTAGTTTTCAAAGGTGCCATTTTCTTTTTATCTCAGTGGAGAGGTACTAGACGGTACCCTATATCTATTGCAAAGTAAGTATTTATGTCTTTTAAAAATACTTTGCCAATAAACATGGATTTATGTTATAAACTTTTAAATGTTTATGATTGTAATCTACTTTATTGGAAGACAGAAGTGCTTCAAAACATCACAGACAGGTTAAGGAAAAAAACATAAACATGAATCCTGATCAATGGCTTATACTTCTCCTGGGAAAGGCTAGTGCTCACATTTGTCATGGTAACCAGAACATTTTATATTTCTTATACAGTGTTTCCTTCCTTTGTCTTTGGCCTCTTGAAAATATAATGAATCACAAGGCTTGCAGATGCTGGACTTTGATAATGAAGAGCTTCTAAGACTCTTGTGGTTTAGAACTATCACATCCTGAAAACTCAGTAGGAAGAGAAAGTTTGAAGAAATAGTTAATCTGAGACAGTCAATTACACCAGAATTTTAAATGCTAAAGGTATAACGGGCCAAGGAAGTGATCCTCCCACTCTATGCGACGCTGGTCAGGCCACAGCTGGAGTACTGTGTCCAGTTCTGTGCGTCCCACTTCAGGAGGGATGTGGACAACACTGAGAGGGTCCAGAGGAGGTCCACCTGCATGATCCGGGGACAATAGGGCAGACCCTACAAAGAGACTACGGGACCTAAACCTGGTCAACATGGTGACCGTCGATAAACTCACCAGGAGGGACCAGAAGGGTTTGGGAGAGACCTTGTTTCCCCTAGCACCCCCTGGCATAACAAGGAATAATGGCCACAAGTTGTTGGAGAGGAGGTTTAGACTAGACATCCATAAGAACTACTTCACAGTCAGGGCGGCTAAGATCTGGAACCAACTTCCAAGGGAAGTGGTGCTGGCTTCTACCCTGGGAGTCTTTAAGAGAAGGCTTGATGCCTACCTGGCTGGAATAATTTAAGCCCAGTTTTTTCTCCTGCCCAGGCAGGGGGTCAGACCTGAAGATCTACAAGTTCCCTTCCGACCCTACTTTTATGATTAAAATGTTAGTAGAAAATCAAGAATCATTTTGTTCTGTCTCTGCTTTGAATACCATTGAATTTTGCAGGTGTAAATGCTGATCATCAAACAATAAGATACTGTTTTAGCAGTGGTTACAACCCATTAGTTATCATTCTTCATGTCACAGTTTGTCTAGAATAGGTTGGTCAGTTCTTCTAACCATATGACTGAGGAAGGAAAGTGCAATATGAAATACAACCTGTTGCTTTTAATGTAGTCTACAAGTTACAAAGAAAATGTTGCTGTTTTATTGTATCATTTTGAAATGTGTTTAATATGTTTTATTTCTGAAATCATGAAGCAAATCAGCAGTCCATATTCTTTAATCAGGGTTCCATCTCTATCCTTTACTGAGAGTATAATCATTAATTTGTGAACCATTTTTGTTGAACTGTCAGTGAAATAGACGGCTTTAGTCAACTGAAACTGAGTTCATCCTCGTCTCCATTTGTTGAAAATAGGTCTTATCTGAGCAGTGCACATGTCCTGTCAATGTGCACTTTATTTAAACTTCATTATAATTCTTGCATGTTAACTCTGAGACAGTAACCATAATATGACCTTAGTTAGAATAACATTGACATTTACGCTAATGTTTAAATACAGTTAATTTACACATAACATGTGGCTCTTCTTCCTTTGTGGGCAGACATTATATTTGGCAATTTTATCTGGTCCTGTAACATTTCATACAGTTTTTTGCTATTAAAAACTTCTAAATACATAATAGTTTAATCAAAATGAGAGCATATTGTGTTTTCTGATGTTTTAGTTCTGTTATTGTACTTATGCCTCAAAGGCTGACCCAAAGCCCACATAACAAAGGCATTACATTTAAATATGTGGGATCTTAGATCAGACCCAGAAAGTTGTATATCTTTAGCCACTAGACTTAATGTATGTATGTAAATTACTCTATAATTAATATTTCTATATATTAGAGTTTAATATACCAAATAGGTATTTTTATGTCTATTGCCAATTCTCTGCCAAGGAGTTCCAGATTTTCATAAATTCATAGATGCTAGGGTCAGAAGGGACTTCAAATGCTCATAAAGTCTGACCCCCTGCCAGTGGCAGGAAAAAGTGCTGGGGCCATGTCACCCCAGCCAGGTGCTTGTCTAGTCTCCTGTTGAAGACCCCCAAGGGAGAGCACCATCTCCCTTGGAAGCCCATTCCAGATTCTGGTGACCCTAACTGTGAAGAAGTTCCTTCTGATTATCCAACCTACATCTACTCTACAGGGTGCTGCACTTAGGCAGTAGAAACCAGCAGCACACTTATAGAGTGGGAAACTCCCTTCTTGAGAGCACAGAGGCAGAAAGGGATCTTGGAGTCATTATTGACTCCAAGATGAACATGGGCCAACAATGCGAGGTCACGGTTGGCAGGGCTAACCGGACCTTGTCGTGCATCCACAGGTGCATCTCAAGTAGGGCCAGGGAGGTGATCCTCCCCCTCTATGCGACGCTGGTCAGGCCACAGCTGGAGTACTGCATCCAGTTCTGTGCGCCCCACTTCAGGAGGGATGTGGACAACATTGAAAGGGTCCAGAGGAGGGCCACCCGCATGATCCAGGGACTACAGGGCAGACCCTACATTGAAAGACTGCGGGACCTAAATCTGTTCAGCCTTCACAAGAGAAGGCTGAGGGGGGACCTGGTGACTGTCTATAAACTCACTAGGGGGGACCAGAAGGGTTTAGAGGAGACACTGTTTCCCCTAGCACCCCCTGGCATGACAAGGAACAATGGACACAAATTATTAGAGAGTAGATTTAGATTAGACATCCGCAAGAACTACTTCACAGTTAGGGCGGCTAGGAGCTGGAACCAACTTCTTAGGGAAGTGGTGCTGGCTCCTACCCTGGGGATCTTTAAGAAGAGGCTTGATGACTACCTGGCTGGACTCATTTGAGTCCAGTCTTTTCTCCCACCCAGGCAGGGGGCTCGGACTTGAAGATCTACAAGGTCCCTTCCGACCCTACTTCTATGATTCTGATTCTATGATACTCGCCATCAGCTTGTGACCATTGTTTCTGGTTATTCCAAGGGGTGCCCTGGTAACCAGAGCATCTCCTAGTCCCTGCTGCCCCACCCTGGTGAATTTGTATACTCCCACAAGATCCTCCCTCAGCCTTCTCTTGCTGAGGCTGAAAGGGTACAGATCCCTCAGCCTTTCCTCATAGGGCCTTCCCTGCAGGCTTCTAACTGTATGAGTGGCCCTCCTCTGGACCCTTTCAAGGTTGTCCACATCCTTCTTGAATTGTGGCACCCAGAATTGGACACAGTAGTCCTGCTGTGGCCTGACCAGTGCTGCATCATGGGGGAGCATCACCTCCCTGGACCTGTTCATGATGCACATACTAATGCATGACAAAGTGCAGTTAGCTCTGCTAATTACTTCAGCATGTTGATGACATGTTCATCTTGAAGTCGACAATGACTCTGAGATCTCTTTCCATCACTGTGATGCTGAGAAGCTTCTCTAATCTGTCCAGGCCCACCTGGATTTTTGGTGTTATCTGTGAATTTGGACAGAGTGCTTTCCATGCCCTCATCCAGGTCACTGATGTTGAACAGCACCAGCCCAAGGACTGAGCCTTGGAGGACCCCACCCCCCACATCTTTCAAGGTCAATACCGACCCATCCACCACCACTCTCTGGTTATGACCCTTAAGCCCATCTGCCACCCACATGACCCTATAATCGTCTATGGCACAGCTGTTCAATTTGTTTATAAGAATGGGATGGGATACCGTGTCAAAGGCCTTCTTAAAGTCCAAGTAGATGACATCTGCCTCAACTCCTGCATCTAAGCTTTTAGTGACCTGGTCATAAAAAGAAACACGGTTAGTCAGGCAGGATCTACCTCCTAGGAACCCATGCTGGTTGCCCTTCAGCATTGTATTTATTACCTATTGGACTCCTACAAATGTGATCCTTGATAATTTTTTCAAGGATTTTCCCTTGGATTCCCTTCCAAAGGATTTTAGGGCCTAACAACTTATTTTCCTGTTATTGTGGTGTAACCTGTTTTATCTGTTCTGTCCACACAAGTTTTTGAAGGAAATTGATCACAATTGGAAGATCAGAGAACTATTTCTTCAAATATATCAGTTACCACATCAGCACCCAGCTCTTAAAGCACAGAATGTCCCAAACAGGAAGTGTCACAAAACTAAACACAGACTTTTTTTAAAGACTGTATGATATTCAGAGGCTCAGAAAAGCTTGCAAGAAACAAGCCATCAGACTGACAGAAGCCACATTCCTTTAAGAGGCTACAGCATAAGAAATGCAGGAGCAATAGAGGAGAAATCATAATGCACAATGTAACCAAATGCATAATGACCCACCAAAAGTCATGGTTATAGAATCATAAAAAATAGAACTGGAAGGGATTTCAGGAGAACATCTAGTCCAACCCACTACTCAAAGAAGGACCATGCCCAATTATATCATCCCAGCAAAAGCTTTGTCTATCCAAGTCCTAAAAACCTACAAGGATGGAGACGTCACAGCCTCTTGGGGTAACCTCTTTCAGTGCTTTACTACGCTCCTTGTGAGAGAGTTTTTCCTAATATCTAACCTAAACTTTCAACTGTTGCAACTTGAGACCATTGTTCCTTGTTCTGTCATCTGCCACCACTGAGAACAGTCTAGCTCCATCCTCTTTCAAACCCCCTTCAGGTAGTTAAAGGCTGCTATTAAATCCCCCCCATTCTTCTCTCCACCAGACTAAATAAGCCCAGTTCCTCAGCCTCTCCTCATAAGTCATGTGCTGCAAATCCCTCACCATTTTCATTGCTCTCCACTGGACTTTCTCCAATTTCTCCACTTCCTTTCTGTAGTGGGGAGCCCAAAACTGGACAAAGTACTCCAGATGTGGCCTCACCAGTGCCAAACCAGGACCTGAGTGAAAGGCTCAAGGGTGAGTCCTGCCTAGGAAGACACTTCACAGGTACAAGCCAAGGAAGAGCTGGCAATGGCATTGGCTCTGGCATTACAACATCCTCTAGCCATTTCCCTGGGTCTCTTAATCCACCCCTCTTTCTAACCAGACCTAATTTAGCAAATTCCCCTGTAAGCTGGCTTGTTCACTGCTCCTCAGTCCCGAAAGGTTCCCTTTTCCCTGCTTCCTCTCACCAACCTTACAGTGAAGAAAGGTGAGAGAGTTCCCAGGTAAACTCCCTAGCAAACTCCCACTTGCTCAGGACTTTAATTAAGCAAGGGGCTTAAGTATTAACGTTATGGAAAGGTTGGGCTCAGAACAGTGTGTTCCCTGGAGGAACAGATGAGATGTGTAATGCCATTTCACATAAGCTTAAGTGGCAAAAATGAGCAGAGAAATCATATTCCATATTATGTTATTATAAGGGTAAATGATATGGTGTTTAAAATGAAAATATATACTAAGCAGCAGCTTCTGCAGCTTCAGAGTGGGTGCATAGAGGAACATTTCCTGGGGTAAGATTAAGAGAAACAAATGTTCTTTTGCCAAATTAGAACAAAGCAAAGAAAGGAGTATTAGTCTTCTTGCCATGATAACATATATCTGCTTGCTATTACAGTTAATTGTAAGTCAAGAAGATGCCTTCCTCTGCCACTCCCCATCCCCATGAGCAGAATCTATATCAACTTAAACTGCACGAGCCAGCAGTACATTATCTGCCAGGGAGTGTGGAAAATTAAAAGAAAAATGGAAATGTGTATCTATAGTGAAAACAGGGGTCACTAAAGGACATAAAAGCAAGGGTGGAGGTAGGTAAAGAGGTCCTTCCTAAATTCCTGTGCTGTGTGTGCTGCAAGCACCTGCGGAAAAATCAACTAAATGAATTGCAATGCTCATCTACAGGCTACACCAACAGTGTGGGCATGGCAAAGAGTGAAAACAACATAAGGACTTGTGGACATAAGGACCCTCACTGTAAACCTCTGGCTAGGAGTGACTTAATAACTAATTCCTGAAGCAGAAAATCTATTTGCAAAACTAGCAGGAGAAGGGTGTTTACCAAACTGAACTTCTCCCAGGATTACCTGCAGGCGGTGATAGTGCCATTGTAAAAAAAAATTCTGACAGTGAACAGGCATAACGGATTATTTTGGTACAAAAGATTATCCTGTGGGGTAGCCAGCTCACCTGCTGTGTTTCTAAGTATAATGGATCAGGTACTGCAGGGGGTAAATGGTATTGTCTGTTATTTTGATGACATACTAATAACTGGGAAGAATTCAAAGGAGCATTTACAAACCTTAGAGGAGGTTCTAAAGAGATTGCCAAAATGTGGTTTTAAAGTTAACAAGTTATTCAAAATCAGATTATTTGCTCAAGGCACTGACTGTATAGATACAAAAGAGATACGCCTTTTAACAGAGAAGACAAAAGCTATTGAGAATGTCTCTTATTCTGGCATAGTCTCAGCACTGTGTTTCTGCTATGGAAGATTCATTCCAAATATATCAATATTGGTTAATCCAACATTTGCCCTGTTAGGGAAGAATATGCATGGCTATGGATAGAAAAGGAAAATAGGTCTTTTGAGGGAGCAAAAAAGAAACTGAATAGTTCTAGCCTATTGGTACATTTAATCCTGGCATTATCTATAATGGTAGCCTTTGATGTCTCCCTTGGAGGATTTGACATTTCACACATTTTTAAAGATGGGAGTAAAAATCCTGATCATTTTCTTTTGGAACATAATAAAAGACTGAGAGAGACTACTACCAAATAGGCATCACCCACTTCCTTGAGTATCTGAACAGAAATGAAAAAATCATCCTCACAGATCATAAACTGGTGGTAAAAAATGTTCGGGCTAAAGGCAGGCATTCTCCTGGCAACAGTCAGGTTGCAGAGATGAAACCTAAAGAGTCTTACCAGTCTTACATTCATTATGGCCCATCAGAAAAGCATACACTATATTGCAAATGCATTGTCCCACATGCATGGAAAACAGATTCTGTGTATAAAGCTAAATGACCTCTCTATTACAACTGAAGAAATTGCTTTGAGAACAGGAAAGGATTCTGTTTTGGTTAAGGTCATTCATTGTGTATTTTCAGGATGTTCATATCACATAGCTGAAGAGCAACTTAAGCCTTACTATTTCAGGAAATGGGAGTTATCCGTGAAGAATGGGTTTTTGCTGTGGGGCATGCAAGTAATAATAAGCTCATGAAGCAGGAGAGTGATGGAATCATATGAGCAGCACCAAGAGGTAGTACAAATGAAAGGGATAGTCAGAAATTATTTTTGGTGGCTGGATTTAGATGTACACACACTCCTATAGTAGCTGTTGGAAAATACCAGAAGTGGCATTGTGTCACCTGTGGCAGTAAAATAACAGACTCTGGTGATGCTGAATGTTGAGTTTGTAAAAAAATTGTGTAGCTGTACTATGCTGTGGTTGATGTGTATTCCCAATGAGGAGACATAATATACATAGTAACAGCCCACTACAAAAAGAATTGATGTTTTGAAACATATGCCACCTATCTGTTCTTGAAATTCATTTCAGATAGCATTCCCCAATCTACCTTGGAGGAGATTTAGATATTTCTATGGCAAAATTCAGTGAAATATGCTAAGCTGGCTACCTTCTTTAGTTACCAGCTTCAGATGGGTTGGCAATGCATTTTGTGCTGAAATCAAAAGGAATTTGAGGACAAAATATGATGGGAGAACCTTGAAATGTTAAATTGTAAGTTTTCTATTGACACAGAAGTCTCCCTTCACAGGCTACTTTTCAGATGACTCTGGAAGAATTGGTTTTAATATGACAGCTATATACTGGATTTCATTTACTGACACTGGGTTTGCTGATTTGAAAAACAGCAAAATGTGAAATATACCCATACCTCCTGGTTGATTCTGCATAGGGTAGGCATAGCTAGTACATACTTACAGAAGAGGGACAAAGTGGGGAAAAGATATGATTAAATGAGTTATTGGGACTAGTAAGAAGAAATAATGTAGAAATAAAAAATAATGAAGAGATGTTTTGATCAACTGTTTTCAGATGGAGGTTCATGGTGGCCAGTCTTGTCCACACAGGGTGTACAGCGTGAACTAAAAACAAGCAGGAATCTTATCAGGGATAAGGCACAATGCCGCATTTATTGGAACATAAAACATAAAGCATGCAACATGAAAAGAATAAAGAACAGTAAAATTATCTGCTTCACTCCTTCCCATACACACTCATTCATTCATTCATACAAAAGAAGCAAGCACACACGCAGAAGTTAGACAGTCCTGCAAAGGCTAAGGTATTACCAAGTTCTAAAGTTGCTCAGGTCAGTCTGGTGGCCAGCAAGACCAACCACAAGGAATGGAGTCAGGTCTTGTTGGATGCGCCCAAAACTCCTTATTGCAGGTGGACAGACCCAAAGCCTTTTCTTTGTGTTCATTCTTTATAGTGATAGCTGTAAAGAAGGCTCTGCAAGCCTATGGACTCTGCAGAGTCAGACGTGAAGGTCACCCTCCTTGTCCTGTTGGCAGGCTGGGATTGGTAGGACGTGATCTTCTGGCTTTGTGGTCTGCAATCCTCAAGGGGGTCATTGCTTGTAGTCTTCAGCTGTCAGGGTGAAGCATGATATAGTATTTGGTAATCCTTAACTGCTGGCTCAACATCGCTACAGTCTTTAACTGTTAAACCACAGAAGACTATTTCACCTTCTGCGAGAGGACTGTCTTCCTTCACATTGTCACATACATACATCATTCATTCTTTCATTACCTCTTTTCTAACATGCCAGACATTCCACAGACCTTACATAAGCATTTTCCATATACCAAATTTAAGTTCTCAAATCATGAGACCCATAGGTCAAATATATTTATGCTAAACAATACGAAATTTAAAATAGATGGCTAATTCCAGAACAATAATGACTAATTAAATTATTATAAAAAGTAAATCATAATAAGATGAACTTTTCTTAATGGTTAAATAATTCATTATTATAAAAAGCAACATAAGCAATTAAAGCAATTATAGCTACTTCAGTACAATAGTAGAGGCCCCTATAGTTGTCAGTTTCCCTTGGACAGAGGAGGAGATAATGCTTCAAAGTGCTAACTAAGAAATGAAGAAGGTAGGGCAGGAGAGTGAAGTTGCTCTTCTTGGGGGTAGCAGGGTCAAGTTCTTCTCTGAGCAATATCTTTACAGCCAGAGCCAGATTAATGCATAGGCAAACTAGGCACATGCCTAGGACCCTAAGGCTGGGGACAGACATTAAAAAAGCCAGAGCCTGAACTGATTCAGTTTTTGCAGGTTAGTCTAACCTTCAGAGTGTGAACTGGTTTGCAAGTGGATAGACATTGGGCACAAGCCTGCAGTGGCTCAGGCCTGAAGCCTGGGGGCATTAGAGCAGCCCTTCCCTTCCAACAGGGAAGCTGAGCTAAGGAAGGGAGGGGGGCATGACCAGGCCCCGGCAGGCCTGAATTAGACTGAGGAGAAGTTTAAACCCCCACCTCCATCTGCAGGGTTCTGCTGGGGGGGTTGGGAGGAGGAGGAGGAGGAGGATGGGAGAGCTCTTCCCACCCCAGTGGCTCCCTGACAGCTGGGAGCAATCCCCACACAAGGCTGCCCAGCCCCAGCAGGGGGGGCTCTTCCTCCTTCCCCTCACCCCCCGCTGCCATAGGGTGGACAGGGGGGCACTGCAAGGCTGCTCCAGTCCAGAGCAGGACTCTTCCCCCTGCTTCTCCTCCACCACCAAGGGTGGGGAGGGGGCCCTCCATGCAATGCTGCCTGGGCCCAGATGGGGACTCTTCCTCAGCCTTCCCTCCCCACCACGGAGCAGGAAGGAGGACTCTCTTCCTTGCTGGAGGGAACTCTTCCCCTCCTCCTCCTCCCCCAGTCCCTGCTGCCGAGGGGTGGGGAGGGAGGGCTCTGTGTAGGCTGCCCAGCCTAAGCCCCAGCCCCGGAGGGGAACACAAGCCCTGTGGTGCCTCCAGATGAGCCCGGATAAGCCACTGCCTGGCCAGCCACCAGCCGTGCACACCGAGCTGCGTTTGCTGACAAGGGAAGCAGCTACCTGGCTGTGCTCGCCTCCCCATCACTGAGCTACACCCACTGGGGGGGGCTCCAACCCCGCGGCCCAACCCAGCCCCACCAAGTGGCTGCCATAGCCGAGGCTGAGTGATGCCAGGCCAGGCCTGGCCACGGGGATGGGGACAGAGCCGGGGCCACCCCTGGCAGCTGTGGCACCGTTAAAGCCACTCCCTGTGCCCCGGCTGGGCCAGGCTGGGTAGCACCGCAAGAGCCCCCATCCCCACCCCACGGCAGGGGTTAGAGAAACCAGCAAGGGGTCTGGGACAGACATTACATAAATCAGTTTGAGCCAAATCAGTTAAGTCTGATACTACATTCAACCAGGTTTATCTCAAACTGGTTTCAGCCATTTTCAGGCCGGTTTATGAGCACTGAATATCTGTTCTGTTACAGGTTTAAACCAGTTTCTGATCATTTAAACTGGTTTATGTGTAATGTCTGTCCCCAGCCCATGTGAAGAAGGGGCCCAGGTGTGCTTATTTTACATTTTATAATTATTGAGCAAAAAAAAGTAGGGGCCCACAAGTTTGTTTGCTTAGGGTCCACTAAAGGGTTAATCTGGCCCTGACCACATCCAATCTGCATGCTTTCCAGAAGGTTAAACCTGTGATTTGGGGCCCTGATTTCAGGAACGTTCAGCAGGGAACATGGTGCGTGTATTCAGAAAACCCTGTTGGAAGTTGAAAGCGGTTCTCAATTCTCTACCTTCTCTGGGCTGGAGGGCTCTAGGGAAACTTCATCAGGACTTTGTTTTTAATGTAAGTAATGATTTAAGCTTTAGGCACCAAGGTTGGCTAAACCAGGTTGGGGTATTGGGGCTTATTCTACATCTGAAGAAAAAGACCAGTCCTCCTGAACAGTACTTTTGACAAACAGTATTAGAATGTGTGTTCAGCTTCTTTGTGTAAGGCACAAGCACAACAAATCCAGGAGGATTTGCAAGTAGGCCTCTGGAGAAGGCTACATAACACTAAGACATCCTTGTAGTCATCCTTACTGGAGACCTCGTTGGGGCTTCAAGGCATGAAAGTCTGCCATAAGGAGGCTTTCAGCAGGGGAAAGCTGTGGTAACCACCTCTCCTTTGATGGACCTACCTAACCAGGGTAGCAAAAAAAGAGGTCACTCTGCCTGGGCTCATGGCAGGGAGCAAAGGGAGGCACAGATTCAGTGCATCTCTTCAGCTGCTCTGGTCATAGTTTCCCACAAGAAATCAAGGCATTAAAAGAGGCTGTATAATCTAGCGCCTCAGCTGCGTAAAAAAAACAGATTGCACACAGAGAGAAGCTGTACCTCTCTGCATTCGCTTCAGTAATTCTTGCCAATTGTGTACTACGCAAATTTAAAATGAGCCCCATTCGTATACTGCAGGATTGATTATTTTTTCTCCCCATTGCAATTCCAGCAGCCTAACAGACAAATAGAAACATTCTCCCGTCAGAGGAGGGAGGCAAACATATGCATTCCTCGCACAGAAAGGCACATGCTGTCAGTGGTGCACAGGTAGGCAATCAACCAGGCACAAAACTGAACACATTCAAGCACAGATAAAACAAGAGCAGGCAAATGCAGCCTTGAGTTATTGAACAGATAATGGGGTTGAGAACAGATGATTCAGACCTTACATCAGCTCTTCTGAATTTTGCACTTCCCAAAGTGTTTCCATCAGAAGCAAGAATATAATTTAAACTAGCCCAGCATCAACTGCAATGTTTTCACCTCACAAGGAAGTAATCTCAGTGACCTGTAACACCTGATAGCCTCTGACTCCCATCTCTCAAACCTCTGTGTGTGTGCGTAGAAGGACTGTGTGTCTTGCAGTAAATGCTAGAATAGCACAGAATATTTATCTCTTTGACTCTTTTGGATTTGAGATGGTTTATACAAATGCAATTATATACACCATTCTCATTTCTAGGACTTACTAAAAAGAGACAGTAGGACATTGTTCTACCTGGGTGTAGAGGTCAGATAATGAGACCATCTAAACTGTGAGAATTAGAATGGATAAGGAAAAAGGAAAAATATGAAGGGGAAAGAGGCACAGTCACGGTTCATAATCTTATCCATGAGTAGCAGACAGGATTTTGCAAGCTTCAGGGCAGGCCTAAGTCCTAAACAAGCATTGAAAGAAGATACGGAGGTGACTGCAGGGATTTTTTTTTTCAGTAGGGAGTTTTTCCCATGTTGGTGTAGGAAAAAGTTAGGGGAAGGAGCTATAATGGCAATGCCAACTGAGGAGCAGCATCAGATAAAAGAAAATTGGCCACAGTTTTAAATGAAAGTATTTAGCCATAAATTACAAACATTTCCCAGGGATTTCTCCCAAATGATATTGTGAAGCTCAGTATGTATTCCCTTGCAGCAGATTTCATACCAAATATGTGTAGGTTACAAGTCAAAGAAGATTTTTCTATCTGCCAGGCTTACAAACACCTCCTGGAATTCAAAACTTAAGCTGAATTCTTTCTGCTTCCTGGATAACTTGTAATACGTGTGTGTGTGTGAGAGAGAGAAATCCCCATTTCCAGTCTCCGGTGTAAATTTAGAGAGAATGCAAGAATGGCAGCCTGTTGCTGGCTTCGGCCACCACTGCCACTCAGGACACAGAAATTGCTTGTTACACTTCCACTCATTTCCATACAGTCTAAACATCCTGCAGTATTTTTAAACCAGAACAGTAGTAACTCTCTCCCTTCTCTTCATGTATAGAGAAATAACCTATGTCTGTTTGCTTACTTTTGGTTTGTTCATTTAGGTTTACATGTGTAGAAGAGTAAGCAGGGGTGCTGTAAGGGAAAGCTAAACTGAGCTTTACATCTAGTTTTGGGTACTGTGCTTGTTCTCATCTTGTGAGGAAGGAAACATTATAGTCTAGGCTCAATTCCTCTGTAAGCTGTGGCTATTTCACTATTCTACTGGAATAAAGCTGTCATGGAAACTGAGTGCTGTGTAGAGAGAAACAACTTCCCAACCAGCAGGACCCAGTCCAGTGGAGAGGGTTTTTAAAAGAGAAAAGGACACAGACATTGTGCTGAGCACTGTAACTCATGGGGGGACAGACAGAGAGCAGAACTGCTAAGTGGTCAGTTCATGGGCCAGAGAAATCAGAGCTCCTGATTCCATGCAGTGCTCTGACCTGAAATCTGACTAAAACAGATTAAGAATATATACAGCTAATGATTACTGGTCAGTATTTCTACTAATTTCTTAGTTAGCAGGCTCTGAAAGTGAAATTAAATGATAGCTCATGAGGTCTTTACCATATTGTAATGGTTTCTTTAATAACTGTAGTTGAAGTGTTATAAAAAGCAGTAGGTTCCTATTGTCAGATGAAGTGTTGACTTGACAACTTCTAGGGACCTCAGATATTCTGTGACCTTGTTACCATCAGAAAGGCTAGGGGTGAGTGTCATAGCAGGTAGCCCTGACTATTCGTATGACTTCCATAACAAGGATATGTTTCTAGTTCTGCATTTTTATGGTACCCTGTACAGTATCCCTTATGTCAGGGGTGGACAAAATGTGGCCCACAGGTTGCATGCAGCCTGCCAGGCCATTCTATCCAGCCCATGGGGCCCTTAAAAAATTTAGAAAATTAATATTTATCTGCCTCTGGCTGCCTGTCATGCAGCCCTTGATGGCTTGCCAAAACTCAGTAAGCAGCCCTCCGCCCAAAATAATTGCCCACCCCTGCCATATGTGCTAATGGTCTTTGTGCTTTGCTTCAGGGAACACTAGAGGCAGTCTGGATCAATAAAGATATGAACTGTTCCGAAATGTTATGTGGCTTGTGATTTACCTGATAATTTTGTTCATGTGAATAAGGCTGAATAGAATCTATTTTTTCTATAGTTATATTTTATGCTGTTCTCTACAGGTTCCTTTACTGTCCGTGCCAGTGCATTAACCAAAACAACTTGTGTGTCAAGAGTGAAACAGTACTAAACCTTGGAACTTGGAAACTAACTTGGAAACAAAGTTTTAAAAATAACGTTAAAAAAAACACTTGCAAGTAGCAAGGTGACTCATCAGCAAACATATGTTATGGTCTCATCATGCACAGAATAAGCAAACATTTAAAAAATAGATTGAACTGCAGTGCAGTTGAAAAAGAAATCTTACAATGAAATGAGAAATTAAATCAATGGGAATCAGCTAATCCTTTTAAAAACTGGCACTACTGATTTGACTTCATGTCACATCATCTGCTTCATTTTACAGTCTAGCTAGGAAAGTAGCCTGGAGCATTAAAAAAAAACAAACAGGGCAACAATTCAGGAATGCTATTTAGTCGTATCACTATTTCCATAGCCTCTGGCTACACACAAACTGCTCTTGTTTTTAGAAAAGAACTCGTGTGACACTAAGCAGAAGTGAAGATCTCAAAACACATTATTATTGATGCTGACTAGACATAATATATGCCTCGGTTGGTTTGGATTGGATTTTCTGTTGGAGAAGTCTGCCTCTATCATAGTTCTTCTATTTGTTTCTTTCCCATTTCCTCAGATTTCTGTCAGTGGCACATACCACATTTCTGCTGAGGTAGTCTGGAAAGGATCTATGTTTGAGTCCTCTGCTTTTTTAAGTAGCCTCCTTATGATTTTAACACCTTTTTCCAGTAATTTGTTTGTTACCCTGGACTAGAGGTAATATATTTGAAATTACAGTCTTTGGCAATTTCATAGGCATCAAACTGTGGTCCATTATCAGTCATAACCATTTCAATTTTACCATGTCTGGCAAATATGGATTTGATACACATGATGACATGTTTGGCAGTTGTAATATTCAGTATTGCAATTTCTGAATAATAGGAAAAATACTCCAGCACCATACAAATATACCAGTAAATACCATATAGATGTACTAGTAAATATACAGTTACAGCCTGAATACACAAACAGATCTATATCAACTTTGGACCATGGCTTTATAGTTTCCGGCCTTACAAGCATAGGTAGCTTTATTTGATAAATGCTGTGCTTTGATAGGATAAACTCATAAAGACTCTTTTAATTAAGCCTAGAGCTTCACAAGTTTTCAGTCCCAGTATTGAAACATCAGTGCCAGCTACAATCACAAAGCTTTTAACTCTATTTCACAAACACCCTTTGTTGGAATTCTTTTGTCACTATATGATTTCAAGTCTACTTGTCTTAAATCTCTTTGAGGAGGCTTGACCTTTAAACTCTTAAGGGTAGACTCTGAAATTGTATATTCACCTGTGCACTAGTATCATAAGTAATACATTGCCATTTGTATTCAGGACAATGGTCCAGTCACTGAGAATATTTTTCTGTCACAATTTCTATGAAGAAACACAGGCACCATGTTGTTGGAGCCAACACTTTCCAGGCACAGTGTTGTTGGAGCCTACCTTATGCGGTGAGCTGTTTTTCCTTTCTGCAATGAGTAGTGTCTGCGTACTTTGTTTCTTTCCAGGAACACTGGCCTTGCTTACAGACTTTGACAACATGATTTTGTTTCAGGCATGGCTGACATTTCTGTCCATAGGCAGGACATTGTCTGGGGTTGGGTTTTCTTTCAAAGCATCTGTAGTCCTGTTGGTAGATGCTGCTTGAGCTCTTTGCTTGAAGTTGGCAAGCTTCTCGTCAGAGTAGCAGCTCTATATTTCTGGAGCTGCTTATCTACTTTCAACTCTGTAACTTTATTTGCTTTCTAATCAGGTCAACAACATCTGCTTCTTTTTTTCACTCCAAAACTTGTGTTCTGCACTGATTGAGCTCAGTACCTTCTAATCGTGTTAGCCCAGGGTGCTCAACCTCCAGCCTATGGGTCAAATATGGCCCACAGAGCCATGGCATCTGGCCCAGTGTGGCTCCCCACAGGTTGTGAAATTTGATGGCAGCGGAGCAGTAACAAGTAATACTGCTACTCATTCCCCACTACCAAATTCCCACACCCTGCAGACTGGATTGGGGCTAGCCATGCTCCCTTCCCCACTGTGGGGCCAGATAGTGGCCAGCCACTCTCCCTTCCCTCCTCTCAACCCAGCTCAGGGACAGTCCATGCGGTGGAATCAGGGGAGGGCCATACCCTCTTCCACCCTCATGGGCCGGGATCATGGCTGAGACATACCCAGTCTCCCTGTGTGGCCAGATTGGGGTTGGGCTGCTCCCTGACCCCCCTCACACAGCTGGATTGGGTCCCAACTTGCCCACCCTGCATGCCAGATGGGGCCCACAGGCCAGATCCAGCCTGCCAGCAGACTGAGCACTGTCCATCCAGCCCACAGGGCAAAAAGGTAGCTTACCACTTTTTTAGCTGAATCCAAGCATGGTTCTTCCAGAATTTTTCTTATTCTTTAGTTCCTAATTCCCAATACTGGCTGGTTTTCCCAAAACTACAAGCTCTCCAAGATCACAGAAAATTAGGGTTGGAAAAGACCTCAGGAGGTCACCTAGTCCAACCCCCTGCTCAAAGCAAGACCGTTCCCTAACTAGATCATCCCAACCAGGTTTTTATTGAGCCAGGCCTCAAAAACCGCCAAAGCTGGAGACTCTACCGCCTCTCTAGGTAACCTGTTCCAGTGCTTCACCACCCTTCTAGTGAGCAAGTTTTTCCTCCAACCTAAACTTCCCTTGCTGCAACTTGAGACCATTGCTCCTATATATAAGATTAAGATTTATATAAGATACAAAAGATTGCATGTTTGATTCAATATTCAAATCTTTCAGAAAAGAATCTAAAATGTTGCCCTCCCTTTGATTTCTGTACCAATACAGATGCCTTTCTAACATCTCATTTCTTTTAGGTTTGTAGCAGAGCTATGACTGTACCATGACTGGCTTGTTCTATTGTAGCTGGTGCAAAACTATTAAATAAAGTTGCTGCCTCTGTCACTGCAAAAAAGAAACAAAAAAAAATAAAACCCCAGTACCTCTTGTTCCTCACTTTTTTTGTAGCTCCAATTGCTTCCAGGAATAATCCAACCCCTTGCCTGAATCTCTTCCAATTCTGTGGTGAATTTCTGGAGCAATTCAGCTGCATTTGGGACTCTTAGCTGGTCTGTTCTTTTCCAAAACACTGGAGCACTCCCTCAAACTACTCCAGGTACCATGTGTTATTTGTAGCTTCAACAGAGGAGCTATGATCAGCTTCCAGTCTCCAGATAGAAATGAGCCAATGTCCATGCTCAAAGGAGCTTAGAATCCAAGTAGATAATAAACAGACAAGTGGATGGGGCTGAAAGGGAGCAATGGAATGAACTAAGACTGAAGGGTGAAGTCAAACACATCTTGTATATGTGATTTCCAAACATGAACAAAGGCTGACTTCATTAGTAAATAAACTACAAGTTAGAGATGTAGCAGACAACTCGACCATGCTACTGCTTGAAGCTTCAGCTCCTAGCCAGCTGCCCACAGCCAGTTCTCTCCCCCTAACATGGTTACAGTCCTACACGGTGTTTAAAGGACTGGCATCCTTAAAAAACCCCACAAAAGTCTGGAGTATTTTTTTAATTTCCATAAAGGAGATTTCAGTCTCCCCTCCAATATGAAATACTGAGGTATGACTTGCAGGTGTTTCAGGTTCCAGCACTGGCTGTTTCACTTAAAATAGACAGCACATCTGCATCCATTTTTGAGAAGGGCTATAAGCCAGGGGCAGATCCAGAAAAGGTGAAGTAGTACAATCACACCGCTCTTGGACTCTTCCTCCCAGTAGCGAAGCAGGGCAGGGTGGACCAGGGCAGGATGCTGTTGTGAGAGGTGCCACCACTAAAAACCAGCTTAACTTTCCCTTAGCTGTGTAGCCACAGCCAAATTAAGGGCTTCTCATCTTTTCCCATTGCTTTGCAGCAGCCAGGGAACCCAGGAGTTAACCTGGTTCTTGGCAGTGACACATTTTCCCATGATATACTGCTCTTATTCCACTCTGCTCAACTCCACACCCCACTTCTTAAAAATCTAGGTCTCCTGGTGCTATCATTCATATCATACAACTCCATAAGATGCATTTGCTGCGTCTCAGAGAACCTGCTGCTTGCAAGATGGTTTTCTGTTTCCTAGGAATTGGTTTTGAGTCTTGTTTGCAAAACAAGAAACAGTTACAGAAATTAGCATCTTAGGTCATAAAAAAAATCCACTGTTTGGTATTTTCAACCACCAATAATTGTACCAAGTGCTCAAAAAATTGCACTCTGCTTTTCACTAAAGTATTGTTCTCTGGAGAAGATCACTTTTAGCAGAAACTGATGAATACATGGATTGCCATTATAATTGCTGTTCTCTTCTATATTTTATTTTGCTTTTAAATGTGTTTACTGGGAAGCATAAGAATTACGTCATACCATTTATATTTCAGTTTCTGGTCAACACATTATTGACTGACTTACCATTTTCTGTTGAATTCATTAACACCAGCTTTCATTACTATTTGTCTGCCTCAATACGAAAAATCAATGTTAGATTTATCAATTATTGGGGTGCTATGTGTATTTAAGTTAGCAGAGATTGAGGACCTTAGAAATGTACATTAAGACACCTCACTGCAAAGTGCCCCGGTCTAATATGTTAAACAGATTTGAAGAGCTTCTATATAAACTTTAGCACACACTGATATAAAACTTGAGCATGATCTGATTTACAGATAATCCTTAGAGTGGTATCATAAAAATGTATGAGCATGTAAAATGAAAAGGAAAAGGGAAAAAGCATGTGTATTTTAATAGACCAGGTACAAGAAATATTAAAGTGCACATTCAATTGCTTAAGGCAGAGTAATAATAAAAAATGCAATTAAAAACCAGTAGGATATATTTAGACTAGAAGTGACCTGTCAACCTGAGCAGTAAAACAAAAATAAGGTCAAAGTAATCATAACTGAAGAATTATTTCAAAATAAGTTATATCTGAGCTTCCCAGATGCAGATACCAGACATTTTAAGAGATAATAAAAGTATTATTTATTGGACCCTGCAACTTCAACTATGGATGTTTAATATACATTCATACACATATACACATACAAAAATATATCACAAAAAGAAAAGAAGGGGCATCTGAAGTATCACTGCAGTCATTCAGGGATATTTTACAGATGTGCTGAAAAAATGGGGCAAATGGATGAGAAGCAAAAGGAGTTGTGTGTATTTCCTACTTTTCTGCACCAGGGTGCTGACTGAGCTCCCCAAACCTAAGAATACAAACATACAGGGTGGCCATCATAGAGGATAGTCTAGTTTTCTGCTGCTCTGTCCTCTACTGATACAAAACCAAATGTCTTTGTGTCCTGTATTTTTCTCTTCAAGAAAAAATAGAGGTTTCACATCAATAGAGGACAGAGGACAACCAGACTGTCCTCTCTTATGGCCACCCGACAAACATAATAGTCTATGAATTACATTATTTTGGGTGCACCTCTCTCTTAACTTACTGAAACCACTGTTTGTATTACAGAAAAACATGTCTGGAAATCATGTAAGCAACAAGATGTGTTTGACTTCACCCTTCAGTCCTGTTTCATTCCATTGCTCTCTTTCAGCCTCATCCACTTGTCTGTTTATTATCTACGTGGATTCTAAGCTCTTTAGAGCATGGACATTGGCTCATTTCTATGTATAAGCACACACCATTAGCACTATGCCAATAATAAATCATCACCCCCAACATTTGGCAGATTATTTGCTATCTCTTTCCAAGGAGAGACAATGTACTCTAGATGACAGAAATTCACTTACAGGATCAAATTCAGTATCATTTTCATTGTTACTGGCCCACTGATTTCAACAAAGTTTCAGTGATACAAACAAGGAAAGAATTTACCCATTGGCACCTGCATCTTGATTAGATTTTTGTTTCTCTATAGTGAAAATTGCAACTAGCTTTCACTGGGAAGTCCTATTTAAACTCTCCTGTAACTTTAGCTTGGAACTTTGACCTGATAGGTTTAAAATTCTTGCTTTAAATCAAACAAAAATGTTTGAAAGTATATGTTTCCCAATGAAAAGCAAATATTTTATATAAAGGATAATTTCCTCATATACTACAACTCAAAATCTATTTGATGAATTTCTTTCAAACACTGGGGAGCCAATCTGCACCAGTGGTGCTCAACCTTTTGGCCCTGCAGGCCAGATTACTGGCATGGGGTTAATCCCCAGGCCAAACCAGGCTCTTGCCATTTCAGGCCTGTGGGGCACCCTGTGGGCCAAATAACTTGCCTTTGTGGGCCTGATCTGCCGTAAGGGCTTGGAGTTGAACACTCCTGGTCTGTACAATTAAATCTCAATTCATATGTAGATTAGCTGTGAAGAAAACAGGTCATTAGGATTTTTATTCCTAATCCATGTCCTATTGATTTCAAGGGGTGTTATGCCTTGTCATCTTTCACTAATCCAGTAAGCAGCATCAGAAGACGCTGTAGAGAAGTGTGAACAAGTTGCCCTTATATGAATATAAGTTACTGAGATACCCTTCTCTTCTTTTTACACTGGTCTTGCAACCTCCTACTGCTCCAGACCAGGATATGGAAGTAGGATCATAGATGATCTCTCAGAGAAGCATAAGCTCAGAGAGGAAGTGATTACTTGTGCACATTTTAGCACTGGTGAGACCTCACCTAGAGTACCGTTTTGGGCCCCAAACATTGTATGTGGATGGACTGGAAAGAGTCCAGCAGAGAGCAACAAAAAATTATTAAAGGCCTGGGGTAGGGGGCATGATTTAGGAGGAATGATTATAAGAGCTAGGGTTATTTAGTCTAGAGAAGAGAAGACTGAAGGGGGATTTGATAACAGTCTTCAAATACCTGAAAAGTGATTATAGAGAGGATAGAGATGATCTTTTCTCTGTGACTACAGGAGACAGGATGAAGAGCAATGGCCATAAGCTTCAGAAGAGGAAATTTAGCCTGGAGATTAAAAGGAATGTTCTGAATATTAGGGTGGTCAAGCATTGTAGCAAGCTACCTGGACACACTGTGGTAATCTCCATCCTTGGAAATTTTCAAGAACAGGTTGACATTTGCCAAGAATGGTTAGATCAAGGATGATCCTGCCTTGAGTGGGGGAGTTGGACTAGATGACCTTATGAGGTCACTTACGTCCTACCTTCCTATGGTCTAATGATTCATAGATGTAGGGTCGGAAGGGACCTTGCAGATCTTGTAGTCCGACCCCCTGCCCTAGGCAGGAGAGAAAACTGGGCTCAAATGACCCCAGCTAGGTAATTGTCAAGCCTCCTCTTCAAGACCCCCACGGTAGGAGCCAGCACCACTTCCCTTGGAAGTAGTGATCATAAAGGTTCTGTTGCTGTACACCATAGCTATGTCCCTGATTTGGGAGGTGCTTTGATGCTTCTCTGCCCCTTAGCAAAAGCTATTGTGTGGCTCTATTACACTTCCCACTTAACAACAGATTAGTGAAAAAACTGGATATAACAGAGTACCTGACCTTCCACAGCATCAAGTTTTATAGGAATAGAATAAAATAAATATAAATGCAATTATTTTTCACAAGTCCAAAACATTTTAGAAAGAAAAACAGATACTTATAATAGCCATCATTTCCTGTCACACAGTTTATTTTCATTGCATACATTATATAATTTTGTAAACTACTTAAAAATTTTCAGAGGATTAGATACATTCTTTAAGTCCTTTACATACAAACTAAAATGTTTCAATTACTTTAATTGTCATAATGTTTTGCTTTTCTTTACTGTTTCCCCAATGGTATTTAGGATGCCAGTTATTGATGCAAACACCTGTGTTGGGAGTCAGTAACAGATGTTTCTTTCCAAGTTATATTTTGATGGCATCTTACAGCAATTCAAAATAAGTTTATTGTCTCCAGAGTAAATGTGTAATTATTGTGTCAGGAGCAAGAAGAATGCCATCACTCCCTGTAAAGCACATGAGCCACAGAGTTGCAAATGTACTTAGTCACTATTGCAAGTCTGGGATTTACTGGAATATTTCCCTCCCTTTTTCTCTTCTTCAAGTCTCACCTTATGAGTTGAGTAGTATGTAAACCCATCTGCACCACATCATGAGACAGCAATAGGAAGAAAGTAAGGCCCAGATGCTAATAAGTGATAAGCTTATAATAGCAGTTTTATTCAGTCCACATTTCTCCAATTTGTTTGTGAGAAGGTCATGTGAGACCTTACCAAAAGCCTTGCTGAAGTCCAGATACAACATTGCCACAAATTCCCTTCATTCACCCAAGTAGTTACATTGTCAAAGAAGGAGATCAAGTTAATCTGATGTGATTTCTTTTTCAGAAATCCATGCTGGCTGCTTGTGATCAGCCTTTCCTCCTCCAAATGCTTGCAAATGGCCTTCCTTCAGATATGCTCCAGTAACTTCTCAGGTATTGAAGTGAGACTAACCAGTCTATAATTCCCTATGTCCTCCTTTTTTCCCTTTGTTAAAGAGGGGCATTATGGTGGCCTATTTCCAGCACTCTGGTACCTGGCCCATCTTCCACAGCTTCATGAAGATCATTGCCTAGGGCACCAAGATCTCCTCTGCCAGTTCCTCCAGTAGCCTGGATGAAGTTCATCTGGCCCTCCTGACTTGAATTCATTCAGACCTAACAAAAGCTCTCTGATCATCCCTATTGTTATCTCTTCCTTCAGCTTTCCCCCTTTCTTATCCAGGTAATACTATTAGGTGCCTGCCAGTTTAATTTGTTTTGTGAAGACTGGGTCAAAGAAGATGTTGAGCAAGACATGAAATGTAGTTTTACTAAAAGCTGACACAAGTAAAGATTCTTCCAAAAAAATTTCTGAATTGTGCTTCAGAGTACCTGCAGTAAATAGTTCAGACTTCGAGAAACTGGTCATCTACCTGCTGAAACCATCAATCCCTAACTAGTATTAAAGATAAACCCACATTAAATTCTTTAGCATCAGGGAAAATAATTTAGGATGACTCTTGGTTAGAAGGTTTCCAAATAATAATGGGAAGTTTACTGGAGAAAAGTGACTTTTTTTAAAAGCAAGTGAAGAGAACCCAAGTAAATTTTTATTCCTCTTCTAAGAAAAGATCGGGAGTAGGCAGCCCTATTAAACAGAATACCTGGGTCACTTGGGAGAACCTTCATTTCTGGGATATGGATTCAAAAGTGGCCCAAGTTGGTAGTTACAGAAAGTCTGCCATCTCATTGCCATGCATTAAGTTATGGAGATCAGTTGTTGGTACACTAGCACAGAAGAGCACCATGGCAGTAGTTTGCATACTTATTTTAGGCCTCAGCAACAAACTAGCCTTCCATTTCTAAAGGTTATTCATTGAGAACAGTGACAAAGCATTCAGCGGGCAATGTGGGAAAGCATTCACTGACAATGTCCATGCTACATTAGGTTTATTAGCAAAGGACTTTTTTCTCCTCTTAGCCATTGATCCAGTAATTTTAATGAGTAATAATGCCCTTTATTAAAAATTCCCAATTAAATGTTTATAACCTATTTTAAGGAGCATTAAGAAATTGTAGTAGGAGACTCTATCCAGGAAAGTAGTTGGTAACTTACTCCATGAACAGCTTAGCCCACACAACCTGGATACCTAGCCCACGCAAGCATTGTTGCTTGCTCTTTCAGGGTTTAAGAGCTGACCTGGGCTGGAAAGTTGGGCAGGAAGAACTGGTGGTTGTTTTCCTGAGTGAACTCTTGTTATGAGAAGGCTTACTTTAATTTTGCTAAATCTGAAACATGTAGGCTGTTTCATCTTCCCTTGGTTTGTGTGACCTGGCACAGAAACCTATGAAAATAATCAAAAGAGAACAAAATGGATAGTTCATAAAAAAATTCTGAATGTGAAATTAAAACAAATATTCCAGCTCAATGAAGCATTTTTCATTATATACTAAGTAGGAAGAAACACACAGGATAGAGAAAATGAGTCACTGAGGTCATGAGGAAACAATAATGTTAATTCCCAGAAGGAATACCATAGTGACTATCAGTCAGGACTGGAAAGTAAGACACTGGTTTTGTAATAAAATTTTATATGTGAGTATAACAAATGGGAACATCTTGTGCAAACCAATTTGTACATAGGAAGACACTGACTTAAGAACTTTCCTTTTATGTCTTACCTAGATCAAAATACTTGCACTAAATTATTCTAGAGAGTAGTTTTTATTCCATTGAATAAGTTTTATTATTTTAATTCCCTTTAATTTAATAGACTTAGAATTAGTATTAAGGGACAATTTGTTTGCTTGAGTGTTTTATATTTGGCACAGATTTCTACAACGAGTGAGGCCAGCATAAATGTTACACTGGCACAACCATATCGGCTAGGTACAGACATTCAACTAGAAAATTATACTAAGCCTTATTGCATACTACAGACACTTTTTAAAGCCTGGAACAAGTTTTTTTTGCTCTGTGACCTTGAGGAAGGCAATTAAACGCTTCCTGCTTTAGGTTACCATCTGTACAATGGGTTCTTCATTAAGCTCAGTACAGGCCTCTGGAGCTCATTTTTCCAATCAATCAGTAACAGCTGAAGTTTGTTAAACTAGGGAACACAGTGTACTTCC